>NW_028261385.1:37713807-38037974 GCF_051295495.1 Thamnophis sirtalis | reverse complement strand
CATATATTAACCATGTATGTAACAGTTGCTTTGGCTGTTTTTTTGTATCTTGTCTTTGCATAGAACAAAATGGGATTATTTTTTAGACAGAAGTGGATGTTGATAGAGGCTGAGAAAAAAAGAGGGAAGGCACTGAAAAATTGAGGCAAGGGAGTCAGTGTGATAGTCAAGGCTAAAACAGTAGTAGTTGACTAAGTGGCGTGGGGTAGGGCCAGAGGTGGGTTACTCCAGTTTGGCCCGGTTCAGCCGAACCTGTATTAGAATTCAGGCCTGGGTCGCAGAACCCGCAGCAACCCAGGCCTGCCACGCCCCCGAACTAGTTCTCTCCCTGCTGCTGGGCCGCCACCATTTTGATTTTTAGTGACTTCACATGCACAGTTCACTGTAAATTGTTCTGCGCATGCACGAAGAACAATTTACATTGAACAGCATGCGCAGCGTGTGCCTGGCACGTGCATAAGCGAAGCAAGCATGTACATTGCACGTGGATTGCAAACCAGTAGTAAAACCGGCAGCAACCCACCCCTGTAGGGCATGTACCAGGCTGAAATATTGATGACATTAATAATAGCCAAATGGAAGGAAAGTTGCCGAAGGATCAGGGCTGCACAAATGCTGTGAAACAGGGAAAAGGGACAAGGTGAAGTAGTCCTGCCAGATCTTGATTTTATTTCACCCGAAATCTGGAACAAGTAAAGTGGCTCAGTTTTCAGTTCACTTTGGCAGAAATCTCAGAATATATTGGTTTGTTTTGATTCAAAGTAAAAAAAAAATTCCCAACTTTGTTCTCAACTCTATTTCTGATACTGAAAATAAAATATTTTACAAAAAGAATATGGCTTTATAAACCTAATATCAGAAATTTTATTTGGAGTCTTTTAAATAGTCTGATAAAGTATGAAAAGAAATGCGGGGAAAAACATTATGACCATAGATTTTCTTTCTAAAATATATTCTAATATTTCTTATAATTCTGCAGATTATTTGCTTAAAATGCTTTATATTGCTGTTTTATTTTGTTTATTTGGATAATGCGTACTTTAACTAAAGTTAGACACGATAATACATTATCAAAATTATCTGAGTAAAATGTTAATCCATGATAGGAATTGATACAAAATTAGTGTTGCTATTGGTTGATAAATTTAAAAAAATTGTTCTATAAATATGTCTTTTCTGTTTTAGAGGGTGTGTGTACTTTTCCAACAAGTTCATGTGAGATCTAGCAACCAAAGTCTGAAGTGTAAAACAGGCTTTGACTCGATAGGGCTGTTACACATGGTAATTCTAAAGAACTAACTATGTAAAAACATTATAGTCAAAATAGTCTAATAACAACAGTGAGCAAGATAGGAGGGTACAGAGAGAATGTCGTTAAAAATTCAAAAGGTTTTTTTTTTGAAGTGGTGTTAGGTTGTAAATTAACACATGAGAATAGATATGTTAGAATATAATGTCGTATTTAGTTTCAGTATCATCTAAACTTTAATTGCAAGTGCTCTTATTACTTCAAAAAACAATATCTTTCTTTAGAAAACTGTAATTGTCATATTTTAAGCTTTAAAAAGTGATAACATGAAGAAAATGGTAAGAACAATGCAATGTTAGTAAATTTAGCAGGAAAAAGTCATAACTGAGAAACATCCTGGCATTTTAAATGGATTGCTGAAATGATTAAAACAGAGTAGAAGGTAACATGTATCTTCACTCATTTACTGGTTGTAATAACAGAGCTTACTTTTTAGGCCTTTCAAAATATTCCCCAAAGGTACTCATAAGACAGTTAATTATTTAAAGGTTTTAAAAAATACATTTTGAGCTTTCAGGCTTTAGCTTTGAGTTCTCCACACATTCCTGTTTTATAGAAAACAAACAGTTTGGGTTCAATCCTCAACTTGATGTAAAGCGTAGCATTGTATGATGTTACTGGATAATCTCTAACCCACCTTACTTATTTGGTCCCTGCAAATCCTTGATGTTCATGTGGTTTGAAATAATGTGGGCTATGTGAGCTTCACACAGATAGCACATATCTCCTGATTAGAAGTTACTATGAAAGGCCACTGACAGTTTTGAAATAGTCTTCCTCTACCCTCCGCCCCCGTTATTTGAAATATATAAATCTAAAAATGGTATTTTTTGAATTATAGTGCTTTCACACTACTGAAAATCACTTGGATTCATGTAATGTCAGTATTGTACTCTATTTGGATTATTACTATTTACATTTCTAATGCAACCAACATTTCTAATGCAACCAAAAACTGATGTTCTCTGGGAGGATTACTAAACAAATATCACTTTCTTAGGACTAAGTGCCTCATTTGCACATCACAGAGTATCAGAAATGCTCAGAGTATTGTCTTGGGGGGAATAATCCAGTGTGTTGATGTGTGCAATTCAGTAACTCCCATTTGGCTTCACCTGACACTGGGAATGGATCTTTTCCAAATCATGATACAGCTGAAAGCTCTATTTTATTCTTTTTCTGATGTACAGAGTCTATTTTTATTATTATATACACAAAAGGAAGAGTAGAGACGCTGCATGTGAGAGCATATGATTTATATGTCCTTTCATTTAAATAGCTAAGGCCTAGTAGTTTGAACAGAGGGAATGTGTTGTAATACTACAGGCTTTTTATGGATGGGGCAAGAATAAAATCTTGAAGTTTATTGTGCTTTTTGCTCCTAATTCTTCTCTATTTTGGGATTACTTTCAATGGTAGATATGTGAACTAAAGATTGTGTAAATAAATGTAATAGGATGCTGCTCTTCCTCCAACTTTTCTCCTTCATCTTTTTAAGCAATATCCTGAGGATTGAAGATACAGTCCAACTTTGTTAGAATTAAATTACTATGTTGGACAATTGAGAAACTATTTTCAATTCACAAGAATCCTCTGTTTTTATGAAGTCAACCATACTAAAATTAAATATATGGCAAAGATTTTTTTCGGGTACCATTGAGAGTAATTTTTTTTTACTGAAAAATAGGGCATAATTACAGTAAAATTAGGTTTAATATGATAGATATACTGTTGCTTGAGTAAACAAGGAAATGCAAAAACTTAAGGGTACATATATGTAATAATATTCTGCTTGAAATTAAATGGGCCCATTTGAACTCTATTTTTATTTCAGTTCTATTATTTTATTAACCCATTCTATAATGTTTCTAAAGTATAACCTAGTAGCCAGGCTTGCCCTCTATAATTAGATTAATAAAACTTCTATTACTTATTTCATAAATTAGTTGCGTAATTCTACTTTAATTCCAATGATGGGTGACACACATTTTCAGGCAAAAATATTTTACATTTCAAATATACATATTGCACTGCAGAATTCAATTCAGTATTATCTACTAATCAAGAATATGATTGGTGTGTGTGTGTTAGTTAATAATATTTTAACCAATTATTTAAATGTTCATGTCATCAACCTTTTGGAAATAATTTTCATAACCTATATGAAAATACACAAACCTCTGGATTGATGCTGGAATGAAGAACCCTTTCTAAAGGCATGATATTTGTGTAGCAGAATTGAACATAATTTGGATAGCTATTTTTTTTATTAAAGTGTAGAACAATTAGCTGAATTAGCTATTCAGGTGTGAAGTTACATATTTTAGCTCACATGTACACATACACTTAACCCATATGTCATGAAAATGAAAACAGCTTTAATCATATTCCCATCTACTCTAGAGTGGAAAGATATATTGTGTCTGTTAGGCCTACTCAGCAATAATCAGAAATGGAATTAGGGATAATTAGCTAAATAAAAAAAAAGGTAAAGGTAAGGTACTTTTTAAATCAGGAGTCACCAACCTTTTGGACCTCAAGGACCACTACATTTATAATTTTAAATCCCGTGGACCACTAATATGACCTGCTTAATGACGAGCTGGGTGGGCGTGTCTAGGTGGTCATGTGACTCGGTGGGTATGGCCAACTCGATGTCACTCACATCCAGGGCACCCCCCCTCTCCCAGTCCTCCTCTACCAGCCACCCACTCCTTAGGGCTCCAACAGGAAGCAGTTGTTGGAGCTAAGAAGCCACCACAAGAAAGAGTTGGCAAAACAGCTGGCTCAGTTCAAATTGGATCTGACCAAGGAGGTGGCTCAGCAGAAGCACCTCACTGAGGACTACGAGCATAGGCTTTCCAAGCAGAGGGAAGATTTGCGAGTGCAAGGCCAGATACCGGCACCTGGAGGCTCACTGGGCTAAGTTGATCAGCCAGTTCCAGGCCATGATGCAGTCCCACTGGAACAAGGCCTTCTGGCTCTTCGCCACGAGTGGCACCTCCCACCAGCCTTCACCAAAGCCCCGCACCAGGAGGCTGAAGCAGATCCCAAGTCAGAATTTCTGCCCCCGTCTGACCCACACAAAAAGATCCTAAAGGGGGAGACACTCTGCAGCAACACAAATGTTCATTGCATGTATCTGGCCCAGGGGATGTATTTTGAGAACCCCTGATTTAGTGCAATATAAAAAATCCAAGTAATTTTTCTACGGACCACCAAACTTTTCTCATGGCCCACCAGTGGTGACCGCTGATTTAAATTGCAGAGTACTTTAGATTTCTCTGCTTTCAAATTATTCAGCAGCCCTGTAGTACCTTAATTGAAAGATTTAGAAAACATTGATCTGCCATGCTACTTTCCACCCTTTTCTTGATCAGGTTTTGTAAGGTAGTTAGGCTTGTGATTTAAATTCCGTGTGTGTTTGTGTGCCTTTCAGTCATCGTGTAGCAGGGTTGGTTGCTGGACAGAGTAGAACATTTTCTGATATCCAATTTCTTTTTTCTCCTTCCCAGCCACCATTCATAGTTTTCTGAAAGTAGTCTTAGGTTGTTGTGTTTAAGGATTTGCTATTAGCTAAAATGTTATAAAAATAGAACACATAGTGATTTTGTTAAAATATGAACGATGATAATCAGTGCAAAAACTCAGAATAATCCTATGTCATATTCACTAAAATTATAATTTTACATGTTTTCATGAAGCTGGAGGTTTTGAAATTACATCTGTCTTTTATCGTTGCAAAATACAAATATTTTTAGGAAAACACTCCATTAATTATGCCAATTGGAAAACCATTGCAGATTTTGTAACATGATGAGATTTCAATTTAACCTTTAAAATTAAATTAACGAGATGTATCTGCAAATGCCTGAAATATGCAATAATTGCTATTTGCTACATGGCTTACATTAAAATTATAAATACCAAAAAGGCTTCAATTGCTATAGCGCTCGGGTCTAAAAGAATAAGACTAATATATAGAATTCTTTCAGAGGTACTTCATTTGACATGGTTTTGTGCTCTACTTTTTCTCTAAGAAGTTGCTCTGAAGAGACTCCCAGGTTACTTCATGAGTTTTGTAACTCACTACGTTTTTTAATTAGATAATCTACATCCAACTTCAAGCTATCTCAGCTTCCATGATTTATACTTCCTTTTTCCTAAATGACCTTACTGCTAAAGAGAGATGACAAATTGCACCGTCAGTTCTATATTTGTATATTGAGTTAGGTATTTAGAATTGACAGTACCGTATTTTCACGATTAAAAGCCGCAGTATCAATTAACGTTAGTTTTTCAAACTTTTTCCACATATAAAGCGCACCGGGTTATAAGCCGCACTTTTTTTTGCAACATTTCCCCCCACTGCCTGCATTCCGTTTCCTAGCCTGGCTGGCCACTCGTTCATTTCGTTTCCCTCCCTGCCTGCATTCCGTTTCCTAGACTGGCCACTCATTCATTTCGTTTCCCCCACTGCCTGCATTCCGTTTCCTAGCCTGGCTGGCCACTCGTTCATTTCGTTTCCCTCCCTGCCTGCATTCCGTTTCCTAGACTGGCCACTCATTCATTTCGTTTCCCCCACTGCCTGCATTCCGTTTCCTAACCTGTCTGCCTGTAAGATAATAAATGACAGTAAAAATATAAAGCATAATTATTCTTTTTCTTTGCCATTCTTATATTATTATTATTCCATTTGGAAGGTTATAAGGTATAGTTTAAAATGCTTTGAAATCCCCATTCCCTCCCCACTCCAGGGGTAGGATACTATGAAATCCCCATTCCCTCCTCACTCCAGGGGTAGGATACTATGAAATCCCCATTCCCTCCTCACTCCAGGGGAAGGATACTATGAAATCCCCATTCCCTCCTCACTCCAGGGGAAGGATACTATGAAATCCCCATTCCCTCCTCACTCCAGGGGAAGGATACTATGAAATCCCCATTCCCTCCCCACTCCAGGGGAAGGATACTATGAAATCCCCATTCCCTCCCCACTCAAGGGGAAGGATACTATGAAATCCACATTTCCTCCCCACTCCAGGGGTAGGATACTGCAAAATCCGCCTGGGGAGAGAGGGAAAAAGAGGAGGTGTGGGACAGATCGTGGGATCACTGGTTTCTGAGCTTGATGGGCAAAGATCCCCCACCCCACCACCTCTTAGGGAAAGAGGAGGTGTGGGACAGATCGTGGGATCGCTGGTTTCTGAGCTTGATGGGTAAGGATTCTCCACCCCACCACCTCTTAGGGAAAGAGGAGGTGTGGGACAGATCGTGGGATCCCTGTTTTCTGAGCTTGATGGGCAAGGATTTCCCACCCCACCACCTCTTAGGGAAAGAGGAGGTGTGGGACAGATCGTGGGATCGCTGGTTTCTGAGCTTGATGGGCAAAGATCCCCCACCCCACCACCTCTTAGGGAAAGAGGAGGTGTGGGACAGATCGTGGGATCCCTGTTTTCTGAGCTTGATGGGCAAGGATTTCCCACCCCACCACCTCTTAGGGAAAGAGGAGGTGTGGGACAGATCGTGGGATCGCTGGTTTCTGAGCTTGATGGGCAAAGATCCCCCACCCCACCACCTCTTAGGGAAAGAGGAGGTGTGGGACAGATCGTGGGATCCCTATTTTCTGAGCTTGATGGGCAAGGATTTCCCACCCCACCACCTCTTAGGGAAAGAGGAGGTGTGGGACAGATCGTGGGATCGCTGTTTTCTAAGCTTGATGGGCAAGGATTTTCCACCCCACCACCTCTTAGGGAAAGAGGAGGTGTGGGACAGATCGTGGGATCGCTGTTTTCTAAGCTTGATGGGCAAGGATTTTCCACCCCACCACCTCTTAGGGAAAGAGGAGGTGTGGGACAGATCGTGGGATCGCTGTTTTCTAAGCTTGATGGGCAAGGATTTCCCACCCCACCACCTCTTAGGGAAAGAGGAGGTGTGGGACAGATCGTGGGATCGCTGTTTTCTGAGCTTGATGGGGAAGGATCCCACTATCTTACTATTTTATTTTTCTTTATGTACACTGGTCACCTTACCCAAGGGACTTCAAGTTTGAGCGTAAAATCGGGAGGGAGAGATTTTCGATCTTTTTCCATACATAAAGCGCACCGGGTTATAAGCCGCACTGCCGTTTTTTTGTCAAATTTTAGGATTTTCAGTGCGGCTTATGGTCGTGAAAATACGGTAATTGAAATGAATAAAAACAATCATGCTGAATCATTTAAAATGGATGTAATCTATTGGGTGATACTTTCACATGTGCCTCTTTAAGAATGAAAAGGGCAAAGCCATAATATATATGATTGTAGCCTATGGTAATATAACAATGCAGATTTTAATGTATGCGTTATAATTTATTTCATGTTCCATGATACAAATAGCACAATAGTCTTAAGAGTATTTTTGACAACACAATCATTTCATTATTTTAACATATTCACATCATCTGCAGGTAAGGAAGGGGGAGCTGCTTACGTTAAAGGAGACCACTGATCTTTCATAAGCAATTTGCTTGCCCCCTTACTGATTGGCAACAACTCTTAAACATTTCAGTCAGAATTGGAGAGACAGGGATTTACTTTCTGCAGTGTTTGTTGTCCTCTTAGGAACAGTGTGAAAAGCAGCAAAGGAGTTTAGACAAGAGGGATAAGTGTAAAATTACTATCTAGCCACATACAAACTAGTCCAGTCCCCTTTGTCTGCCATTGACTCTTATCTAACTTTAACCAAGTGCTGTTCGTTAGTTGAGAAGATTCACCTGACAGTTGCACATGAAATGATAACTACAATAACAACAATAATAAAAACCTGCTTGTGTCAGAGAACATTAGGCCTGACCTTGAGCAATTGGTAAATTTTCCTTTCCTCACCCCAGGATTAAGAAAATATACTTGTACCCCTGACTGTTATTCTCAAGGTCTAAACCATTTCTGATATTAAGGACAGGATGAATAAAATAAAAAATATTTAATATAAATGAGAAGAAATGTTGCCAAATGGTCAGAGGACAAATCAGGGAGTTATTGAAAGCCACTCTTAAGAAAGGAAAGATATAAATTCAGTAAATTAACAAATATTTTCCCCAACATCTTTGCTTTGATTTGAAATCTTTATAACAGAATACAAAAATAATTAGAATTCACAATAGAATAATTTATAGTACATAAAAATACTACTCTTTTAACACAAAAGGTCATACAAGCACTAGAATATTCTTAGGTTTCATATAAAGGACTAGTCCAAGAGAAAGAGAGAGAGAGAGACCTCATCATCATGAAGAAATATCCTTGCAGCCATTGTAAATCACCACAGAACCTGTCAGACCTTGATAATTGTAGTGAGACTACTACGTTCTCCACCCCAACTATATTTCCTTTTTTTAAAAAAACCACTTGATTCAGTAACACAGCTTGATTGCTTTGCATACAGCTGTCCTTTATGGGCAAAACAAGTACAAGGTCACTTTTAGGTGCAATGTTACTCAAAGTCTTAGTCACAGTTTTGCTGTGGAGGAGGAGGGAGAGACAAAGAAAGTTATATATTGACACTATAAAACAAAAATTATTTAGAATGTTACAAATGTCTGTCTTTCCAATTTTTTGTTTTTGGAAAGAAAGATTACTGCATAACTATATGAAATGATCTCTGAGTTTCTGAAAAGCGACTGCTTTCCAGGCAGAATTTTTTTTAAATATTTAGTTTCAAAATCAAACATTCTTTTTTAAAAAAATCTAGAGAATATACTTATCAGTCATTATTTGAAATATATTTTCATTGGTTATAACTATATTAAGCAAAAATGTAAATATTCTTTACCCCCACACACACACCTACACCCCCGCCCCTTGCTCTGATGTTAGACTGCTGGATTTATGCTAATCTTGATCTGCAGTGGCAACAGAGAATATGTTGTAGAATGCGCTTAGAATATATGGAGGATTAGAAGTGCCAGCATGGAAACTTCATTATAGAAATACAGAATGGGACAGAAAAGCAAACATATAGGGGCCTGTGTACATTAAATACCTTTGTCCCACTAATGTTATGATTATCCCATTAACCATTTCACATTATGTTTTGAGACTTTAAATTCTGTCTGTTTCTGGAAGAGTATTTCCTCTGAGGGAGGAATTCAAGCCATTGACATTTCTTTCTGTGAAATTACAACCCAAGTTACTTTTTAGTCTTTTTATTTTTCTTTTATAACTGGAGTAAAAGAATTTGATTAAACGCTTGAAAAAATGTATTTCTAAATATTGCATCTAGTTTTTAGACTTTTGGAGGATTTATCTTGTTTGCACTAAATATTCGGAGCAAGTTAAGATCCAAACATTTAACGCCATTTGGATCTAATAGCTAACGTTTTCAAATTCTTTCTATTCACTTTTACTTGGTAAGAAAGATTAGAAGGATGGTCATTTTGGGGTTTTCAGTATGGCTGCAATCCCAGGGCAGTGGGTCATAGAATGTCTACAGTCATCTTGTCGCTTTAAAGAGGCACTAATATGCATATAACAGGTTATGAGATCCTGTTTCTAAAGTTTGGAATACCAGGAATCAAATAGAGATCAGATAGAATAGCAGCTAGTTTACTTGTTTCCAGTAGCAGCTTCCCTGCATGAGTTACTTGACTCAGTGGTCAGACTTACTGCACTGGGAGACATCAACTTCAGAGCATAAGTCTGATTTAGTGATCATACTTATTGCACTGAGAGACTTGAACTTGACTTTTCTTGGGTATCCAGCAGTTTGGCAGTATGTAATAACAACACTACTCTTTCCTTGAGATTCTCCTTACCCTCCTAAGGCTGAAGCCATAGTTAGTTGTTATCTGAAATGAGAAAGTTGGATTGGATTGTGCATATATAATCTCTCACTGCTTGTGGATCCCGGAAAGCCCTCTTCTTTACATAGAAATTGCAGGAAATGAAGAAGCAGAAAGATATCTTTAGAAAAAAACAGAGCAAATCCAACTAAAAATGGGTAAGAGCCCATTACTAAGGATTCTCTTGTGAAGATACAGCAAAATGAAATATTTTTCCTATTGCATCGACAGATTGTTGGCTTACAGATAGTTGGCCGACAGCTTGATCCAGTTCTTCAATGAATGGAGGGCCATTGTGCGGTTGGTCTGATAGATAATCATGCAGATCTGCTCTGAGCTGGAATCTGGTCATGAAGGGTCTATGGAGTTATTGAAGCATTGTTTGAATCAGTTGGTCAAGGCAGATATGTGAATAGAATCCTTGAGGCTGTTAGTGCAGGTACTTGTATTTTAGATCCATGGCACTGTGGTTGACAAAGCTTTCCAAAAGATACATGATTAGGTTCAGGTAGTGTGAATCCATCATAGAGTATGGACATTTTATCCTGTCTTCAACCTTTCCTTCCTAGTTCTAAACTAGCATTGATTACACTTTCATATTACCTTTGACAGAATTGAGATAATGGTGGTCCATCCCTTCTAGTTCTCCTTGATCGCTCGGTGACCTTTGAAATCATTAATCCTTCCAGACTTCCAGCCCTAACAAGACCTGGCTGTGATTTTGTGCCCTTTGTCCCTGCTCTGAATTTCTGATTCTAGACAGAAGCAATACTTCCCCAGCTTGACTGTCCTACCAAATAGCAGGTGGCAACCATTGTTGCAAAGAAGGGCCTTTGCAAAAATCTATCTTGTGTGCCAGTTGCATGCATTTCTGGAGAAGTCCTTGCTCAGGATCACCCCTAATCTCAGTTGCTGCAAAGCGTTTTCAAGATGCCCTTGAAAACCCCTTAGAAGCTACAGCTCATCTGAAATGCAGAGATGTTTGTAAATATGGGTGCATTTCAAGAAAATCTTCATTTTTTAAGAGTCCACAAAAAGATTTTTTTCAAAGAAAGATATTGATAGTACATCAGATTCAGAAAATTGAGAAATTTTATGATGCCCATTCTTCACTGTAGGAATTAGTTTAGGAAGAAGAAACTTATTTATTAGCTCCTTGCTATTTTGTGGCAATGTTACTTGCCCAATCCTTACTTAATTTTAATGTATCCTGCATTTAAATATATCTAGCATGATAAATGCATAATAAAAAAAATTATGTATTTGTTTATTGCGTAGTAATTTATATGTCTCCTCTTCCTAGGACTGCATGTAATATATTTTGCTTTCCCAAAGTAACTTGGTTATGCTTTGATTATTTTATTTTGTTTCATTACCATTTTTGCTCATGTTTGTAAACTACTCTGGGAAAATAATCAAAAGATAGTATTAAAAAGAATCTTAAACTAAACAGCAGGGTAAATTAGCAGCCCACAAACAGTAGCCTTCATGTCATTATCTTTTTAATTTATTAGGACATAATGACAAGAAGTTTTTATTCTAGTGTCTTCTGGAATATCCCTATTACTACATGGCAAAGCTCCTGGGAAATAAAAGCTTCTCAAGGCATCCCAATGCTTTGTATGGTTTATGGGTACCATGGAAACAGTATTCCTCAGAGCTGTTGTGGATGCTGCATAGCACTGTGCCAAGAATCTCGAGGGAAGAGAAAAATTTCTGCTGAGACCTCCTAATTTTTCTTGTTGTAAATGTGAGCCAAGGTGAGCATAATCAGAACTGAAGCTGAAATCTGAGCAAGAGAAGATCTAGTGGGATTGCAATACAGCACTAATTCCAAATAAAGGTAAATATGGTTAGCTATCAGAGTTCTGACCAATGATATTTTTTTGTAAGTTACATTTTTCCATAGTGAAAAACTACAAAGAAAAAGAAAATAAAGGAAGTGGTATTATTATTTTCATGTAACTTTATATGTGAAAATAATTGCTCAAAGAGAGTTCTGTTATTAGGAATGCTATTGTCCCATTGTTTAATTTTAATGTATTCTTGTTCTGGATTAAAATTAGTATGGATTGACTTGTTATGAGCAATAGTTGTCATTAGACAACTATAGAATCTAGAATTGAACGCCTAAAAATAAAATATACATATGCTTCTATAAATATTGAAAAATAAACACTTCTTTTCTACAATAGTTGTCATCTCTGTCCATTATTGTATAGGGATATCTTAAGAGTGTTGTATTTACATATGTCAGAGGTGAGTTGTTCCCGGTTTGGCCTGGTTCGGCCAAACTGGTAGTGGTTATTTGGCCTGGGTCGCAGAACTGGAAGTGACCCAGGCTGGTCACGCCTCTGAACCAGTTCCCCTGTCTCTTCTGCTGTTGCCGGCATGTTTCTGCTCATGCGCAGAACAATTTTCAGTGAACTGCGCATGCGTGAGCAACGCATGTTGGGTATGCGTGTGAAGCGAACCGGTACAAATCAGTACAGGAACCCACCCCTGATGTATAAGTATATATGTATGTATGCATGAATTTATTTCCCACCTTTATTGTTTTTACAAATAAGGTGATGAACATATCCACCATACTTTCTTCTCCTATTTTTTCCACATCAATCCTGTGAGGTGGGTTAGGCTGAGAAAGAATAACTGGCCCAAAGCCAACCAGCTGGCTTTCATGGCTTAAAGTGGGATTTGAACTCGTGATCTCCTGCTTTTTAGCCGTTTTAGCACTAAAGCAAACTAGCACTGCATACATTTACATTAACATAATATATTTGTTAGCTTGCTTGTAAAATATAAGTTTTTTAAATTGATGAAATTTACAGACAATTACAAACCTCTGTACATTTAAACTGAAATGCTACTAACCACTTCCTGTTTCAAGGTTATTTCTTTACAGTTTTAGAATTCCTTGCATTGGGCTACATAATTTGTGTCATTTCCAGTTGTTTATGATAAATTTTCATTATATTATACAGAAGGAAATTAGATTTTTTATTATTCTAGTAACTTCCTTGTGGTTCCAGGAATGCAGAGAATACAATTACGAAGTTTCATTTTGTCTAAGAAAAGAAAATACAGGAAGTCATCGATTACAATTGAGTCCAAGATTTCTGTTGTTAAATCAGACATTTGTTAAGTGAATTTTGCCCTATTTTATGATCTTTCTTGCCACAGTTGTTAAGTGAATCACTGCATTTGTTAAGTTAGTGGCACAGTTGTTAAGTGAATCTGACTTCCCCGTTAACTTTGCTTGTCAGAAGATGATCACAAAACCCCAGGACACTGCAACTGTCATAAATATGAACCAATTGTCAAGTGCCCAAAGTTTGATCACATGAACTCAGGAGTGCTATAACGGTCGTAAGTGTGAAAAACAGTCATAAGTCATTTTTTTTCAATTGTAACTTCAAACACTGAATGAACTGTTGTAAGTTGAGAACTACCTGTATTGAATAACAATTAGCTTGTTCCATACTGTGAAATATTTTTAATAAAAACTTTATAAAAACTTCTAATGTTATTCAATATATTAAGGAAAGTATCTGACATCCAAAACAGTTCCTCCTCCATCTATCTTGTTGTCATCTTCAAAACCCAGCAGTCATAAGGAATAATTTACCCAATGATGCTCATGTATGAGATAATCTGAAGCCTACAAAATGTATTGAACTGCAAGTCCCATATCCCCAAGCAACGTAGAAACAGAGAAAGAAAATCATGATATAATTGGTAGCTTACTAGAACCTAGATTGTAAAGGTACTTTTAGTCCATCTCCATTTTATTTTATTTTTCCAATATCCATTCCATAAAAAGCCAGCTTGGTCTTCCTAAAAAAAAAAAAAAAAATGTATCATCTACAGCAGGAGTGAAATCAACTTACCTTCGCTACCGGTTTGCAAATGTGAGCAGGACTTTCCGCACATGCATAGACTGTCAAAAATGGGACGAGATGTCGGGAAGGTGGGCGGAGCCTCCTGCCACCACTACTAATGGTTTGCCCGAACTGGATAGAACCGGCTGAATTGCACCACTGATCTACAGACATTTGTATTGGATGTGTAAGAAGCCAATAGCTTGTGTTTTAAGGCTGAACTCTTGATAGAGTTAACATCCAATTTCATGCAAGGTTTTTGTTATAAATTTTAGCATCTCAAAAGGCAGAACTACTAAGTCTGTTGTCAATAAAGCCAGTGGAATAAGGATAGATCCCTTTAAAAGTCCTCTGCTACCTCAGTCATTTGTAAGCATGGGAATTTTTATTTCCCAAGGTAACCAGTCTCCTTGGTGAATATATTAAAAGAGAATATTCTATATACCTGATGTTAACTGATATATTATTTTTCATAAATATGATGGCTTCCAAGAACAGAAAAGTTGAGGGAAGATAATGTGAATAATAGGCAACTATTGCTATATTTAGCATTAGAGCAAAACTGAATATATCACATACCATTAAATTATAGAACTATGAAGTATCAGGAGGAACTAAAGACATAAGGACATAGAGAAGAGGCAAAAGTGGAAGCTGCCTTTTTACCTGGCTATTTAACTTTCTGAATTACGGATAAAGATGGCTACTACTAGAAGAGCAGCAAAATTTGGAGAAGGGAGAAGATTGTAAGAGCAATCAATAGAAAATGGGATCACTCCACAGAACCACCAAAAATATTTTCAGAGTTAAAGTGTAAACTAAAGTGTAAATTTTATAAATGGGACAGGGCAAGCTGTCCTTACATTGATTTCTGAGATCCAGTAAGACAACCTGGCGGCCTCCACTGAGCACATAAGCTTTTTCCAGGGCGCTGCTCTGGAGAGTCTAAGCAAGGGTTAAATACAGCCAATCTGCCCAGAACTGAATTGAAACTTTAAGCCACGCCTCGGGTGCTGACTATCTTCAGTTTTTTTCAATTCAGCTAGCCCAATGGATGCGCTTTTGAGGTTCCTTCAATTCTACAGATAGCTTGGATTCTCCTAGAGTTAAAAGTAGAAAAAAATTCCTTAATTGTGTCCATTACGAGCAGGCTTGGTGAGAAAAAATTCCTTTCCTTTTAATTGGCTATGTGCTCACCTCTTGGTCCTCCTGGTGTCCTGGGCTCGCTTGTGCGCTGTAGGGCTACAGGCAGCTGTCGTGGGAGGCACGTGGGTCGGAGTGCCAATGTCAGTGCTGTCGCAGCACCTCTGCTGTGGTAGGGACCCCCGCTGAAGGTTCCGTTGCCGCCGTCCGCACTTTGCAGAAGCCGGCGTTCAGCGCGGTTCTTTAGGGCTCATATCTAGGGCTGCATGACTGGTGCAATGGCCATTTTGGGAAACCAGAAGTTCCGCCCGCCATTTTGTTTAGCCAGTTTCACTTCTGAGCACATTGCTGCAGCTGCCTGGTCTCCTGACTCGTTGCAGGTCGCCACGTGGAAGCTCTTTGTTTTTGCTGGCGATTTGGCTCCTACCCTTGTAAAATCATCAGATTAGTATAGCAACGGATCGTGGCTTATCTAGGTCGCCTTCCTTACCTGACCTGCAAGGTGCTGGGAGATGCTAACGCTCTCACCAGATTACTGCTTGGCTGGATCTGATCTCAGTGGCCTTCTGTGTCTCTTTTCTGAGCGCCTGGGTCCACAGTCTGCAACTGTGAAGGTGGTGAGTGGAGGTAGTCTCTGCTGTTTCAGTTACACCCCAACCTTTCAGCCATGGCAGATCAGATCCCTGAGAATTCAGAGAACTTTGGGCCTTCTTCCAGAGCTTTCTCCAGGCAAGCTGGCAAGGCTGCCTGGGGAGCCATCAGAGGCAGCAAACCCTATTCTAGGCTGGGACCCAAATAGGGATCAGGCCCGGATAGGGATGCCATCTGTCGGCAGAAGGCCTTAGAGAAGCACTTTTCCAAGGCTCAGCAGCAGGCCAAAACCTCCCAGTCGGTGTCTCGAGTGGAGCCCTCCATGGGGATTCAACCAGATCAGGGGCAGCCTGTCTCTGATAGTGATGAGGTGGGCCAGGAGTTCTCTCCCACTGCTTCCCTTGCCATGGCAACTTCTCCAGGTCCATCATTGGCTGATCAGGCCGATCTCTTTGCCTGTCCTTCAGAGGAAGGGCCAGTTCCCGTGGGCCCTTTGGAGCTCCAGAATCCGGCTGCCCGAAACCATTCCAGGGGTTCCACCCATCGAGGACCAAGGCCCTAACTTTTCAGCAGAGATGCAAGAGGTCATTAACAGGGCTATATCCCAGGGCATAGAGGCAGGCATGCTGCAGCGGGGCAAGCACCCGTGCAAGACCTGACATCTCCAGCCCCAAGATACCCCTATGGAGGCGTCCTTGACCCAGCCTTCTCAGTCTCCACATTCCTCTCTGGCTAGCGAGGATTCTGACTTGGAGGAGGCCAGAGCCTGAGTTTTCAGGGGACAAAGGTGTTGCCTTCGAAAAGCCTGTCTTTTCGGGTTTATTTAAGCTTGCCAACTTCAAAACCATATTGAATAAGGCAGAGGTCTCGACCCGCTTGGAGGTGAGATAGACTCATTACATGCAAAGGAAGATAGTTCAAGTTGTGATTTGTCATAATTGTGATGATTATGGCTTACAGCTCATGAAAACCCCAAATCCACAATCTCAGAAAATTAAAGTATTGTGAAAAGGTGCAATATTCTAGGCTCAAAGTGTCCTACTCTAATCAACTAATTAAGCCATAACACCTGCAAAGGGTTCCTGAGCCTTTAAATGGTCTCTCAGTCTGATTCAGTAGGAATCACAATCATGGGAAAGACTACTGACCTGACAGTTGTGCAGAAAACCATCATTGACACCCTCCATAAGAAGGGAAAGCCTCAAAAGGTAATTGCAAAAGAAGTTGGATGTTCCCAAAGTACTGTATCAAAGCACATGTCAGCCTCTGTTTGGCTTGCTCGCTTATGGGTGTTTTACTACGCTTGTTTACTATTGGCTGCCATAGGAACAGGGGCGCATGGTATTGGGGAAGGGAATCATCTTGTACTGGAGGAGTCTTGTTCTCACCATCTTCTGCACATCCTGGTGGCTGAGGTTTGGACTTGGTCAAGGCTAACCGCTTCGCATACCAACCGGATGAGGCTCTTTGAAGATGCACCCCACATGACACCTTAGGGAGTTGCAGTTTGGACACTGGGTTGGGGAATTGTGGGGAGGTTGCTGGATAAATGTTTGATATGTATATGTTCCCGCCTTGCTGGATCAGATCTTGCTTTCCTTTTTGCTGCGTTCACTTCATATCTAGTAAAAGTACTTTATCTCTATTAAAATGGAGTTGAGGTTTTTCTTTCTTGGATATTGAAGGAGGCATGCCTGACAGCACATTAATAGAAAGTTAAGTGGAAAGGAAAAGTGTGGAAGAAAAAGGTGCACAAGCAGCAGGGATGACCGCAGCCTGGAACGGATTGTCAGGAAAAGGCCATTCAAAAGTGTTGGGGACTTTCACAAGGAGTGGACTGAGGCTGGAGCCAGTGCATCAAGAGCCACCACACACAGACGGATCCTGGATATGGGCTTCAAATGTCATATTCCTCTTTTCAAGCCGCTCCTGAACAACCAACAACGTCAGAAGCGTCTTACCTGGGCTAAAGAAAAACAGGCTTGGTCTGTTGCTCAGTGGTCCAAAGTCCTCTTTTCTGATGAGAGCAACTTTTGCATCTCATTTAGAAACCAAGGACCAGGAGTATGGAAGAAGAATGGAGAGGCACACGCTACAAGATGCTTGAAGTCCAGTGTGAAGTTTCCACAGTCTGTGTTGATTTGGGGAGCCATGTCATCTGCTGGTGTTGGTCCACTGTGCTTCATTAAGTCCAGGGTCAACGCGGCCATCTACCAGGAGATTTTGGAGCACCTCATGCTTCCTTCCACAGATGAGCTTTATGGGGATGCTGACTTCATTTTCCAGAAGGACTTGGCATCTGCCCACACTGCCAAAAGCACCAAAACCTGGTTCAATAACTGGGATTACTGTGCTTGATTGGCTAGCAAACTCGCCTGACCTGAACCCCATAGAGAATCTATGGGGCATTGCCAAGAGAAAGATGAGAGACATGAGACCGAACAATGCAGAAGAGCTGAAGGCCGCTATTGAAGCATCCTGGTCTTCCATAACACCTCAGCAGTGCCACAGGCTGATAGTTTCCATGCCACGCCGCATTGAGGCAGTAATTGCTGCAAAAGGGGCCCAAACCAAGTACTGAGTACATATGAATGCTTCTACTTTTCAGAGGTCAATATTGTTCTATGTATAATCCTTGTTTTATTGATTGCATGTAATATTCTAATTTTCTGAGATTGTGGATTTGGGGTTTTCATGAGCTGTAAGCCATAATCATCACAATTATGACAAATCACAGCTTGAACTATCTTGCTTTGCATGTAATGAGTCTATCTCATATATTTGTTTCACCTTTTAAGTTGCATTACTGAAATAAATGAACTTTTGCACGATATTCTAATTTTTTGGGTTTCATGTGTATGTTCTTCTGAAACGTTCAGCAAAGTAGCATACTGGAATTAAAAAAAATCTTTATTGCAGTAAATACATAAAATTATTTTGTAAATTTTTACACTCTACCCATACTCTGGTGTACATACTTTATCTTTTAGATCATTATCAATATAAATCAATATATGAATGTTCTTCATATACAATTAAAGAAAATGTTCATCTATTCAGTACAAATATTTCACATGTACCATTTGGGATGTCTTCAAAGGAAGCAAATATAAATAATTAAAAACAAATAATTATGTATTCAACATATTTTTATTAGTGAAAATAATTATTCATGCAATCCAAATGGAAGTCCCCTTCACAACCAGGTAAGAATTCTACTTGTCAGAACTCATTAAGTTCTGCTGCAATTTTTTTCTCAAATGTGATACTCCCTTTTGGCATTCTATGTAAACACAAATCACAATACATAACAATTACGTTTTTCAGACTTCAAATTATGTTATAGAGTTGGAAATAAATGCTATGCATTTTATATATACTAGAGTTAATGCTTAAATATTATCACTAAAAGAACCATACGTCAATGGTTTTCTCAGGATCAAGTTAGAGATGTTTCTAATTAAGGTTTCCCTTTACTTCTGCTACCTGAAAAAGATAAACAGTAGGTCTATCAGAAAATAATTGCCATTATATTCTCAGTATAAAAAAAGGCTGCTGCTTTTACCTATTTCATTCTCTTTAATGGTTCATCCCTTTTTTATTTATAGCTTATTTTACTTATTTCAATGGAGCTCAGGCACGTCAGTTGACACACTTTTGTGGTTTCTCATATTGTTCCCATTTGTTTCCAATGGACATTCTTATCCTTTGTTTCAGTAAACACCACTCCTACTGTGAGGCACTTGTTTACTACTGGGCACCATTCTCCTTATTAATTCCACATTCTGCTCATTCCCTTTCTCAGCCAAAACAGAGAAGGAAATGCACAAAGGTACTGTATTTTTTGGTCCATAAGATGCTCCTGGCCATAAGACGCACCTAGATTTAGAGGAGGAAAACAAGGGGGGGAGGGAAATCTGCCTTTGCCACCCTTGCAGCAAACAGCCTGGTCAGCATTAGCACGTTATTGCAGCCCCAGCATGTGGTTCATCAAAGCTCCACTCTGTTGCGCCCACTATCGGTTATCCTGGCTTCCAATAGCCCTGCTGATCTGTGGGCTGGCTGACCAGAAATGCTGCCTTTGCTGCCACCTCTGTGTCTGCTGCCTCTGCCGTGGAACGCTGGAGCCTTTTCTGCCAAGGAGTGGGGAATGGCAGCAGTAATCCCCGCTACATGGAACAGCTGGTTGGTGATATTCCAGGAGGCTGATTCAATCACCGAGCAGCTGTTCCAGGCAGCAGGGATCGCTGCTGCCATTGGCTGCCACTTCAGCAAAGGCTCCAGCATTCCCCACAGGAGGCAGCAGTGGTGGTGTACCTGGGGGAAGGAGGTTGGTCTGCTGTATTGACCTCCCGGAATACCGCTGATCAGCTGTTTCAGGTGGTGGATATCGCCGTTGTCATTCACTGCTGCTGCCTGGCCCCGCTGTTCCAATACCCTCCCCCCAGGTATGGCAAACCACTGTGCCCCGGTCTGTGATACAATATTCACTCCATAAAATGCACAGACATTTCCACCCACTTTTGCTCTTATGGAGCAAAAAATATGGTATTTGCTCTTATGCATTCAAAGTTAGCCATGCACACAAACATTTGACTTTCTTTCTTATGATGCACTATACGTGGCTTGGGGAAGAGTGAAGAAAACAGTAATCATCAGAATTAATGTACTGGATGGGTTTAGGACTGGACAATGGTACTTTTCTCCTGGCAACCTTGTTCTGCTTGTAAAAAGTGGTATTGCTAAAAACCAGAATTATTATATTCAGGAAACCCCCAAATTAAAAATGTAGAAACTTACCATATTTTTGGAGTATAAGACACACCTTTTTCCTTCAAAAAAAGGGTGAAAATCTGGGTGCGTCTTATACACTGAATACAGAATTTTTGGCCTCCCGAAACCTGCCCCCTCTGCAAAAATGGCTGCACGTAACCTTTAGGAGGCTTCCAGAGTGCTCCTAGGGGCTGGGAGGGCAAAAATGAGCAAAAAACGGGCCCACAAAAAAAACCCTCAGGAGCACTCTGGAAGCCTCCTAAAGGCTATGCATGCCCTTTTTTTTTGACAAAAACCTATGGATCTAGTAAATGCATACAGCCAGACAACAATAACCACATATATTCTAGGGGTGAGGCTGCATTAGGTACTTGCATGTAAATTCAAGGAACCTCTAAGCCAAGATGGGAGAGTTAATAGGTTTCTCAATATTAGAAGAAAATATCCAATATTATAACAGTACGGTAATATGGTTATTTTGTTATGTATGATCAAGAGATGGAGAAAATCATACTGGAGGTGGAATTGTCCTGTAGTCAGTGAGGGTAATGGGTTCCATAAAACAGAAATCATAAGTGGAGCAAACTCCCCCACTGCATTGATGTGAATGTCAATATGTCCCCACAAATAAATAAGTATTAGAAGCATACCGTATTTTTTCGGAATATAAGACACATCTTTTTTCCTCTAAAATGAGACTGAAAATCTGGGTGCGTCTTATACACCGAATACAGCATTTTTTGCCTCCTGAAGCCCTGCCCCTTCATCAAAATGGCCGTGCATAGCTTTATGGAGGCTTTCAGAGATCTTCTGGGGGCTGGGGAAGGCAGAAATGAGTGAAAAATGGGCCGTTTTTTGCCCCCCCAGCCCCCAGCAGCACTGTATAAGCCTCTATTTTTGACAAAAAACCCATTTGCTCATTTTTGACCCCCCCCCCGAGCACTCTGCAAGCCCCCCCCCCCAGGCTATTCATACCTTTTTTAAAAATGAGCCCATTTTCTCAAAAAACAGGCCATTTTGGGGAGGTTTGCAGAGTGCAAAAACCTTTTTTCCCCTTTCGGAAAGCTGTTTAATTAGTGTGGTTGATAAGCATTACATTGGTCAAGTGCTGTGCCAGCAGAAACAAAGCTTTAGGTGCTACAGGTTGTCAGCAATTTCCTTCTCCAGCATATGGATAAATACACCTGGAAACATCTACCTATCTACCTACTCTCTCTCTCCTTACCTACCTACTGTATTTATCTCTCCCTCCTCTATCTACCTATATACCTACCTACCTACTGTCTCTCTCACCTATCTACTATATTTCCCTCTATTTCTCTCTATCCCTCTACCTACCAACCTACCTACTCTCTCTCTCTCCCTACCTATCTACTGTATTTCTCTATCTCTCTCTATTTCTCTCTATCTCTCTACCTACCTATCTACACACTCTCTCTACCTACCTACTTACTGTATTTCTGTCTCTCTCCCGCTACCTATCTAAACTCTCTCTCCCTACCAACCTACCTACTGTATTTCTCTCTATTTCTCTCTCTATCCCTTTATCTACCTACCTAACTACTCCCTCTCTCTCTCCCTACCTACCTACTGTATTTCTCTCTCTTTCTTTCCATCTCTATCCATCTACCTACCTACCTACTTAAAAAAAAAGCCTCTTCAAAACCTGGGTGCGTCTTATACTCCGGTGCATCTTATACTCTGAAAAATACGGTACTTTTATTCCCTTGACCAAAAGGCTCAAGTATATCTTTTTGAAATCCTCCAGTTCTCTCACCCCACCACCAACTTGGTCTTTCCCACAGCATCTGCATGGCCTCAGTATACTAGGTACTATGTTTAAGCTAAAGGCTGTTGTCCTTGTTTCTGGAGGCCTGTAGCTGTTATCAGGGTTTATGTGGTGGCTAAGACTTTCTCGGGACTCCTTCTTGTCCAGTTCTTCACTTACCAATGATTGGCCTCTGCAGTCAGGCTTCTAGAACATTCTTTTTTTCTGAAGAAGTGGACACTGCCATAATATGGCTTTAGCTGTTTTTTCCATTTTTATTTTGGTTTAATATTGCTCAGCAATCCTCCAGGGCTGAGGGAAACTATTGTTCAACTCTATTTCCTATTTTCCTTTTTCTCTCTATAGACTTGTCTTTTTTTTGTGTAGCTTCTTTTCATTGGTCTGCTTGCTTGCCTTCCCTCAGGTGAACTTAGGTTCCAACTGCTGTTTCTTCTTCCTCCAGCTCTTGGTACATGCTGAGTTTGTGACACTAGGGAAACAACCAAGAAGAAGAAGAAAGAGGGAGGATGGTCTTGGTATCAACCCAGTGTTGCCCCCACCCCACTTACTGTCCAAGACCTTCAGGTCAGATTAAAAAAAATATTCAGCTATATTTAGCATAACAAATCAACTGGGTTGTTAGATGACAGGTAAAGGAGAACAAGAAAATACAAGAGAAACTGAACTGTTAGAGAGAGAGAGAGAGAGAGGAGAGGAGAGAGAAATAGAGTCTGTCAAGAATTTTTCTTTGTTGTTTTCTAGTAAATACTATATTACTTCCAAAATGTTAATGGGACAGTTTCATTATGATCTGCTCTATACTCTTTGTAAGTATAGATATTGCACTGGTTAAATCTGTAGCTCCCTGGATCTTACTCTTCTTTTTGAAGAAGGGAACAATATTTGCATTCCTCCACTTACCTCATCTTACCTGGCCTCCAGGATATATCACAGTTCCAACCAGATCACCAGTCAATTCTTTTGAATAGTGTAACCCACCTGACCTTGGAGATTTAAATTCATTCACATTTTCACTGGCCATGTTTCTATTTGTTATTGTTGTAAACTGAATAAACTTAAGAAACTTTACCTTTTTTGTTACAGTTAGTTGTTTGGCACATTAATTAAATGCTGATATAATGGTTCTTTTCTTTTTAATTAAACATATTTAAATATTTTTGTTACTCTTAGCAATCTTTTCCAACTCATCAAACATTTTCTGTAGAATTCTGACTTACTTGTCATTCTTCTCCTCAGTAAATTGGCCTTTTTATCTCCTGTATGTGTTTGTATTGTTTTCAAAGAAATGCAGATCTTCTTTGTCTGCAAAACTCTACCTAGATTGTTTTATATGTAAAGCAAAATAAGCACTTCTCTCACTTTTCTATTCCAAGTGCTGTTGATAGTTCTAGTAACAGCTAATTTATAACATACCAATAAAGCTACCTCAAATTGTCAATCTCTTGTTTGGGGGGGGAAAGCATATTGTACAGAAGAATCACTTGTAAGTTTAACAAAAGATTAAAATACTACATTTTAATTTAATTTGATAGTCAATACTATGAAATATATTTAATAGCTGATGGATGATATGTACTAATGTAGTTTGTAATAAGTATTTGAATTTTTCTGTAATACTCACACATTACCGGTAATACATTGAAAAACCTCTAAATATTTATTTCAACTTTGAAAATCAGATTACTTGGTTCAGAATCTTGAAGTCTAAAAATTATTACATTATTATTAATATCTTTCATGGCATGACTTACCTGTTCAGTAATGAATGCTGCAGCTTCAAACTGTCACATCAAATTTGAATTGCACATTTGTCAGCTAAATAGAAAGATAGTGAGTAGCATGTGGTCTGTTGCAAGGAATGTCAAAAGAATGCTATGTATATAACAGCATGCATCACCCACTTTGTTATATAGAAGTGAGAGTTGAATAAATCAAAAGAAACATAAAAGTAAATTAAGTACAGTTGGGAGGGGTTATTTATGTGTTTAGTAAAACTAGAAGGGAGAGAATCAAGCATGTATGAAAGTTTTTTTCATTGCCACTTTTGAGATTACTATATCTTTTTGACAGATTGATTCCTAAGAACAGTTTCTTTGATATAGTAATCTTAAAATAGGCCATTGTATATCAAACTTATCTTCACAACCTAAAATTAATATAGCATATGATGGGAATTTACTTATTTAGGATTGTAAACTACACCAACTTATTCTAAAGAAAGTTTAAAAGAATAAATGGTAATGAAGTCCTTGGTGCTCTCTAAGGTTGGTTTTTTCCTTGCAGACATTTCATTAGCCAACCATCAACCATAAAAAATATTAAATTTGTATGCCAACTGTCTCTTAATGACTCAAGTAAGTTGTACATTTGTTTCTAGAGTAACCTCTAAACTCAAGGAAATAATTAGATTTATTCAAAAAAGCACTAATATCACAAATACTCATGCAATTGAAGTGTGTAATATCTGAAATTATTATAACCTGCTACAAATAATAAAATATTTTGTTTTCCAAGTATATACAGTCTGAAAGTTCTGCATGGGGAGACTTATTTTAGCCTCCAGTAGCCAAAAATCTGAAGCATCTTTTCAAACTCACATATTTATTACCGTGTTTCCCCAAAAATGCAACCTGTCCTGAAACTAAAGCCTTGCCACATGTTTCGCGTGGGCAAAAATATAAGCCCACCCCTGAAAATAAATCCCCTGGACAGCCCCCCTGCCTCTGGCCAGGCAGAGCACTGCTCACCGACATAGCGGTATCCTGAAGGCGCCAAGCCACAGAAGCCGGGGGGGGGGAAGAAAGGTACTCACATTGCTTGCTGCCTTCGGGATACCGCTAGGTTGGGGGGTGGCATTCTGCCTGGCCGGAGGGGGAAGTTGCCCAGTTCTCCCTGCAGCAGCTGCCGGTACCGCCGCGCTCCCAAGTATAATGTTTTCTCCGGTTCCAAACTCCCAAACTCGGCTGCCAAGTCTTCCAGCAGCAGCCGCTCTAGGAGTGCGCTCTATGGTTGTGGGCTGGCTGCTGGAAGACTCTGTAAGAAAGTCTTCCAGACAGAGTTTTCCAGCAGCCAGCCAATAACAATAGAGCGAACTCCTAGAGCGGCCCTGCTGGAAGACTCGGCAGCCGAGTTTGGGAGTTTGGAACCAGAGAAGACGTTATGCTAGGAGCGTGGCGGCTGCTGCTGCAGGGAGAGCTAGGCCCAGACATGTTGAGGCTAGGAGGCATGTCTGCTGGGGGCTGAACAGGCTCTCCCATAACCCCCTTCTCCAGCCTGGCAGAGCTCCATGCACTGACCTAGGGGGTATCTCTAATGTGCCAAGCCATGGGAGCTGGGGAGCGGGCAGAACACCATGTGGCTTGGCACCTTAGTACCCCCTTGGTCAGTGAATGGCGCTCTGTCCGGCTAGAGAGGGGGTTTGCCGGGCGGTTGCTTGTGAGCTTGGTCACCTCATGGCTGCTTCGCCCCTGAGGCTGTGCCTGGTTCTTCGGGAGCCAGTTCACAAGGGAGCAACCGCCCGGCAACCCCAAAACAATAAGCCCTCCCCTATAATAAGCTCAAGGTCATATTTTGTAAGTAAAAAGAAAATAAGACCCTGTCGTATTTTCGGGGAAACACAGTAATACAATTTTACCATAATATAGGTAGTCCTTGACTTATAGGCACAATTTGACCAGAATTTCTGTTATAAGTGAGGTAAGTCATTGTAATTCTAACTAAAGTCATCATATGACCAGGCCGATTTTATCATGGTTTTTACAATGGTTGGAAGTCAAATCGCCATGGTCATAAGTTAAGCAACATAGTTGTAAATTGAGTCACATGATCGTAAGTGAAAATCCAGTTTAACAAATGGTATTTGTTGCTTGAAACCATAATACCATAACACTTTTTGAAGTGTGTGTGTGTGTGTGTGTGTGTGTGCGTGCGTGTGTGTGTGTATTTCAAATCTTAAAATGACCTACATTTTGTTAAAGCTTTCGTTAGCTTTCCAACTTGGAATAAGTCGTAAATTAGCATAGTTGATTCAGAAAGTATAACTCCTCAAGTTGGGCAGAATCTAAAGAAACTTAACAAGTCCATGCTACCAAGCAAAGGCCTATACATAGCACCAAGCTTAACCTATACAATCCTAATGGATTGGTTTGACAAGTTGTAAAAAATTGCAGGTTGTGGAATGCAAATAAATGATGATTTGCACTGCATTACCCAGTGAAGTTCATGGGTGAGTGAGAATTTCAACCCATATCTAATTATTTTTCTGTGTGTATTTGAATACAAATGATTTTTTTTGGTAATTCCTAATTAATAATATCAAATTAGAGAACATGTCCAACTAAATCAGTGGACCTTAGCAAAATATGCAGTTGCAATCCAGAAAGAACCTCAACATAAGAATATGCTTTAATGGAAAACAAAAGTTCTTATTCCTGGGCTTTAAACTTAAACACTGCTTTTACTCTTCAGTACAATTTGGGCAGGGATCACAATAACTTTATAGCTGCAGTAGGGTACAAAAGGAGAGGGGGTTTCCATGATTATTTCTGCTGTTCTGATACAAAATTATATTGTTCCATAGGATTGTATTTTACCGGAGAACATTTTCTGCATACCAGCTAAGCCATCTAGTGGATAAAGGCAACTTACCCCTATTCCCTCATGCTTTATTTCCATATCAGTTTTATTTAATTTATTCAATTGAATGAATTGTTGGAAAGAAATTAGGAAAAAAGGCTCAAGACACTGTTTTTTTTTAATCCTGGAAAGCTGAGGATAAGAGATGGATACAAATAAGAATTGTGTGTATAGCAAAGCCATTTCCACAAATTATAATTAGTCCATGCAAAAAAAAAATACTCATATTGTTACAATGCTACTATTCCTAACAAGAACTTGTGACAATAGTTTTAAAGGGGCAGAATGCCTGCTTAAATCTGCTTAACCATTACGTGGGTGACATCTGTTAAGAGATATTTGGACTGGTAAATGCTCAAAAATTGTTGGATACTTCTAAAACTACTTTGGCCAGTGTGGATTGATCCCTGCCTTTCAAGATGAAGGGTTATTGGTAAATTTGTAACAGAATTATTGCAGCTCTGTTTATGGAATATCTTCACTTATCCAGAAGAAAAAGAATTAACTATAAATTATATTTACAATAAAATATTGTAAATTTTATGGTAAATATTTGAAAGTGTCTTTTTTATTGTAAATCATTATAAATATCACCAAACAGCATAAAATCCCATTAAGCTTTATTTTCAAAGAAAGTCCAATTTTGCTAAGGGCTTCTGCTCTGTTGCTTCTATTGCCAGGGAATATGGTGCCACATAAACTTGTGTGTGCAGAACTCTTGAAAAGTTTAGTCTTAAATATAAATGTTGTCATAAATATAAATGTCCTTAAACAATAATGCCCAGCTATTTATTAGCTGATAACTGGTTTCTTTAATAAATTGTTTTGTTTCAGTTTATATTATAATATAAACTAAATGAATATGAATATAGTTTATTTTGCTATTTTAAAAAAATGCTAAATTTTAAACATTGGCTGAAATTATGGTTCAAGGTTTTTTTCTATTTAGTGCTGATAACAGCTTTTTATCAGTCATCATGGTTCTCTTTGGAAAACACTTCTGTCTATATATTTTTTCCTGGTTTCCATTGTCAAGGGGAAATCTTTAAAGATAGAAGTAATCCCTCATGTAGTACAGCAATAAGTTATATTTGTTTAAATGTTTTTAATTACTGTCTGATTTTTTTAAAAGGCTGTTGGAAGAAATGTCCATCTGGGTTCAGTTCCAAGTGGGAAGAAAGACACTAGAAGCACAGAGACTGCTTAGAAAGATAGTTTAATAGTTGGCAGGACAATATGGGTTTTTTGGTCCCTGGGCAAAGAAAATAGCACATGGGGGAGAGAGAGAGGGAGGGAGGGAGGGAGGGAGGGAGGGAGGGAGGGAGAGAAAGTTATATCCTCTCTTGGGTCCACCTTAGAGCTTCCTGTTCCTGTGTAAGAAATGTATTCTGATTGGTTGTCAGACTCCCATGGGGCCATGCAGGGGTAACTTTCTGGTGTCTTGAGTCCCAAACTAAGTTGAATCTTGTTGGGTGATGTAATCTCCCCAGCTGCCATGTGGTGAGTTCTGTTGCTAGATGGGTAGAGGGCTAATCCAACCTTTGTTGGATCTTGGGTGATGCATTTGCTTATGAATAGACCTAGCTATCTCTTTATCTCTTAAGTGTTGACATCTGCTGTGGGCTATTTAGGAGGTGGGAGCTGTTAAGAGTGAGTCTGCTTCCTGCCCAAAAACATGTTTCTCCATTTCTCATCCAGGGAAATATAATATTCTGCCTTGTTAACATTTCCTAGAATATTTCATTCTTCTAGAAGAAGGGTGTGTGGTAACTTCCTATAAGGCAATAGATTATTTTCGAACCTTATAAAAGATCATGCAATTCCTTTAGTTCAGTGGTTCCCAAACTTGGCAACTTTAAGACTTGTGGACTTCAATTCCCAGAATTCTCCAGCCAGCAGAGCTGGCTGGAGAATTCTAACAGTTGAAGTCCACAAGTCTTAAAGTTGCCAAGTTTGGGAACCACTGCTTTAGTTATACAACTGTCATCCAGATTATTCTGAGAAAAATATAGTAGCTTTGTAGAGAATAGTTTGTTGTTATTCATTTGAGGGGGGGGGGAGATGTGGGTATCTCTTATTTGGTTACTTCTCTTTATTCTCTATATAAAACTTTATTTATTGTGTGTAATGTGACAAATCTTGTTTTATGTTTTGACAAGTTGCATTCCAAAAAAGATAAACCTTACCAATAGTACCTATCTCTTGGCAGTTGCTAATCGCCAAATATCCCATGTCCCAATACTAAATGTATGGTGGCCTTTAGTTTCTCCTTAAGCTATAATGTATGAGACATGTGAACATACCGTATCTGCAACATACCCTCTAGTTGTTGTTAGACAGGGGTTGCCAATTATCTTTTATACATTGTTATGAATTGGCAGGAAAGTTTGGATATATAGAATAGCATCCAACTTCTAAATCTGAAGATTTCTTCTATTCTTCAAAGATATAGACAGCTGAAGCATATTATCTTTTATAAATTCCATTTATGCAATGCTGATGAATATTCTCTCTATATAACGTTGATCAGTTTACCTGTAGTATTTATCCCGCAAGTTGAAGCCAATATAAGTTTATAGTGTTGCTATACTTACATTGTCTAAATTCTAAATGCCTCACTCAGTATAACATTTCATTTCACCCTATCTAGTTAAATATTTTGTCATTTTTTAAATAAAAATTTGAATAGCCACTAAGTTTCCAGCTTGCCTTCATTGCAGGGTACTTTTATTATTAACAATTCCATGATAGGTCAACAAATATAGCTTTCTTTTACCAGACTACTGTGGATGCTTCAATTACTGATTTTTTTCTGCAAAACAGGTATTTAAGGAAAAGGAATCATGCATTGCCCTTCATATATGTGGAGGTATTAAAAGCTTCCATTTTTGGTTTATTGTAATCTGCAATTTTCGACTGTTCTTAGAATTTAACAGAGCTGTAACATCAGAAGTCAAAGGCAATTTTCCATTGTATAGCATCACACTAATTTTTTGTTTGACAATTGTTTATTAATTAATATGACATTTCCCTAATTTCTATTGATAAAAGAAACTTCAGTATATCCAAAAGTGGATATACATATGTGTGTGTGTGTGCATGCGTGCGTGCGTGCGTGCACACACGCAAACACAAGTACCCATGTGTATGTATGTGTATTGTAATGTAATTTTTATTAATGATTTAATACAATAGTAAAGCAAATACAAATTAAACCCAAAAAAGAAAGAATGAAATGTTCAAAAAGTAATAAAAAATAGAAAAAGAAGAAATGTAACGAAAACATAAAGAAGTACGTAAAGAAGTGGCTTCTAGTTTTCAACAGAACAAGTTAAAAAATTACAAACATTCATTTCTTTTTCCTATAGCCCACCCCTTCTAAATGCAAAATCATACTGACTGACCACTATTGATTTTTCAGTCCTAGATCAGTAAAAAAAATATGTAAAGACTTACCAGAGCTTTATAAAAACATATTTTATTTTAACCTTGACCAAAGAAGCCAACTTTATATTCCTTTCTTTTACTTCTAACAAGTTTGATCTTTGACTCATTCACATATTGCCTTTCTTTCATGAATATTTCTTCAAGGCTTTAACAGACGTCTTTTGTAAATCCAGTTAAAAGTCACTACCTAAGTCTTATCTTGGTTTATCTTTTGTATTTCTTCCTTTATCTACATAGCCTCAACATCTTTTGTGTATCCAATGAAAAGCCCCTATCAGGATCATTCTCCTGGTTGCATTCAAATTTAGTAAAAACTGCTGGGATCTCCAATTGAGGATTATAAAATGAGCAGGCTGATAAATTATGGGCCTTTAAGATCCAAACAGGCAGGCATCTTGTTTATAACATGCCTGATAAAACAGATATTGCTGTTGGCTAAGCAACTAGAGCTACTAGTTTTCCAACAGGAACTGGAAAAAAAGTTATTTACTCATTGCAAAATGCAAAAATGAAAACATCCTATGATATTTTTAACCATCAAACATCAATACTATCCTGTATCTATGGGAATGATTTGATAGATGGGTAAAAATGCCAAATCCAGTCTAAATATCTGGCTGCCTATGCGACCAACAGTAATAATAATGTAAGAATTGAAAAGGAATCATGGTTAAGAATTTATTTATCTGTGCTGTGCTGCTGTAATTACAAATACGGTATATTGTTTACTGTAAGCATAGCTTATGTACATAAATATAGATTAATAGTACCTGAACATTTCTCCAATTGGGCACTTGCCCAGATAATAAAATATTGACAGACTCTGCTTTTTGTATAAAAGCTTTTTAAGCTGTGCTAGGATTTTTGTCCATATATAATATTTTGGATGTAAAATAATAGCTTTACTGGATTTTTCCTCTAATATATATTACAATCTATTCATTTTGGAATTATTAAATAATTAGAATTTTAATAGGTTTTCTTCTGTTTCCAGGTTAGCACTATATGTATATGAATACCTTCTCCATGTAGGAGCACAGAAGTCTGCACAGACATTTTTATCAGAGGTATGTTTTCTACTCTTTTCTTATTTTTGGATTAATAGTCAACTTTTTATATATTAAAAATTATCAGTGATTCTATAGAGAATCATGGTAGTCTGACATATAGTATATAAATGTTTAGAAATGAAATTATTTGTTATGATAATTTTTAAGGGCATAAAAATTGTAGCTATATTATCAATCTTGTTATATATCAAGAAGCACTGGGCCTGAGTGTTGTGGCCTGGTGGCCGCCAGCCCCTCCAGCAGCCAAATCAGATGAGATGTGGGAATCAGGGTCAGCATCAAGGCAATTTGGGAGGGAAGAGGGAATGAGGCTGTCAGAGAGAGAGGGAAGGAGAGATAGGGGGAGAGAGAGAGACGGAACCTATGCCATCCAACAGCCCTCAGATGAAAAGTCAACAGCCCCCAGGTCTGGAGGTGCTTGATGAAGAAGAGAAGGAACAGCTGGGTCCAGTGCCTGACACGCAGATGCGCAGAAGGCAGAGAACAGCAGTGGATATCTGTGGGCTGAGCCTTGGGATGGAAGAGCCACCACTGCTACCGAAACCCCACCCTACTTCTGGGGATAAAAGGCAGGGGATGGAGATGAATAGATGGGGCACACAACTATTCATCTCCCTGCCGGACAGCCTGCGGTGAGAGAAACTTTTTGCCGGGGCTGCTGGTGTTCCTAATAAAGGAATCATTAATTTAATTACAGAGTGTTTGTTATGTTCAGGGAGCTGGATCAGAACACTGAAACATTGCTTATCACTGTTGTTATAGTCTTATTTTAGGCCCAAACTAAAAATAAAAAATAAGGAGAGGGAGGGAGGAGGAGAGAGAGGGAGGGAGAGAGAGAAATAGCTAGTAAATGTAAATCATTATTTTGACATCCAAGCCCCAGATTTTTGCAGGTTACTCCAATCTAAGATTAGAGATCTTGTGCTTTTTTCCAGCCTAAACTATTGCTATGTGTGGCACCTATACTAATAGTTGAAAAACACTGTAATAGTCTATTTCATATAAAAAGAAAATATTAGACTGCTGTTGCAAATTATTATCCAGAGCATCATATACTAGCCTTAATTTTACTTGCATAAACTTACTGAATCACTCTTTATAATTGTATAATTTTATTACTCATGTGGGTAAGAATTATACATATGCAGAAGCCACAATGTTGTTTTCCTTACACATATGAAAGAAATGCTATGTCATTACTAACACAATCATTGCATCTTTGAAATGAATGATTGTATCCAAAGTGTGAAGTATGTGTGGCTTAATAATATATAAATTTGTAATATTTTAAAGTATACAGGATGAATAACACAAATAAATAGTATTAATTTCCACGTGCATTCTAATGCAAATAAACTGCTTATGCAACAGTTTTTCTTACTCTCCACAGTGATAAATAAATGTCACTATTATAAACATAATAATATATTTGAGAAAAATAAGAGTAGGTGAAATGTTTCTTATAGTGAAAAAGGTATCCCATAGGCGATATTTTCTTCTTTAGAAGTGTGGTTGTCTGGGATAAAAACAGTATAACATGAGCGCAAACATGAAATGAGCCTGTCCAAATTTCTACAAAAATACACAGATTAAACTGGCTGTGCTTTCAGCCAGTGTAGAACAGTTGCCATAACTAGTAGATAAGGAAAAGCATAAGAATCAATAGGTAGCTATTGGTTGATGGAGCCGAGTGTGTATTTTGCTCTGCACACTCATACTTAGTCTGTTTTAATCTGAGAGACAGAGCTACGCCTATACACTCAAACTGACCTAATCCCACAAATGTAGAAGACAACACATATTCTGATATCAGTTGAAACAGATTTTTAAAATTGATCTGTGTTGATTTTAAAAGAGCCCTTTGAATTCATTTTAGCTAAATGCTATCATTGTTTTCATGTGAATCTATCTTGCCTAAAGAAATAATCATTATTTGCATTGGTTTTAGATAAGATGGGAAAAAAACATCACATTGGGCGAACCCCCAGGATTCTTACACTCTTGGTGGTGGTAAGTGTTTCAATTTACAAAGATTGTATTGGTTGTTAAAGTATTATACTTGTACAAAATCTGATTTTTATCAAAGGTAATAAGAAATTTTGCTAACTAATTGGAAGACTAGTGTCAACCGCATTTAATATTGAACTGTCATTTCATTTCCTCGAAAAGATAAAATTAATTATGCAATTATTTCAGTTTAACCTTGCTCATTTTTCTTTCAGACAGATTGACACTCAAATTTTCCGGATCTTATGCTTTCCCCCCTTTAGATGTTCCTATAGAACTACAAACATGCACCTAAACTAGTTTGATGTGACAACTGCTTGTTAAGATTCTGCAGAAATGCTAGTACATATATATGTAAATTGTTATTGTCAGAAACAAAGTAGGTTTCTGACTTCAGAGCTCTTTTATATTTGGGAGCATCTGGAGTGCCAATCAATGGCTTCAAAATGATCAATGTGAACAGGTGATTAAAGCCCCACTTAATTTATATGCAAACATTGTGCATAATTCTTGTTTGAAAAAAAGGACAGGGGCTTTGATTGTCCAGTTATCCCCACCATTTTGAAGCCAGTGAATGTTGCTGTCATTACCCCTGTAGGTGTACAGAGAATAATTCTGTATACAGGAGCAACAGTATTAATTTTAGGGCAGGAGGAGATTATACATGCACATCCTTCTGTGTGGCATCTGCCACTGACACAAATGAGAAAATCCTTTGCGGAAGAAAGGAATAGGTCTGTGCATGTATCAGAAATGATTTAGAGGATGTTATTCAGTTATCATGTAATAAGTGCAGCCCTTATATGATATTCATTAAAACAATTTATTTAATTTTCAGGCTTCAATCCAGTATAAAAAATGATGTGGCTTCTTTAAGAATAATTTTAACTTAAATGACTACCCTCTTTCAAGCAGTTGCATTTTTTTCAGATTCATAAAAAAGGAGAAGGCTTTAATGAGTAGCACAGCAATAGATTGCCCATACGTTTACATCCTTTAGAGTTGCTCCTAATCATTTGTGAAACATGTACAGAAGAGACTTTGCTTTGGAACGGTTCCTTGCCCAGCCCTGTGTGTTTTTTTTGTGTGTGTGTGTGTGTGTGTGTGTGTGTGTGTGTTTAATTTCTATACTATTAATTGGTTTTAAAAGCTTGTAATATTTATTACATAAGGAAAGGATTTAAGTTAGTTGTCTTATTTTTTTTAGATGGATAGAGTCCCTAAATAAGGTGGTCACCAGAGGATTCTAGGGTTTAGACTAGAAAGTTGAAAAAAAATCTTAGAAGAAAGCAAGGGTGTATTGTTGTCAAGAAATCTGCAAAGGAAATGTCTGAAATTTCCAGAAGCAGAAGCAAAGCTCAAGTCAAAAATAACAGGGTATTTTACCAATTAATGCAAAAGAAAACTAAAGCTAGAAATACCAGGATAGATACTCATTTTTAAATAGACAGTAGTATTTATAATTAATAAATATTTTTAATCTAAGAGACTTTTAGCTGTCATCTATCTTCAATGCTGCCTTCTCCCTTTCAGTCCTTTATATAAAAACAATCTCTTCTGGAACTTCATAATGTAAAATTGTTTATGATGTTGTCTGTTCTAATGATATAATGATATAAAAAATCAGCAATTTCCTAATGTTTATAGACACAAATTACTCATCTCAGATATTAAACTGTTCTAGATTAAATATTTGTGGGGGTTTTAAAGTTTTTTTTTAAAGACAGACTTTATTTGGTAATTAGATGCTTATCAGTTGCATGATCCTTGAATGTTTTCATTTTAACACAAATTAAATTATAGTATTAGGATATTTATCTGTATAGCAGTCAATTAGGCTATCCCTGTAATTATTCTTAAGTATGCGTAGTTCCAACAGAATGGGAATACTGCATACATTTTGCTTTCAGAGTATGAAGAGGGTGTCAGGCATGCCTCCTTCAATAGCCAAGAAAGAAAAACCTCAACTCCATTTGAATAGAGATAAAATATGTTTACTAGATATGAATTGAAAGCAGCAAAAAGGAAAGCAAGATTTGAGCCAGAAAGGCGCGAACATGTACATATCAAATCATTGCCCACCCCCCTCCCTCCAGTTACCCCAGCCCAACATCCAATCTGCAACTCCCTAAGGTGTCATGTGGGGTGCATCTTCAAAGGGCCTCATCTGGTTGGTATGCGAGACAGTTGGCCTTGACCAAGTCCAAACATCAGCCATCAGAATGTGCAAAGGGTGGTGAGAACAAAACTCCCTTTCCCAATACCATGCCCCCACCCTCCCCGTTTCTATGGCAGCCGATAGCAAGCAAGTGAAGCAGAGGCTGACAGAGGGTAATAAAGTAGTAATTACTATAATGTATGTGTATAGATGGGATATACCTAAAAAAAAATAAGTTACAAATTGTGCATTCTTTTTTATTTTTAGTGTGTTTTGGGATCTCTATTGTGCAGCTCCAGAAAGACGTGAAACATGTGAACACTCAAGTGAAGCTAAAGCCTTCCATGATTATGTAAGTTTTATGTTTATTGATTGCATTTTGTCTGAGCTTTGTTTGGAAATGATAACGGCTATGAATTTAGTAATTTTCAATGTGCTGGAAGAGCTACTGCTTCCAAATTTTTGTATTCCCTTGATAAGTAATGGAAATGAAACTAATATTAACCTTGTATGCAGTACAAGAGTTTGTTTTAGATAGGATAGCAAAGGCTCATCCTTAAGAGACATCAAGATAACAACCCTGTGGATAAGGTCAAAGAAGTCAAATTTTCAGTTAAATATGGGTAGTGTTGGCAAGGAGGAATGAAAAAGAGGATGTATAAGCAAGATGATATTAAGTGCAACATATTGAAGATTAAAAAGTACTGTCCAATTGTACTGTTCACCATATAATTAATGGGGGAAATTGTTTAAGAAAAAAATCAAGCTGAAGAAACAAAATTATCTAGCAATCAGATGGTTTGGTTTTGTAAATGTTTAGTAGTGGACTGAGAGTGGACAACTGGCAGATATTTTAACACAAATTTATATGAAATCAGTGGAAAGGCCTTGCATCTATTCCTTATAATATATAGATCATCAGTATGAGAAATTTTTAAAGAATAACATTGCTTTTGGGTTTAACATGAGATTATTGAAATAAAACTTTTTGGTTTTCTTGGTAGTATTCTAAAGTAGATTGCTGAAAGCAAAAAATTACCAGGGTCTGTGTATTAGGTATGATTGTAAACAAGTATGTTTTGAGTTAACATTTATACCTGTAAATAGCACTGTGCTATTGTAACTGTGTTACAATGTTAGTTTAGTGGTAATTATGTGTAAAAATTCTAAATATGGCTTACATTCAGATGTTTAATTATATCAGAAGTCAGTAATGTTTTGAACCAATTGCAATCTTAAAAATTTGAAATCATATTAGAAAATTTTATCTATTTAACAGTTATCATGATAATTATGACAAGTCACAAACAAAAGCAAACTGATAATTTTGTCAAGCCAGTTCACTGCTGGATTTTTTCCTTCTTTCCCTTCCAAAGTCAGGACTATTAACATCCATTATTTTCATTTTTATAAGAATGACTGAAGGTCAAATATGGTACAGAGAGGCATTCCTAGAAATAAAGATAGAGTGAAAGTAACTTTGGTCATCATATTGCCTGTTTTGAGTTATAGATTCCTAAATGGAAAATGCTGTCTTTTAGTTACAGATTTATAATAATCAGATGATTTGTTTAGTAAAAGAATTGGTTAAATGTATAACAGCAGGAGTAGCTCACATAAATAATGTTGTCAAGTCTTACATTCCCTGAGATTCTTTTCCTGATTCCCATCCCGGTTTTAGCTACTGTATATAGTGTTATTATAAACGAGTATATTGTGCAGCTGGACCTCTGTTTAAAAAAGTAATGGTGTTCAATATCAGTTTGCTGAAGAAACAATCCTTTTCTAAGACCTGGTAGCATGTTGAATAGCTTAATATTTTGATCGAATAACTCTTCTGAAACATAGTAATAATAGCTTCCAAAAAGGTCATTGTAACAGCAGGACATCACAAGAAAAAGGTACACAGTAAAGGCCCTAATACATTTAGATCTCGGCTAAAAGATCTTGAAATACATTCTAATTATAAATAATTAGGGCTCTAGAGTGCTTAAGATTCAAAAACACAAATATAGGACCTGGCTGCAGCTACTTAAAGCAGACGTTTCTGGGATTATTTTGAAATGCATGCTGCATCCCATAAATCTTTATGAGTATCCACAATCAGTATATAGAAATGTTCTCTTAACAATTTAGTTCCAGCTTTTACAAAGTATCTCTATATGCATAAATGAGAACATTCTTTGTCACATCTTTTCTAGTAGTGGAATGTTCAAAGAAACATTTACAGAACAGGTTTCTTAAAAGAGATTTTTGGAGTGTTCTATGGTGGGATGCGATGATGCAGTGGCTAAGATGCTGAGCTTGTCGATCAGAAAGATCGGCAGTTCAGCGGTTCGAATCCCTAGCGCTGCGTAATGGAGTGAGCTCCCATTACTTGTCCCAGCTTCTGCCAACTGAGCAGTTCGAAAGCATGTAAAAATGTAAGTAGAAAAATAGGAACCACCTTTGTTGGGAAGATAACAGTGTTCTGTGCGCTTTTGGCGTTTAGTCATGCTGGCTACATGACCACGGAGACGTCTTCAGACAGAGCTGGCTCTTCGGCTTTGAAATAGAGATGAGCACCATTCCCTAGAATTGGAAATGACTAGCACATACAAGGGGAACCTTTACCTTTACCTATGGTGTTTTACTTCATTATATATTTATATATTATAGCCCAAGACAGAATTGTGAGTTATAGAAATATGCATACAGGCAATTGGAACCTTTGTTTTTCAGAAGTGTTTTGCAATTGCCTCCTTCCCAGGACTGAAAGAAAGTGACTGACCCAAGGTTACCCAGCTGGCTACGTGCCCAAGATGGGACTAGAACTCTCAGTCTCCCAGTTTCTAGCCTGATACCTTAACTACCTCACAAAACTGACTCTTACCATTTGAATAGTTATAGAAAAAAAACACGTGGTAAAATCTAAATTGCTTCTGTTAAAGTATTCAGTGTTTCTGTCTTAGTCTAAACTGGGAAAATAATTTCATATAGGATGCAGGTGGACGTGATTCCTTTGTAATTTTTGACATTCCAATTATGGGTTAAAACTGTTTTATCCTGACTGATGATCTGATTACATATATGCCAAAAGAGAGATAAAAGTTACAGAAATAATGCTATGGATATAGCCATGTTAGGTACTCTGACAAGCCAACAACTACATGATTCTAGATGATCCTTTGAACATTGAGCTTATTGTTAAAATTGAGCATATGTATTTTGTGGAACAGGCTCATTCTGCCATAATATGACCCTTTAATGATATAAATACAAAAAAAATGCAAAAGGAGTTCAGCAAAATCTTATTTCATTAATGGAAAGGATTGTTAGCAAGATAAATAAAATTTTCTATTATGACTATTGCTTGATTAGTTTCCAGATTTTGAATTGCACATTTATGTAGAATTTCTTTGAATTAGTTGTTAAATCAGTTAAACAAATGTCACCTACTGATTGATTGGTTAAATTAGTTTTAATTATTACCTAGTGTTATTTTAAAACTTGAACTAGAAGTTTGCAACTTAAACAAACCAAAACTCCCCTGCAAACAATAAATGACCTTGGAATTGTGATACTAAGACACACAGATTTTAAAGTCTAGAGAAGTTCAAGGTCACTGACCAACCTCTGCACCCAACAATATGTGAAATCAGATTGTTTATTTCTGAACTTGTGGCCAGGACAATATAGGAATACTGTTAGATTTGCAACAGCTATAAAATCTCTGTAGGGATAGAGAAGTTAAAATGCTATTATGGATCCAATAACTTCTAGAATGTACACAAGGAGTTTCTCACTTCATTTCTTCATGATAATGTTGAAATCCTGGCTAATCAAAGAACATGGACTGCCTATGTGGCTGACATTATCCATGTTCCCTCTAACAGAGCTAAATTGTCACTTTGGTTTATTAGAGAATTGAGAGCAATAAAGCAAATACATAGAAGATTAAAGTAGAAATGAGGAATTCTTGTGATGAGTCAGACCAAACACAGAATGATGCATATTTTAAAACCCATCTAAAATCTTACTCTGTGGTAGTAGATGCGGTAAAGAGGGATTACTTCTCTGTCTCCATTGCATCTGCACAGAACAAAACAGCAATGCTTCTCCGTACTGTATGGCATCTCCTCCATCTAGATGTTAGGTCGGGGAGCCTGAACAGTCGGAGGCTCGCTGTGAGCAGTTTTCATTGTTCTTTGCAGACAAAGTCGATCGGAGTTGCCTTGACTTGGACTCCAGTGTTTGGACAGGTCATAGGAGGTAAGCTTGGTAATGGTTCATATGGATTATTTTCATCTTGTAAGATCTTGGGGATATGAGCAGGATATATGGAGAGATAAGAGCCAATACCTGCTTACTCAGTCCTTAAGCTTTCCTCCTAGCTGATACACTAATCAGGTTGGTTTGGCCCTTGGGTTAAGGGAGGTGAGCACTGATCTTTGGGTCACAGAATGTATTTCCACTTGCTCTTAAAGAAGGCACTGATAAATTCTTTACTTAAATAAGCCCTCTATTATGTTGAAGAATCTATGTAACTATAGTCTAATCTCAAATATTTTACGTTGAGCCAAAGTTATTGATAATATGGTGGCCTCATAGCTCCCACTGTTTTTATTTATAATGAGTCAATAACCCGCCGTTGCTTGGGTATTTGTTTATAAGAGGAAATGCCAGACCAAACATAATATCTAATGTTGGATTTTCCCCCTTACCAGAAGGAACCCCTTTGTGGAGTACTATGAAACTGTTACCACGGCAACTCCACTGCACTGTACAGTAGAAGCCATTTTATGGCAGTACAATAAAAACCATTTTAAGACACAACAGGCTGTATCTTAACGGAACACACACCCCACACACCCCACAGTATTTTTTTCCATAGAGTAAGTCATCTGTGTACCAAGTTTGGTTGAAATTGCTTGAGGTGTTACAGAGTTATGCTGGAACACACACACACACACACACACAAACACACAAACACACACACACAGATTTGAATCCCTTTCAATAGGTACTTCATCTGGGATATGATACTTAAATTACTTTGATTGCTATAATGATGTCCTGGACCAGAAAACAACTGTCTAGCCCTCTGATTCAGCTGTTGTGTTTGAAACAAATCACATGAAATACTTAACAATTAAGTTCTATTTCTATTTCAAACAGATTAGTGCCAAATAAAACAATTGGGCAGCTTTGACAGGAACTCACAATATATATGTAGCTGTAGCTTTCATACTACATCTCTTGTTTTTTCTTCTAACCAATTCAAATTGGTTAGAAATATTTTTCACCTAATCACCTTAAAGGCTATAAAATCTCTATATCCACCACCATAAAAGTAAACAAATCATGGTATCTTTCAGTGAGGTTCGGTGAGGTTTATGGCTGATGAGGCAGCAATTTTTTTGACTTCTAGACTTCAACTCCCAGAATTCCACAGCCAGGCATGCTCAGTTCCGATTTAGAGCAACAGCATTTGTTTTTCTCCTTTGCTTAATAAGTTTCTTTCATTTTCTTTTTCTTCCCCCTTCCCCTCCTTCCACCCTCTCTTCCCCCCCTCCGCCTCTCTCAAACAAACACACACAGTTGCACCAGAAGGATGAAGTTTGAATTCCTCCCCCTCCCTCCGCCCACATATACTTTTTCCAGCTGTTTCAGAGAGGATTTCAACTCTGCTCTTGCCTGTCATCATGAAAAGAAAAAAAAAATGTAAAAGGAAAAAGGCAAGAGCTGAGGTCAGGCTGAGCTAGTTGCTGCCAGAGTCACCATGGATGACTCTGCTTAGCTGTTTAAAAAAGCCTCTAAAAAAGCTTCCCTACAGGAGGAGGCAGGAGAACGACGTGCCTCACCTACATGAGGAATTTTTAGGCTTTTAACCCTTGCTTAACTCTGCTTGAGTGATCATAAAACGCCTAAAATCAGACTAGGCGAGGCACGTCATTCTCCTGCCTCCTGTAGAGGGTGCTTTTTTAAGAGGCTTTTTTAAACAGTTAAGCAGAGTCATCCACAGTGACTCTGGCAGCAACTCGTTCACCCTGACCTTACCTCTTGCCTTTTTCCTTTTACATTTTTTTTCTTGTCATGATGACAGTGGTGAGGCCCTGCCTCCCCTGACTTCACGTCCCTGGTATCTTTCAGTGCAGTCTGGCAGAATTTGGCCTTGATGCACTGTTTTATAATACATGCAGTCCTTTATATTGTAATGTTGTAATACTAGGTGGTTTCTGTTTAGCGTGTACATTATTATTTACACTGAATGTTGATTAGAGCCTGCTGCTTCTCTCATTTTCAACTTACCCAGTTAGTCTGATCAGTGGGTGAGGGAGGAGTTTTTTCCCCAGAAGTTCATGTATTTATTATGTGGGAGAAGTCCTTCTGGTTAGTTCCCAGGCTATAGAAAGTTGTTCCCCTGGATTCTGTATTTGACACACATTTTACTAGGATTTAGAAAATGACAAAAGTCATATTTATTTTGCAAAACCTTTGGCACTATAAGTTTATTTTAACTGTATCAATTTGACTTTGTGTTCTATTTTGTATTTTGCTTTATAATTGTAAGCCTCCATAAGAGCTTATTATAGCCAAATTATCAGTACCCCTGAACTTTACCATGAAATAAGTAAAAACTGACACAAGTAAATGGCATCAGTCATTTTTTATTCCAAAGTCCATAGCATGAATACTTTGCTTTTAATATATGATTTCTGGTAAATAAGAAAGCAAATAAAGATAGCATGGACATAATTTTTGTTACATTAATTAATATTTAATAACAACCTTTTGTGGCAATCAAGTGCTTCTTGTAGTGTGAATGAAACTTCTATGCTTCTCAACTGGCAATTTGTTCCACTTTTCATGAGCAAACTACTCCAGCTGGGTTCTTTCTTCTAAATGTGAGTTTAAACTCTTTCCATAAATTTCTGTTAGGTTTAGATCATAGCAGGCTACTTGAGAATAGTTTTTGAACAATTCATCTGTGTGTTTGAAATTATTGGAGGACCTATGACCTGCAACTGAGACAGTGTTTTCTAACACCAAACATTATTGTTTCATCCCACAATGCCTTGATAATCTTGTGATTTCATGGTGCTTGGCATAGATTCAAGTACTTGCAAGATCCTGTTAGCATATCTTTTACATTTTAGAATTAATTTAGATCATTTTTCATGTCTAATCTTCCTAGTATGGCAGACATCAATCTTGTAAATTTGGAAGTACACATCTGGATCATTTCACTTAGAATCTAAAAAACTAGCTTCTTGCTCCTTCTCACTCATTATCCAGATGCAGGATATGCTTTCTCTTATCTGACCATTCCATAGACAGAATCTCTTTCCCCGTCTCCCGAGGGTCTTCCCATAAGTTTGTAGAAACCTTATGGCCCCTTCTCCAACATTTCACAGTAAGGATGGTATTCTTTTCTTAAAAAGCACTGTTTTTATTCTATGGACATAGTGCTACTATGACTTACCAAAAACCTCAAATTTTGTTTTATTAGTTCAAAGGCATATTCTTATTGGCGTTCCAGGTTCACTTGAATGTGGATAAGTTTTTGCAATATATTTTGTTAATTTTATAAAATATGATGGATAAATAAAAACTAAACTTATTAGAAGGACAGTCTGCTTTGACTAATAAAAAAAATGCTAAATCTCAATTAGAAAATGAGATAAAGTCATATACCTTAACCTTGTATTTGAATTGACAAAATTGCAGATTAATTTTCATCAGTTGTGTTAATGTATTAAAAAGATTATATAAGAGAGGCTTTGGAGTTCAGTTTCAGACTTAGGTGTGTGGACTTCAGTGTCTGGAATGCCATGTTGCCCAGGTTAGGGAAAGAAGATGATATGTAACTTGGGTTAGATATCATGGTGGTGTTTATTTTTAATACATAGCTTGATGCTTTGGATATAAGATATAGGTACCAAGCCCGTTGAAATAATAACTGCAGTTATAATTTACTGCAGTTAATTTATTGCACTGGACAAGTGCCAAAGTCCTAGTGCAGCCACTTTGGTAAAAGCATTATTTTAGAAAAAGAAAATTGCATGGGGAAATTCAGAAGGACTAGATCTTTCAAGAATAGCTTGGGTTGTAGCTACAACGAAAATTGTAGCAGCTCAGCTGGAAGTACATGACATACAGTATCATAATCATATATTCTCAGAATGCTGATGAGCTATGTTAATTTGTTTCAGAAATTTCAGTGTTGACCAGCTAAAGAAAGGAACTTAAAATAAAAGTCCAAAGCTAAATTTTAATTATATGAAACATAGAAAATAACTTGGGAGATGGCTTGGTTATAGTGAGAAAATTAAAGGTATTGTTTTTTTAAAAAAATGATAAAATCAATTAATGAGAGTCACATAACACAGGAAGTCAGAACTAAATAAACACATTATGGTTTAATGTTATGGCAGTGTTGATTGACCTAATGCAATATGGTAAGCCAAGATGTATCATAAAAGTTTCTGGATTCAGTCCATTGATTTTGTCCAATTATTGTATGCTGTTATTTACAGTTTAGTATATTGTATACTATGTTTAGTATATTTAGTATATAGAGTGATGTGATGGCTCAGTGGCTAAGACACTGAGCTTGTCGATGGGAAGGTTGGCAGTTCAGCGGTATTAATCCCTAGCACCACGTAACGGAGTGAGCTCCTGTTACTTGTCCCAGCTTCTGCCAACCTAGCAGTTCGAAAGCATGTTAAAATGCAAGTAGAAAAATAGGAACCATCTTTGGTGGAACAGTAACAGCACTCTGCACCTTCAGCATTTAGTCATGTTTGCCACATGACCACGGAGACGTCTTTGGACAGCGCTGGCTCTTCAGCTTAGAAATGGAGATGAGTACCGCCTCTAGAGCCAGAAATGACTAGTACACATATGTGGTGGAACCTTTACCATTACCTTTTATATTGTGTCAACCCAGGCATTTGATGATGTTCTTTCCCAAGATAAATCCATTTTTCATTACTAGAACAGTCATTTTTAATGTTTCATGAATCAAATAGAAAGTAGTGTTCTGCAAAGTTAATTAGTTAACAGCTGGCTAACATGCCTGGACCTGGAAGCTTAAGCAGGTTTGTTCCCGATTATGTAATAGATGGCAAACACAGAAATGCTGGGGCTATAGATTTCACAGGGAAATTGAAAGAAAAAATCAAATAGGAAATGATTTCCATGCTGTTTTCAAGCAAACTGCATGGATCTTTTCTAACTCACTGAGAGTTGAGTTTAACTTAAAAGAGACTTCATTTTTATATGCATTTTATATTAGTCTCTGATCAACAGAATTCTAATGATCTCATTTGATTTCACTAGGGGAGTTTTCTAGTATCAAATACAGTGAATTGTGAACAAGCCTTAGGAAAAAAAAACAGCCTTCGTATTTTGCAACCTATAACTAAAATCTGTATTATTTTTTATTGAAGATATTGAATAGTTTGTGCCTCAAAAAATAGCTTCTTTTTCTGACAATAAAGAACCAGTACTTTAATAAGTTGCCAAGTTCAGAGCCATTACTCGTAAATCGACTAGAATCAACATATTATTGCATGTTTGATGAACCATGAAGTCACTTCAGTGTTCATTTTTACTTATTTGGTTTCTAAATTCATGCTGTTGGGATTTAAACTCAGTGGTCAGTATTCTTTGTTCTAGTTGCTCAACAGTTTCTATGTAATATTATTCAGAAGTTTTTTGAATTGCACCAGCTGCTTTCATTATGGGAATCAGAAAAAGATCCCATATTAGAAAGATCATTTTCTTCTCTTATTTGAGCAGATAAATTGTTATGATATTTTTGGATGCTTTGACTTGTTCTTTTGAATAACTCTATTCAAGGTAAGCTTATTTTCAGTGGTGTTCAGAAAATTATCCTACTTCTAGAAATCATTTAAATGTTTTTATATAACAAATAGGGTTGTGCAGTGCTTCAAATTGAAAATGAAACTCAGAGTGCATGAGAATGAACCTATTAACAGTTTAGAAGTCAGAGTAAATTTAACCAAGCTGTGGATAATGTCTGAATAACTGAACCATTTGGGCTTTTTAGCGACAAACTGGAATTGCTATCTACTATGTTACTATTATATAAGTTGTGTCTTGTATGATAGTTTATAATTCTCTCTTGTTTACTAAAGGCTACCAGATTATAGGATGGGATTGAATTGACAAGTAAATTTGTAATTAGAGTTGACAAGTAGTTTTGTTAATGGTTCTGAAACAAATATTCAGGATTCAGTTACTGTATTTGTATTCTGCAGTGTTTACCCTAAATAGGAGCTCTGCTGTTATAAAACACAGAGATGGATAGATAAATTGCTGAAGAATTGCAGGGGTGGGGGAATAAGGAATGGGTTAGGATTAGGGTTTATTCTGCACATGTTCTCTGCTTGCGTTTATTAAATAATTAATTCAGCTAGATAAATGGAATTGTTTTACTGTTGACCAGATGAGAAAACTGAGTGATTATCTGAAGAGTTTCATAGGAGATAGGAGGATGCTATAAGAACCCTCAAGGCAAGTCTTTGCTCAGAAACCATGATATGCATTGAAAATCTTCAGCAAAGATAAGCACATCTGAGTCAGTATTTTTATTTAAGCTGCATTTTACAGTCATGTTTATGCTTATGTTATTCTCTGCTATAGTTATGTTCTTTGTTATAGAAGCACAATTAGTACCAAAATATTATAATTCATAATATAAATGATCATTCTTGCAGAAGTATCATTTCATTTTTAATGAAATTTAAATGGAAAAAATGGACTTATGTATTTGACTTCTAGTTATTACTGCTACATAACAACTTGGTTCACCCACTTTGTAATTGAAGTTCCAAAGTGACTAAATTACAAATGGTATATTTTACAAAAATAGGTAAGACTGGCCAGGTTTTACACATTGTAAAAATGCAATTTTTTCATGTTTAATGTTATGTTGTATATTCTGTGAATACAGGCAGCATCCTGCAGTAACAGAGACTTGGGCTTACTTTGATTAGTTTTGCATTTACTGTACCATCTTCCATTAGTTTCCAAACAAAGGAAGGCCTCAGAGACTCAAGATAGTTTTCTAATGATAGGGATTCTTTAAGCTTTAAGTCAACATATGATATATTTGTATACTCATATTGTATGTTTCCATCTCCATAGTGCTGCCTCCAACCTTAATTATAACTTGCAAAAGTAATAGAAGTGGTCCTCAACTTACAGCAGTTCATTTAATGACCGATCAAAGTTATAATGGCACCTGAAAAAAGTGACATGACAATTTTTCACATTTACAACCATTGTAACATCCCCATGGTCTTGTGATCAAAATTCAGAGGGTTGGCAATTGATCCACATTTATGATGGTTGCAGTGTCCCGGGCTCATGTGATCCCCTTTTGCGACCTTCTGACAAGCAAGGTCAATGGGAAAACCAGATTTACCTAACCTTGTTACTAACAACTGCAGTGATTCATTTAACAACTGTGGCAAGAAAGGTTGTAAAATGAAGCAAAATTCACTTAACAAAGGTCTCACTTAGCAGCAGAAATTTTGGAGTCAATTATGGTTGTAAGCTGAGGACTACCTATATAGTGTTTTAAATGTTTATGCTTAGAATTCCAAAAAAAATTCATGACACAACAAAAGCCTATTTAAATCATGAAACAAATGATTTAAGCCTTCATAATTATAATTTTTTAAATATACACTATATTCTAGGCATAGATCTCAGTACAGAAAACAGTAACAGAAAAGAACAATAAGAGTGTTCCGTAATTATGATCTCAGAATAGCAAAAGATCTCCCAAAATAAAATTTAAAAACTCCTTGGATTTAAGAGAAAATCTATTTGAATTATATCTCAATAAGGGATGTCTTTGGTTATGTTTATTTCCCATATGTAAATATTATTGTTCTGCAATCTGGCTTTGATCTAGTATTTCTCAACATGGGGTCTGTATTATAGAACATGCCACAAACAAATAGTTGATGATGTGGTGTTTTTAAATTTCTTGTATGACTTTTTCAATCCTCTTCTGTTTTCTTTCTTTGAGAAATAACTATTTGGTATTATCCCTTAGGATTTTGTCCTTTAGAGAAAATATACTGAAAACATATTAAACATACCTTGTAAATTCAGAAATATTTTTGCCAAAATTATTGAAACTGGGAGTAATTAGCATCTATATTAAGCAGCAATAACTGAGCCAAACAGCAGTTATAAGTTATATTTTCAATATCTCTCTCCTCCAGACAACTTTGCAATATTTAGGCTAATGTATATATTGGGTTTGTCTCATTGTGTGAAATAATTGTTAACCAATCATATTTGTAAGAACTTTAAAGTTCATAGAGATGGCAAATATTCTACAAATATACATTTGGAATATTTCAATCTTACAAACTTTATATATAAACCAGCAATTTCATTTCTATGAAAGCTGTGCTAATGATGCTACATAAAACAAATTTAAACCTTGCTTGTGTATATTCATTCTTCAGTTATATTCTTTGTTCAGTTGCTCCTTATATTATTAATATTAAACATACTGCTTTTATTAATTTGAAAAACTTCAAATAATTCCAGATCTGATATTTTTGAGTACTAAATTATACTGAACTCAGGCCTATTAGAGGCCAATCAAAATAAGGTTAATTATTTGTTCATATATTCATGCCCAAGATCTATCAATTTATATAAGATGTGTTTTTAAAAATGAAAGACTTCCAACTATGCCAGTACTAAACCTGCTGCTACAAAAATTATATAGCTAACCCCAGATTTGTTTGTTTGCATTTACTTATTTATTTATTTATTAAATTTATATGCCACCCATCTCCCCAATAAGGCATCTTACAGGTCACAAAAAGATAAATAGAAAAATTAACATTGTAAATATTTTATTTTGTTGATTTTACATTATATTCACAAGATAGCTAATTTTTGATTACTCAAGATGATTGGATCATATTGCCCATATGTTTTAATGGTTGAGTTCTAACAACATGTAAATCTTGCATTTGTTAAATTTGTGCAGACCCTACCATTCTTTTTTGCAAACTGATTGTAAATCATGGTTTCTTATTTATGTTTAAGCACAAGTCCAATAACTGTGATGAAACTATGGGTTAGTCTGATATATGAACTACACCACAAATAGTACTATTTGCAGTGTTTTAAATTGTACGGCCTATGGTAGTTATTTGATGGTTGTGACAGCTGATTCTAAAAGGAAGCCTCTCACTTAACACGGGAAACATATTTTCCTGATAAAGATGTGGTGCTATTTTAAATTTAGGTCAGTAATTTTCATGGATATTTTACATTACAGTACAGTACTTTATTAAACATCGTATTTTAAAAAAAGACCCAAGGTAATTTTTCTAAGGACATATATCTGCAGGGCAATTGAAGGGCCTTGATCTTGTATAGTGCCTCATTCACCATCCATAACTATGAAGAAGATGGGCTTTCCTTGGTATCCAAATGGCCAGAGATGTGCTTTGCTAATCAGTCATGAAGGTCATATGTAAAAAGCTTAGACTAGGCCAGGGGTGTCAAACTCACGGCCCGTGGGTTGGATGTGTCATGCACTGGCCATGGCCACGCCCGGTTTAGCGAAGGGGGAAAAAGTCGTAATATGTCACGTGATGATGGTTGAGGTTGAGGTTTGTTTTATTTATATGCTGCCCTATTCCGGGAGGGACTCAGGGCGCCGAACAACTCAAAGGGGGAAAGGGAACACAAAGTACAATACAAGTAATTAAAACAACCAAGAATCACACAGCCACACAAGTCAAGGGGGGAAGGGAACTCATCATCCCCAGGCCTGCCGGCACAGCCAGGTTTTGACGGCTTTTCGGAAGGCCTGGAGAGAGGTGAGGGTCCGCATCTCTGCGGGGGATGCCATGATGACATGAGTTTGACACCCTTGGTCTAGGCTAAACTATTGGGAAGTTAATTGCTCCTTAATATTGTTGGAATTTCAGTTGAGCAGCTTTTGAAGCCGGTGTACTGGGCAATTAATGCACAATATATAACACTTTGAAACATTATTGAAGTACAGGTAGTACCTCGATTTACAAGTATTCGTTTAATGGTCAGAGTTGCAACAGCACTTAAAAGAAGTGACTTATGATACAACTAGGACCATTGCAGCATGGTCACATGCTCAGAATTCAGGCATTTGGCAACTGGCATGTATTTAAAACAGCTGCACTGTCCTAATGTTATGTAACCATCATTTGTAACCTTCCTAGTTTGGCTTCAAACAAGCAAAATCAATAGGAGAAGCCAGATTCACTTAACAACTGCAGTAATTCGCTTAACAACTGTTAACAACCAGCAACTCTTAACAACCAGCAAAATGTTCGTAAAATGGGACAAAACTCACTTAACAACTGCCTTACTTAACAATGGAATGTTGGGCTCAATTATGGTTGTAAGTCAAGGACTACCTGTACTCTACTTGATTAACTTGGTGAACCAGTGTAATATAGTATAATGTGGGACAGTTGATCAATTTGCTGTTTAATAGCAAAGCTATTTTTATTTCTTTTGTTAGACAACTTGTACAGTACAAGAAAACAATTCAGGGGTTTTTTTTATTTGTGAACCCCACAGTTTTTTTCTTTTTGGAGCAAAGTCCAGAGACACTGGTTTTAAGTGAAGGTATCTTAGATTGTTGTATTCTACATGACTGAAGAACTGCATCTTCCTAAATGGATCACGCTGAACCTGAATTTCTGTGGAAACCTGTAATCCTGATTTGGTATAATACAGATATTATAGGACTTGGGATAGGTAGATGGTGTTTGATGGTGTTAAAAAATATGATTAGAGGATATAATCTCTAAGTAAAGCTGTCTTTTGTGATTAATTGATTAATAAGTGCTTTTGTCAATGTTGATGCCAGGAGTGGTTCAAGTGGTGCTCCAGATGTTTTGGAATTGCACCCAAAGTGCCTATCACCGTGGGACTATTTTTGCCTTATTATTATTGTTATTGTTATTATTTTTGGTGAGATTCACAGCCTTTGAGGCTGGTTGGTAGTTCAACAGCTCGAGTCCTAACCAAGGACCTAGGAACTATTAAGATAACTTTGGAGGATATAAGATGTTTCAAGTAGGAACATTGTTGTTGTTGTTGTTGTTGTTGTTATCTATTTATTAAACATGAAACTCAGCCAACTGAACATTCAAAAATGCATTACAAATACCATTGAATACCAGGAGCCAAGGTGGCGCAGTGGTTAAATGCAGCACTGCAGGCTACTGCTAGATCAGCAGGTCAGCGGTTCAAATCTCACCGGCTCAGGGTTGACTCAGCCTTCCATCCTTCCGAGGTGGGTAAAATGAGGACCCAGATTGTTGGGGGCAATATGCTGACTCTCTGTAAACCGCTTAGAGAGGCCTGAAAGGCCTATGAAGCGGTATATAAGTCTACTGCTACTACTACTACTACTACTACTGGTGCCAGTATCCTAGGTATCAACCAACTACCTTCTTAAAATATAAGATGTTCCGAGTAGCGCAATTTCTTGCAGTTCTGCTGGTGTTATTGCAGGAAGCTGCAATTTGTTGATGTATCTTGTAAAATTCTTGGGCACGATGCCAAGTGTCCATGGGTATCACTGTTACATGCTTCATCCATAGCCATGTAGTTTCTTTCGATGGCCAGGTTGCGATATTTCATGATTTTTTTCTAGTTCTTTTTCTTCGATTCTGGCATCTCCAGGAACAGCTATATCAATAAACTGTACACTTTGGCCCTCTACAACCGTGATATCTGGCTTGTTCTGCTCCAAATGATAATCCGTTTGTATTTGAAAGTCCCACAAGATCTTCACCTTCTCATTTTCAATAACTTTTTCCACTTTATGTTCCCATGACTTTCTGGATTCAGAGAAATCATATTTTTTACATAATGACCAGTGGATTAATTTAGCAACTCGGTCATGTCTAGCTTTGTAATCTGTGCGATTTTGCTGCATTCACATATTAAATGTAAAACAGTTTCGACTTTGTTATTGCAAAGTTGGCAGTTTGGATTGTCAATGGATTTTTGTATCTTCACTTTCATGGCATTAGTTTGTAGTGCTTGTTCTTGAACAGTCAGTATTAAACCTTCCGTTTCTTTCTTGATAGTTCCCATCTTAAGCCATGTCCATGTTAAGTTGTCATTACATTTTCCTTCAATGTTTTTCAAGTGCTGTCCATGCAAAGCTTTGGTTTTCCATCTATTTAATCTGTCATCTAGCTGTTTTTCCTTATATTCTGCCTTTGTTTCTGTTGTTCTTATGCTGTTCTCCATTTTCACAGCAGCAATTTTTCTGTACTTTGGTTCGCATAATCATTCAAAATTCATTTTTCTTCTTCTACAGTTTGATAGATTTGCAATAGGCCCCTGCCCCCTATTTTTCTTGGCAGGTACAACCTGTCGATGTCACTTTGTGGATGTAAAGCATGGTACATATTCAAACGTTTACATGTTTTCCAGTCCAGGTTTTCCATTTCAGCCAGAGTTCAGTTGATGATTCCAGCTGAGTAGCATATCACTGGAACTGCCCATGTATTAATGACTTTAATTATGTTTCCAGAATTCAGCTTTGATTTTAATATTTTGCGGACCCACCTGATGTATTCCTTTTGCGATGACTCTTTGACTTTTTCATTCTAGATGTTATCTGCTTCCAATATGCCTAGGTACTTGTAACCATCATCCTTTGCTAATGCTTTCACTATATTTCCATTTCCCAGTTCTATTCCTTCTGTTTTTTCCATTTTTCCTCGCTGCATGGATAATATAACACATTTTTCAAGTCCAAAGTTCATTTTGATATCACTGCTGAACAATTGAACTGTGTTGAGTATTGACTTAAGTTCAATGGAGCTTTTCGCATACATTTTTAAGTCATCCATGTATAGTAGATGGTTTATCTTGCCATGTTGGCTTGAGATTTGGTATCCCAGTTTTGTGTTTTGTAGGATTATTGTTAGTGGAATTAATGCAATGTTGAACCATAGTGGTGAAAGTGAATCCCCTTGGAAGATTCCTCGTCTGATGTTGACTTCACCAATGTTCTCCCCATTTGTTGTTAGAACTGTTTTCCATTTTTGCATATTTGCTTTCAAAAATGTACAGATATTTTTGCTGATTGCAAAATTTTCCACAGGTGTTAATTCTGCTGGGGGGTAATGAGTCAAATGCCTTCTTGTAATCAATCCATGCCATATTTAAATTTGTTTTTCTTCGTTTTGCATTTATTTTTTATTTGTTGTTGTTGTTGTTGTTGTTGGTGGTGGTGGTGGTGGTGGTGGTGGTGGTGATGGTGTTGTTTTATCCCACCTTTACATTTGGTCAGTGAAAGGTGGTGAGCATATCTAACAGTCATGCCTTCTAAAGTCACCTGGATAACTTTCATGCCTCAGGGAGGCATCAGATTTTTAAAAGAAAAAGCAAGTTTTTAAAATATATTTTATATATATACAACAAATGTCTGAAAGCAATTACTCAAATAGGGTGTATTCCTTTTTTTCTCTGAAGAAATGATTTGTGCTTGGTAATAAATATATTGTTCCTTGTCAGCATTAATTTTTTTGCAGCACCAGTTTTTCACTTCATACCATTAAATAACGTGCTGCTGCTTGTTGAAATTTAATCAGATCTCTTCTTCAATGAAGTTTCCTTTCAAAACACTTTGTTGTTGAACTAATGTACCTGGCTTTTAAAATCATAATTTTATCTGATAATTAGTGTGACACTTAAGAGATAAAAGTTATCTCAGTTTCTTGCCTGATGGGAATATAAATATGGTGAGGCAGTATTTCTGTCCCATATCAATTTACTTTTTATAAGAGCAAAAGAACTCAGAACCATAAGAAAATCTTGTTGTCTAATAGCTGAACTCCATTTCCTGCTTCTCAAAAGTAAAGTATGCTAAAATGGTATTACAATATATTTTGCATGTCCAAGAAGAAATTATGAGGCTGCTTTGTTTATTCATTATAATTCTCATTTTTGGACTGTTGACTCTCTCTTGAGGATTCACTGTTATTGTGTGTTGATCTATATACTAACAGATTCAAATCAATTTCAGATATATTAATAATGATATATTTAACTATATCAGATCTCATGAGTCATAATATTTTTGTCTGCCTGAAGCAGGTCTCAGCAGAAGTCTCTCCCAGCAACTTCTAGTGAATCCTTGTAACTTTTGTTTTCAAAATGTATTCTCTGAATTATTGTTCAATGTATATTTTTGAGGACTGTACATAATCCTTAGTTCACACTGGCATAAATGTAGTGCTTGTTGATACTATATGTCGGAATAGTTATACCCATTTTTGAACCATTTAGTTTCTTTTTATTGTAATAGTTTTATCAACAACTGCACTTCCTAATAGTAAAAGACTCTTGATTATCCATGTTTCCCCTTCTATATTCATATTCTGTGCCTCATATTCATGACTTCTCAAGGCAGTTCCTGATGGCTTAGGACGACCTGTAGTGAAGTAAACAAGCACAAATGCCTATTCCGTTATAAGTGGAGTTAGTTGGCCTATTATTCTACCACTATGTTTAATGAATAATTTCAAGTTTTTAATTTCAAGTTTTATACCCTTCTAGAGACAAAATCTTAATTATATGGGTCGAGCTCTGAAGTTTTGTAGTGATCCAAGGGTTGAACAGTATTTCTTGGGATCATTAGAATATGTACTATAGTAATGATTTAGTGCTACTTAAATGTCCCTGTTTATGTTTTATGAAGGAATGAAGTGCACTAAAGGAGATGCCCTTGAAAATTGTGATCTGTCTTCTCTTAATCTTCATTCTGTATGAAAACCTGTTAAATTAGCAAAAATTCCATGTATGTTAAATGAAGAAAACTATTTAGACTTCTTTAGTGGTGCTTACTTTTGAGTAGGTATAAAATTATAGTCCCATAAAATTACTTTCATGACCAGAATTTTTGTTTCTAAGTGAGGCAGTCGTTGAGTTGGAACTGATTTTATAAGCCTTTTTGACATAGTTGTTAAATGATTCTGGCTTCCTCCATTGACTTTGCTTGTGAGAAGCTGGCTAAAAAGGTAGCAAATTACAATCACATGATCTGGGACAGTGTAACTGTCATAAATATATGCTAGTTATTAAGTGCCCTAATTATGATCATGTGATGGCCATAAATACTGATTATAAGTGAGTTTTCAACACTGTTGCAACTTCAAACCATTGCTAAATGAGTTGTTATAAGAATACAACTTGTTTTTTTCTCTAATAAAACATATTGTAACAAGTTTATGTCAACACCATCAGAAGGAGTTGAAGGCCTAGAAAAGAATAGCATGATTGATGACATCTAAAGCTTCCTATAGGTTGTGGAGAATTAGTAGAATCATATTCCTCTCATTTTTTTTCTGTTGTAAGTCATCCGCCAGAAAGATCAAAATAGTATAATATCTAAAATAGTTCTAGATATCAGCTTCATCCAAATGCTTTCGGAGAAGAATGATCTCTGTGTTTCATCTTCTGCAGGAATGGAAGATTAGAGACAATTATATAGTTAGAAAGACCTCCAGGGATGAAGTCTTTCAATATAAAATGTTTAGCAGCCTCCTTTAAGCAAATGGAAAAAATATCACATATCTAAAGAGGCATTAATTAGTTCTTCTGTATAATGAAATACAGGTAGTCCTCAACTTAAAAAAGCTGGCAATTATGGTTGTAAATCATGATGGTTATCATGCTAAGTCAAGGACTATCTATTCAATTCTTGAAATTAGTATATGTTGCCATGTTGCTGAATCTGTAATATTTCTATTATCCAAAATAGATTTGAGTTTATACCAGCAAAACCATGATAATTTATCACTTATTTGTTGCTCAATCTAATCTTTGTTGAAGGTTTCTCTATTACTATAAAATCTGTTTAATCTATAATGGTTATATTTTTTTCAGAGATTTCAGTTTTGCCAAACCATAATAATCATCCTGATAAATATATGTTATTAGAGGAGTTTAAGAAAAAGTATTTTTTATCAAAACTCTGTATTTACTCTTCCAAACAATGAAACACTGTTTTAATTTTTTTTTTTAAAAAAAAAAGACATTTTCGGTCTACTTTATTCTACAAAAATAATATGGGTGAAAAAAATCATTGGTTTATAAACTTACCTGACTCTAACATAGTTTCAATATGAATCCATTGTTTAAAAGATAATAAATGGAATCATATGTGCTGCTTGATAATGTATTAACAAATTGTGCCTCCCTGCTTCTGAGGTCTATATAAAATTATTTTATTTGTTCTCAGTTTTGGTGCAAGGAAACAATAGCTTTGTGTTTTTCCTTGTCAATGTCTTAAAGCCTGCTCTGGAATTACCACTGGGAGTCATTGAAATAAAAAGTTAATCCATACAAAATTTTTCATTTTAACCACTGCAATTTGCACTAAAATATGGAAATATTTTAAAACCTAGTTTTCCATCTTTATTTAATTTCTTCCAGGTTGGCAAATAATTATTTGTAAAGATTTTATTAATGTTTTAGTTACAATAATTCCTAAGTATTTTAAAGATTTATACACTGTTAGAATTCCTGAAACTGGAAATGTGAGTGTATGAAAAAAACATGTGATTTATGAAAAATATCTGATAGTCCTGTCAGCGAATTCCTCTAGTCCTTCTTAATATAGCTAGCCAAATAAAGAAGTATTTGAGAGAGTCAATATCATATTATCTCCAAATAGATTTAAAAGATACGTCTTATCTCACATTTTTATCCCACTAATCTCATTATTAGATCTAAATAGTATTGCCAGCACTTCTATAGTTAGGTTGAATAGTAAAGGTGATAAAGGACAATCCTTCTTAGTACTTCTTAAAATCATAATGGGATCTGAATCATAACTGTTAAGACTTACCCGGGCTTTAGATGGCCACAGATAAGTTCAATCATTTTGCAAAAACCTGTTCCAAATTTAAATTTAATTAATATTTGTTTAAAGAATTGTATTTCAAGAGAGTCAAAGGCTTTAAATATCTAAAGAACCTATGGTTAATGAAGATGTATTACTTTTACTAATTTAAATTACTGTAGTTCTTGCATGTTTTTGTCTAGCTCAGCCAGAGTCTATTTGAGTTGTTTGCATACATTTCCACTGGTAAATAAATTGTAGCAAATAGCAGCCTATTCAATTAATGTAAATGAATGACTTTTAAAGTCTTTTTATGTTGATGTCCATTAACATATTTGATGGCAATGATTTTTAGATTTTAATTCCTGTCAGTCTTGCAAAAATTAAGATGTCTTCATCTCAAATGAGATGTTTTAGGATTTACTAAAGATGATTCTCGGTTCTTAAATAGATTTTCAAATTATAGGAAATAATTCTTCAATATACAGCTTTTCTTATAACTCAGAGAGCACCAAGAATCCCTCCACTTTTATCTGCTTTAAGCCTGGCTTATATCAATTACATAAGCTGCATAAGCTACTACAGCTTGATTTCATGTCCTTTTAAAAATCCAATCTCATAATTTATAGGTTTTGATATACTAAAAGTGTCCCTCCCTTTTCAATTTGTGAATGCATATTTTTGTTGTACTGTGTTATTGCTGTACAGAGTTTGATCAATTCCAGGCACTTCAATAAGGAGAGCAATAGCAACATACATTTCTCTTGTGCAGAGTGCTAAATATGCATTTTATAGAACCATAGAACTACATTAAAGCGGTAAACAGTGTGATTAAGATTAGCAATTAGAATGGATCCTAAAATGTTTTATATGTACATTCTTGTTCAACAACTCTGATAAGAAAAATTGCCAATGTATGTTGAGCCAGGAAACAATTTGAATGGGAAATGATATTAAGTAAATAGATAGGAAAAAGAAGCAGATACTAAAAATATTGTGATTGAAAATAATTTATCAAAAATTATTGAGTCAGCTAATCAGATGTTTATGTTTATATTATTAATGATAATGATATCCAAATTCAACTTATAATTTTATCCTTATAAATTAAAGAGTAGCAATTTTAAAAGATTTCAGAAAATTTAACAGGGCATAGTTTTGCAGTATTGACAATAAAACATTGTTAGATTAAACAGCTTCAGTTGCTGAACTTTTGAGAATTCAGTTGGAAAATGTGGAATGGCAGGCTGGGAATTATTGCTATTGCTTTTTTATAATTTTAATCAAATAACAGTTTTTTCATTCCTTATGTCCCATCATTATACTAATGTACTTCCCCTTTCTTCAGGAAGTATCTAATGGCATTTAAGGGAGGGAAAACTCATTAGCTTCCTTCCTGACTAATGTAATTTTTATTTCCTGTTGTAACTGTGGCCTCAGCCAAAACCCACAGTATAAATAGAAAAGACTACCGTATGCAAAAACAACAGCTGAAAAATACAGTACATAAAATATGTGGACAGTCCACAGGTTTTAATACATTTCTGCATACCCATTTCATTCCAAGTTCTTTTTTTAATTTAATTAAATGTCTTATTATGTAGGAGGTATTGTGATGATAGTACAAGGACGACTTTTTACATTTTCTTTGGGTGATCTCAGTATCTAGCTTGTTTGCTGTGTTAGGCTGTCAGCCAAGGTTAAAGGAGAATGGGGGAGCGAATTTTTCCAGCCTGCAGGGAGATATTTTACCTTCCATGATTGACAAAATTATAGTTTCAGTCAGCACCTGTACCTTCTGTGCTGAATGCACAAACAAAGGCAGCTTGGTACAAAAGTTTTAAAAATTATATGTTTTAAGAATCAATCATGTTTCCCTGATGCTTGGATAAATAAGCAGTCTTAACAATGTACATATTTAAAGGGAAAAGTGATTCTAATTTAAATAAACTGTGTTTATTAATGTTGCATAACAAAAGTTTCTTAAAATTGGTGTCCAATAGTAAAGAATACTATAACACAGAATTCAGGACCATAAAGAATGAGACTAGAGTTTTATAATTGTATTAGATGTAGAAAATGCATCAAAGTATAGAGATTACTATTCTGCTAGCAGTCACGCTGTGTCAGGAATTCATATTTATATTTGTTTATAGTGTTGCTTATATAATCTTCAAACTATTGTACAATTTGGATGCAAATACTGTGATTAAAATATAACATGGATTTAACTTTTTGTTTTCAGAATTTTGAATTTTATTTTGATAAATAGGTCCCAGTGTAACAAAATGCAATTCAATAGTGTGAAAGGTAAAGTTGTACTTTTAGGCGGGAAAAACCAAATGCATAGGTATAGAATAAGTGGTACCTAGCTCAATAGCAGTAACTGTGAGAAGGATCTTAAGGATCTTAATTTCTGTGGCAACCTATAAGTGAATGTCATCCACATGTTGGTGATTTGAACTGCTGAACGACTTCCCCTAGTGGTTTCATATAGATGTTAAATTTCACAGGATAAAGCATTAAATCTTAAGGCAGCCTAAACTGGATTTCCCAGTTTTCCCTCAATGCAGAAATGATCAGACTCAAATTATCCCATTTCAGACACATTATGCAAAGTCCTAAAGTTCCAATGCCGGGAAGATTTAAGTAAAGAATGGACAAGGAGAATGGACTTAGTTATAATGATAATGGATATGCTCATTATAAGATCTGAAAAAGAAGACTTGGTACCAGAGGTGGTATTCAGTCAGTTCGGACAGGTTCAGGTGAACAGATAGTGGAAATTTTGAATAGTTTGGAGCACTGGCAAATACCACCTCTGATTTCACCCCACCTGCTCACCCCACCCTATATATCTTGTCTTGGCCATGCAGCCTAGCTAATCTCCATGCCTAGCCCGCTCTGCTCATCAAAGGTAAGCATGCTTCCCATTCACCCTTCGCTTTGGGTTGGGGCCCAGGGACACACCATTCCCCAGCTCCAACTATGCCCTGAAGTCTCTGCCCACTCACCGTTTGCCTCACCCGGGTTGGGGAACACGCCATTCCCCTGCTCCAGCCTTGCCCCGGGCCTCCACTCGCCGCCCCTGTCTGGCCTTAAACTACAGCCCACCAGGCTGAAGCAATTTATTCGGCCTGCTGTGCTAGGCCAAAGGGCTGTGGGGGGGGGGGGCAGGGGCGCAGAAGGGCGCCTAGAGAACAACCATTCAGGTAAGCCAATGGTCATTCTTCTTACCTGTAAGAAGTCCCATTCGGAAAGCGCTGAAGTGGAGATCTTGCAGCCACTTCTGTCCCTTGCCGAGTCTCAGTCACTCACGAAGACATTCCATGTGTTCTCTGGGTTGGCAACTGCTTCTCTCTGCTGCTGCTCTTGCTGAGAGAGCGTCTTTTGCAATTTAGCAGCTGTGAGCCGCTACGGCCCCTATTTTCTCTTCAACAGATTCATCATCATAAATTTGTTGTTTTCATTACATTACAGAAATATAACTGATTTGGATTTGGCTCACCCTGATTGTGATCTGTACTTTTAATTGAAAGCAATGGCCATCTCCAGAACAGAGGCTGGTGTCTATCCAGTCTGACTTTTTATTTCTTTGCCTTAGACAATTATAGTCCCCCAGTTTAGAAAGTAGTGTAATTCATCTTTAAGACCTTGACAGTGCTTGGTTATTGGTTCTCATATCATCAAATTGCTTTCTTACAGAAGGGTATTACATATCTGCTGGCATAGATAAAATGGCATTTGGAATTTCTGATTGTGTATCCTTCCTGCCTTGCATCTTTCTGGTCTTGCATGGTTGAACAATATAAGTGCAGTGTTGCCATTAGTTGGAAATGGTTCTCTACACCTATGAAATGCTGATTCAATGCATTACGTATAATAAACAACTTTCATCCACCTTTAGCTTTATACATTAGATCATATATCAAAATAATAAATCCACTTAGGCTAATTTCAAATTATTTTCATAGTAAATTAAGTACAATTGCATTATTAACAGGATTACAATATTCAGTGCTTCCATAAATTAAAATGAGGGAGATAAAATAATAGCTATTTTGTTTTGATTTTATTTTTTTCATGTTTTTTTTAAAAAACTGACACTATTAGATCTTTCAGGTGGCTGAAATATGAGTTTATTTGTTTTTAACTAATGTAAGATGGTACTAAACATAACCAGTGTTTCACAAGGTTACTCTACTCAGCTTCATATTTTTTTAGGTTTCAATTCAGATCTCAATTCTTTTCCAACCATTGTATCATTCTTGATCACATTAATTACTTCTGAGTTATAATTGACCCTTAACCTCTGAATGTAGTTTAAAAATTCAACGTAGTAAAAATATACCTAAAATATATGGCAATAAGTTATTCATATCGTATTGCATTTATTCTACTGTAATATATACAGAGCAGATTCAGGATGCTGTCTCTGAGCTTTTAAGACATTAAGAGTTTAAGATCACATTAGCTAACGGACCTACTAACATATGCATGAGTATATTTATGCAAGCATTAAGAATGGCATCAGAATTCCTTTTCTCTGGCCCTTCTCAGAACTGTTAGGTGCTGGGAATAGCCCCAAAGTATGGCCCCAAAGTTTGTAACTTCTAATTTGGGATGTGCTTGGTTTCCTCAGTAATGTTTTCTTTTCTTTTTAAAAAAAATGCTTTTGTTAAAATTAAATTGAATTATGCTTTAGCTTTCAATATTTTTTTTACTTGTTTTGATTTTGCCATTTTAGTTATATTTTCTTTATAATTCAGGTTCTTCTCACTGTACACCCTCAAAGGTAAATTAAGAACACCTTACATAAATTATCTCTGGTGTAAAAATGTTTTTTACCTAAGATGAAAAAGACCAATCTAATTTAAACTTGTTTCAGAGTATTATTAAAATGAGTTGTTTGTTCTATATCTTCTTTATAAATGGTTACCTGAAATAAATAAATAAATAAAACTGCCACATAATGTAGAAATATTAAACATGCAAAGCTTTTATGGCATTAACAATATAAAAATAGGAAATTCTAATTACAGCTTCAACAAGTTTAATGTTACCAAACTTTTACAGTAATTAATTCCCCAAAGAGCACTAGCCTCTATGGATAACTACTCTAAGGTTATAGAATAAGAGGGAATGTTTGTTTGGAAGTTAAATGAGAAAATTCAGACTTCTCTAATGATTGCCTTTATATGAATATAAAATTTTCATCTTGTAGTTTTCTTTTTTCTTAGTTCAATTTTTATACAAAGATAGAAATAATAGCAGATAAATTGAAAGTGGTGCTGAAAGCATTGCTTCAATTTCTTTCTTATAGATTTGATATTGATCATTTTTAATGATTTAATATTGATTAAAGTTTTCCTGAAAAGAATGTGGTGGGTCACTGATAATATGGCACCACAATTTTATTGATATAGTTAGTTGTTTCATTATTTATGGATGCTTTGTGTTTCTACGCCTATCACTTGGCTTTCAAATAATGTTCTGTTGTAGAGAAAAATACCTTCACTTTCCTGTATCTTTCAGCAATGAAGCTGAAAACATTTTTACTGCAATGATCATCTTCAAACTAATACAATTATATCTTAATTATTTGCTATAGTATATTATAGCACAATACTATAATTCGTGATTGAAAACTGCCTTGCTGATTATTCTTTCTGTTTTAATTATCTTTGAGAGTACGGCATGATGGTTTGACTTCAGAAATATATATCAAGGTGGAACAGCAATAGTTTGTGTGCCAAGTGCTGAATGTGATATGTTGATCTTCCTAGCTAGCCCAATTTATATTCCTTTATGGATAGGCCACGTGGCTGACCAAAGCACTATTGTAGATATTTTTCTACAGATGTCCTCCATTCCTTCTGAGGTTGCTTGCAAATTTACTACAACCTCTGGGACGTGGTAGATAAAAACACTAAAATGTTGGACGGATCTTTCCAGGCTTCCTTTAGTTCTTTTGCACATTATATGCTCACAGATCTAGATCTCCATTCCCTCGCCACAAAAGATTCCCAACTAGACAACTTGATTGGATGCCCTCAAACTTATCCTCATAAGAAGAATTGTTACAAATGAGTTTATCCATAGAGAGGGAAACAAACACTGTGACAGAAATGGTACACAGAAAGTTCCTGACTGCTGAAGTAATACCAACCAGTCGGTAGTCCACTGCATACCTGATCGGTAGTTGCCATGAACAAGTTTAATAGGTAAATAATTTATTATTACTTATTTGAATTTGTAAGTGGCCTGACTCAATGGTCTATGGTAAATATAAATAAATATAATTGGTAATTAGTTTGTAAATATAAATAAAAGAGTGGCTGGGGGACTTGGAGCATCCAGCTTCCCTAAAACTAAATTGAGAGTGAAAGTGTATGGACCTGGTGATCAGATGGAAGGGCATGGTCCTAGAATGGACTAGCCTAAGCAATTGCAGTAGGAAGGTTTCTAATTTTGACCATGTCATCCTCAGCCACGTCTTCCACATGGATTTGATTCTCTGCATGGAACTTCTGCGTTAAAAGGTAAAAAAAAAAAATCTCTATAGGCTGTCTGCAGCCTGCAACTACAGGAAGCTGCTAGTGAGATACGGTTGGAAAAAAAGTAGTGAATTTATTTTACAGCAGAGTCTTGAAATCGAACTCAGTGTGTCTCAATCAAGGTGTAGCTGCTTCATTCACAGGAACATATCACACTATGTATGCTCTTTAACTAAGTTCTGCTCTTCCAATATTATCCCTGTCCAAGATACTAAACAAAGAAAGTATGCATAATCGCACCCTTTTTACTGTTGGTGAGGAATGTCTGAATTTTGGATTATGATTGTATTGGGAACCCTGACAGAATTCCAGGTTGTTGGTGTTGGTTACATGTGAGTGCATGAAAACTTTGCTTGCTTTCTCCCATAATACTTCAAAAGAACCCTGTAGTTTGCTATCTTGTTTGAGCTCAATGTATTTAGAGTACTTTTTAAAAATGTAACTATCTAGAACACATCTATGTTTTTTTAATACTAAAATGTATCTTTAGACCTTGACTGATTGTTTCTGTGTATACTTAGGTGACCATAATGATGTCAAAATGACATGTGTCAATGATGCAGTTACATAATTTGTGTCTATTACACCATAATGTCTGATAGTGTATGGCACATCATTTACATGATGAGGTCTTGATTCATGTGCCATTTGCCCCTGCCTTGACCCTTCCACGGGTGTCTACATAGTTATTCCTAAAACTTGAAGAATTAATTTCAGCTTGAATTTGATATTTTATTTAATTTTCAAATGAAAAACTATTCACTTTTTATATTACCTTGAATTCATTTAGTTCATCATCTGAATGTAAAACACATTTAAATATTTTGATAATACTAATAAATTTAAAAACCTATTTCACTCTATTTTTTTAATAAGGGCAGGGTCAGAAATGCTGATCAAAATTAGCCTTTAAGCTCCATCATAATTAATTCACTCAAAAACAGAAAGTTAAAATTAATTCTCTATAATTCTGTACAAATTTGCTCATCTGCAGTTTTCTTTTCATGAAGCTTGAAATAAAAGTCTTTGTAAGTGACAATAAATACTATTTATCAATAAAATGAATCTAAGTTGTATTACATATGAAAGTGAATATATGTGTCTTTGGATAATGTTTCAAGATGCATCCTGGGTTGGTCACTGGGACCAGAGGTTTAGACTTCCTAGTTTTTAGACTTGTGCTGATCCCATCTTCAGGAAACCTCTCTCTAGCAGAGTATGTGCTTTGGCCTTTTCTGTGTGAGATATTTATATGGTACCCAGGTGTGTGTGACTATTTAGTTGTTGATTTGGGTGTTGATGGGTGTCTTATGTTGTTGGCTATTGTTTCCTTGTGCTGCCAAGCCCTCGCCTCCTAAGTATTTGATAAGCTGGTGGTAAATCAATACTCCTGTTAATAAACGAGGGGGACTGTTTCCATGGCTGCTTTTATATCTGTTCGTCCAAAAACCTTAGTAACTGAAAAACTGAATTTATGTCCTTGTTCATTGCAGTGTGAAGCTACCAGTGATTTCAGGTCTCCTGGTCTGACTGCTCACTTGTGTTCTTGCAAGCTAGTTGTTAGCTTCCTCCCTGTCTGTCCTACATAGTCACAGGATAATCCATGTAGGGAATCTGGTAGATTACATTGTAAATATATTTACAATGCATTATTTGTTCTTGTATGGTAATCTCTGGGCAGTATATGATGCCCACTTGCAGATCTGGGAAGCTGTGTTCTACTGCTTCTGAAATGTTGTATGGCAGGGTGTGCCAGATAGTTGGTCTTGTACCTTGTTTCTTCCTTTCTGTCTCTGTCATGTTGCACAGACACCTAGTAACAAATGCTTGTGGGCACCCATTCTGCCTGAATTGTTCACGTAGGTAGCAGCTCATCACTTGTTTAACTTGCTATGTGTTACAGTGGGTTCTTACCCTGTCATATAGTGTTCTGATGCAATTCTTTTTGTGTTCCTTTATAAGATGTTATATATTGGATATCTCCTTAGAAGAAACATTTTCAAAGTGTATTATTGAGCAGTACCCACATAATCTGTACATAACTAATTTTGGTTCTATCTTGGGAACAGCGCTGCTTCTATAGACATCTGACATTATCTGTGATTCTCTCAAGTATCTTGGCAGAGGAAATCTTTAAATTTTTATATTGTGGCAAAAATGGTAGGTCAGCTTAGCCTCCATTATGAACAGTGTAGCTTTTGAGATCCAGGAGCATAAAAATATTCAATTTCTAGAATGTCTTTTGGTTTTCTCTTCTGTATTTTATTTCAGAACAATGATCTAATGCAAGGTTTCTCAATCTTAGCAACTTTAATATGTGTAAGGACTTCAATTCCCAGAATTTTTCAGCCAGCATATTCTGGGAGTTGAAGTCCAGACGTAATCAAGTTGTCAAGGTTGAGAAACACTGGGAAAATGTATATTAGAATAATGGATATTCATATACTGTGTTTAATTAAAATCTGTAGAAACTTCTCAGTTGACTAATATAATGCTATGTATTGCTAATATAAGATATATCCTGATAATGATGATTCACCTGTATGGAAACAACAAATTTATATTAAGCAAAATTTCTGATATATAGTAGTTTATTGCTGTTCCATGTAATGTATGTATGTTAATAAAACCTTATTAATAATTTAGCCAAATAACTATTAGAAGCAAAAGCTTTCTAATAGCACTCTCAGGTATGAACGCCGCCTCCTTGCTAAAGTCTCCAAAAGATAAAACCAATCAGTCTTTCTTCACAAGTGGGGATCTAATGACGTCAATTAAAACTTGCTTGTTTAATCTGCATTTATAAAATAGAGTTAACATCTTGGATAAAGATACCGGAGTATATATTACTGTTTCTGCTAGATTTGTCTCAAATGAGCTAGAGTGTGTTGAGTTTAAACTTTATTTTAGGTGTTTTTTTAAGGATAATGGTAGTTCATTTGTAAATTCTTATGCTAATATATTCTGCACATGCCCATTCAGAAATATTTCCTACAGTGAAATTTACAGTCCAGGTAAGTAAGCATAAGACTATAGCAATATTCACCAATTCGCATATCCCTATTATGAGAATAACTAGATGGATTTTTCTATGTTAATTAGAGCTATTTATTACAGCTATTAAAATGGAATACTTTACCTCTGTTCATTACTTGACTTCATAATTTAGATTTAGCTACCACAGCAGAAAATTTTGTAAGCACTATGTTAGCAGGAAAAAAATTCACTATTTAGATATGACAGAAATATGGTCTGATTCTGGGATGATTAAGTACTTAAACTTAGGCTAGAGCATTGAATCTACCAGCACAGTGTTATTAGTTGTGCCAAAAATATCTTACGCTAGAAGTTACCAGCATGTAAACTTATTTCACTGCTGCAGCATTTTCCTCTCTTGCTGGAGAATACAATTACTATGTATGTTTGCTATTTATGATTGTTTACACAGATGTTGCATAATAGAACAGTATTTTCTGAAAATAATTTTAAATAAAATTATGCCTGCACAAACCTTAGATACAGATACTATTTATACTGATGTTTTGGAGTTTGAGAAATACAATTAATTTCAACCAGATTCATGCTGTAATACTGATATGGAATATTGCTTTGAATTTAATCATGCAGTTTTGTGGGAGGGTTTAGGATTGTAATATTTTGTTTATTTTTCATTTATTTTAAGAAGGACTAACATGTTTGACTTCATTTATAAATTTAGGTTACATAAACTGGATAAGGATTATTAAAATTTTACTATTAACTAAATTTAAAACTTCCAGTCTTTCAGAGCACAAAATGAAGCTAACATTCCAAGATTTTGGAGAGGAAAAAACCCCACCTGACAGGGGTGTAAATAAAATATAATTGTAATTGTAAAATTCAAACTGAAACTTGAATTAACTGTGCTTTATAAGGGAAACATCTTAAACATATCATTCAAAATTCAGAAGTACTTTAGCTGAAAGGATTAAAACAATTCATTAATGTGAGGGTTGCAAATATGTCATTGCTGAGTTGTTTAAAATCAATACTGCTACTAAATTCTAACACAACCAGCTTGCAATTCTTTTACCACCAATTTTCTAGATTTTTACTATACTTAAGCTTTCTTTCCCCCCCAAAATGAACCAAAATATCCATTTGGACTTTAAGCTGCTGAATCAGACTTTGGCACATGTCTCCTATACTGAGTCCCTTTTAGGGAATAGGGCGGCATATAAATAAAATAAAACTTAAACTTAAGTTGATTTGGTCATAGTAGCATAAAACTAAATCCCCTAAAGTTGAAAAGTTCTAATCCATTGTAGGTCATATAGATTAAAATCAACACTTCTTGGTCCATAATCAAATCATGCATTATAGTAACTTTAATAACACAAATTAACTTAATTACATTAGTTAATTAAAATAATTAAGTTTGCATTAAACTGCATGAAGCAAATAATTGATTCTCTGCTAGCTGATAGGGCAAGTTCATAAAGCCACTAGATCTGAACTATATATGCTTTGGCTTATTACAAGCTTCATGTTAGTTTTGTTAATCTGTTTAATTATTTTCTTGATATCTCAATTACCTCCCTATCCCATCATCATGCATAGAAAAAGAATTTGATGTGATTTTCTTCATTCTCTACATTGCCAGCCTACAGTAGAATTGTTGATCAGTTTTGTTTATCTTTCTGGTGAAACCTTGATTATAAGAGCATTAGAGCTACAGTGCAAAAACACATTTAAAGGATTCCAATGCATTTGTTTCTTTTTTCAGGTATCTATATGCAATACTACACAGTAGATAGCATAACATTCTACATTGGACTTATTGCTCCAGCTATAAAGTACTTTGCTTTTGCCAATGTAGTAACTAATCCATCAGAACAATTATTATTTTATTATCTTTGTTGAAAAAAATCCTATTACAGGGAGCAATTCAGACATCTAGTCTATATAATTTTTCCCAAAATTGTACTATTGGAAGAATTCATTATGTTCAAAATTGGCAGATCTTTCTGTAAAATATGGTAGTAAACAATAATTTATAGACCTTAAAATGTCTGTATGAGGGCTAGAGAATAGCCCTTAGTGCAAAATTGATAAAATCCACCATAGCAAGATAACCTTTTTATTTAAACATTTTCATTTCAACAGTTGTGTTTAGAAACGATTCCACTGGGGACAGAACAGAGATTTTAAAAAGAAAAACAAGCCGCATTCAAGCTCTGAACTTCTGTTTCTCCCAAGTCTCACTCAAACCAATGCTTCTCTCTCAGTTCATTTGGATTTAAGAGTTAGGTGGCATTAAACAGCAGAACTACATGAGGCAAATCAAGATACATATTATTTTTGTGGTGAATTGAATCATTATGGAGTGAGTTGGTTATTTGAATAAAAGCAAACTGAAGCTATGTCTCTATTTCGCTCTCTGCTTCTATTAAAACTACATTTTAAAGCCAGTTTTCTGAAAATTAGGTTCTAAAAGGTAGACAAAAAATACGGCTTCCAGAGAGTGCACATTTAGATACAGTCAGTTAGATCCTATATAGAGAATGCTTGTTGTCCAACTGGCTTTGCATTGTAGTCAAGCCTTCAGTTGTTTAAAAATGCTAACTGGCAAGCATATGATTGTCATAAAAGCTTAGAATTCTAAATATTTATTAAATAGTTATGCTTTTCAACAAGTTTCACAAACAATCCTATTAAAGTTGCTAGAAATAACTATCAAATATAAACAGACCAATACTGAAGTATTCTAAAGGTAACCTACCATGTTACTTTTTCAATTAAGACAGTGCCTCTTCATCTTATATGGTTTATTTATTAATGTTATGGCTTGTTTTGTTTTTGTATAGATCTTTCCATTCTAATATGGAAAATTCTTTACTCGTTATAAAGAAATGATTATGAGATGTTGCCAGAGTCGTCTTTTGTGACCCTTGCCAAGGAGTGACAGTGATTTTTTCAGAACAATATGTTTCTTCATATCAGAAGGAACAGCCAAGACTAAACAATGCCATTGCTTGATATATCTTTTATATTATTTAAAAAGAATAGTGGCCGTGTGGATAAAATTAATTATGTTCTTGAAGGTTACATATTCTATATGGTTATAGATCATTCTGCTCAAATAGCTATATGATCCATTGCTTTGTTGCTGTCTCATGCACTATAATGAAGTCTATATTTTTAATATGTCACATTAGCTGACATAGAAACAGACTACAAAAAATCAATTTTTATAAACAATGCAAATTGCTGAGTAGTATTTCTCTGATTATAAAATTAAGAACTATTGCAATACTGTAGGTTGAGAAGTAGGAAACTACTAAATATATGTCAGTCAGTTTTGAGATGTATAATATGTAACTGTACTCACATCAGGGGTATTAAACTCAAGGCCCGCGGGCCAGATCCAGCCTGCAGGGTACTTAGATCTGGCCTGTGGGGCCACCCTGGAAACAGCGAAGGACCAGCCCGCGGTGCCTCTGTCAGCAAAAACAGAGCTCGGAAGGACTACATGCGGCCCTTGCGAGCTCCATTTTTGCTGGCAGAGTGTTGCAGGAGGCTGTTGCAACGGGAAATGGAGCTCAGGAGCCGTTTTCACTAGCAGAGCAATCGAGCCACCACCCCCAACACAAGTGATCCCGCCCACCCCAGCTTTCTGAGGTCAAGTACAATTCTGATGTGGGCTGCAATGAAATTGAGTTTGACACCCCCACACTATATGAAAAACAACATATAACATTGATTTGGATCTTTAAAGAAAAGTTTATTTTGGGAATTACACCAACGTTTTATAATTTATTTGAGGCACATTGAAAGAAGTTTCTGGTTAACATCTTTTCATTTTATGTATAATTGTATTTATTTTACATAATCACATAGATACTATTAAAATGGATACAAAATTAGTTTGTTACCTGCCATTGTGTGCTTGTCTGCACCAACATACATGCAGATTTATATCACTTTAGCTTTAATTCTAATTTTTAATGTAGCAGTTAAATTAGATTCATCAGCAAAAACAGAAATGTTTGTAATCTAAATTTCCTGTTTTCACCCCTATTTTTTAGAAGTCTATGGTAAAACAGCATCACCTTGTGTCTCCATAGTGAAATTTAGTTTTACATGCTCAAATTTATGTAGCAGGGTTCCTTAAGGAGGTGTTATGCTAAAAACTCAATTAATTCAAAATGAACTTTATATATTGGGTGACACCCAGTGGCCAATTCTATTTCATGGGAAATTATAATTCATTTATAATAAGTAAATCCTCTGAGCCCATAAGAGTATGATGTTAGAAATCTTTTCAGACCAAATACAGCACTAAAATATAGTTCTATTAGAAAAACTTGTATAAATCTAGATGTAATGGTAATATGAATATCTGGAAGAAATAGCAATTTATTTATTGCAATAGAGGAGCTGTATTTCCTGCCTACTTAGTTTGAAAGGTGTCAAAATTTAGTATATTTCATCCCTGGTTCACTTTAAAAATGGAATATCTTTTCTTTCAAAAATTAACATTTTCTATATACAAACCCATAATATCAATTTGTTTTTCAGCAATTTTATTTCAAAGCTTTTTGTTAACTTTTAATATAAGTAGCTGTACATTTGCCAAAAGGAAGAATTCACATTGTATAGGAAACAAAAATAAAAGTAGTGTTCTGCATACTTTCAATTTTAATGCACATTCAAAGTTCCATACTTTGGAAGAAAATTATGATAAAGGCTTCATCTTACCCTGTTATCTAATCAACGATCAGCATGTTAATTTATTTCCTCCTGCAGCTGCTGTTTTGCATTAATTTAGGATAATCTAAATTTAGTTGTATTATAACATATGTTAACTTCCTATAAAAGAGAATGCCTTAGGATGAGGATTTTCAAACTATAGACCATGACTCCCTTGGAGGCTACAAGTTAATTTGAGAGGGGTCGTACATTTATGGGGGCCATAATATTTTTTTAAATGCCAAAAGGAAACTTGAGCATAAAGGTCTAATTTCTGGCGATTGCGGATAGAAAGAATCTGTGCTGCACATAGCACAGAGCTGACAGGAGGGAGAGGTACAGGCCCAGATGAAGGCAATTCCCCCTCTCAGAATTGAGAACAGAGGAAGTCACTAAACACACTATACGGGATAATTGCTGGTACTAACAGCACACACTCACTTGGCTTCTGCTGCTATCATTGGCGGACAACTGGCAGGAGCAGCAAACAGATTTTGATCAAAAGGTATCACATCAGTAGATAGCTATATATACTTAGCAAATTGGAAGAAGCCCATTCTCTACTCCTGGTTTAGCAACTCAATACCAGCTCTTCTACAATATGAGGTGCTTCTTCAACAGCCACACAGGTTGCAAGGGTCTTCAAAGTATTTGGAACTCTCAAAGATGTAACAGTCATCTTCTTTCCATAGGAAAGAGCCACCAGTCTCTTTTTCAGGGTCCCCGTCCCCCCCGGCTCTCTAATTATCTCCAATATTAGAAGGACCATCCTAAGATCCAATCAATCCCAAGAGGGTTATCACAGCTGCCCGGCCATCTATTAAAGGACTGACTAGAGAATCCAAATTGTGGGCACCATAAAAAACAAGTAGATAATGGCTACAAATGGTTATTGTTCTTACTTTCTTTTCTTCCTTTCTTCTTTCCCTTTAAAATGATTGCCCATTCACTTCACTTTTATACCATCCTGTCTGCAAAGCTTTTGTTAAGGGAGCCCAAATTTCCAAAGCAGGTACTTAGTAGGAAGGTACTTCTCCCAGAAATATAGAAATCCCAGCTACCTGCTCATCAGGGGTAATTATGCATTGTGGAGAAGCGCATTCAATGTAAGCTCCTGCACAGGGGTAGCCTTCCCAAGTGTAAAGCCATCAGAGATCAGCCAGCCTCCGCAAAAGCCAGTCTTCAGCAGCAACAGTTCCCATCATCCCCGACCAACTGCTTGGAATGACAACTTGAGATTCTAGATTGTAATGCAAAGAGGAAGGAGATTAGAAAAGAGTTTTAGTTTTCCATTTGATCTTGAATTGCCATCATCATCATCATCATCCCAATTTTTGTTGGATTCACAGTGCAAACAAATTTGAGAACCCCAGTTTTAGGACTGAAAGCTATTATGTGGAAGACTAAGATTGGATCTTCCACCTTTTACTTGAAAAGTAGTGAGGGATAAATATAGTCCTTTTTCATCAGATATGCACTCTTTTCTTGATTTAATTCCTGACTCCCAGGTTATTATTGGCATCAGAGTGAAATAAGAAAAATAACTAAATATGGCTCCCAATTTAATTCTGCAACTGTTTCCATCATTTATCATATTTAATTTGATCACTTAAAGCATCATTCCACATATATAAAGTTCATTATCATTTTAAGGAGACTGTTTCTTAATAGATTATAAAATTGCACCGATACTGTGTATTTAGGTATAGAATTGTGTTAGTACATTTACCACTGAATTCTTTCATGTTTTGTTTTGAATATTAGCTGATTACTGACATGCTACTTTTCTGATTGAAAGTTGCCTATTGGACTGAGGTGCAATAGAACCTTTTGTAAATGCACAATTTACAAGTCTTTGTTTAAACTGAAGTTCCTGATCCCTGAGTTTCCCTTTAGTCATTTATTAAAGAAATCTACGTTTGTATTTAAGTGTTTCACTTCTGCACTTTGAAAATGAGCACTAATTATTTTAAATGGAAGAAAAAATTAAATCTGTCATGCAGAGAGTATTCCTTTCTGCCTTGCCACACTATGGTCAAAGTAGTATTTTGGTTTTATGCCTATTGTGTGCAATGACAAAGGTTTATTTTTCCTTTGTTCTTTTCAGAGCGCTGCAGCAGCTCCCAGTCCAGTGCTAGGAAACATTCCCCCAGGAGATGGCATGCCAGTAGGTCCTGTTCCACCGGGTTTTTTTCAGGTATTCAGAAAAATTTGATTATAGGGCTTTCAGAACTTAGAAAAGAGAAAATAGCATTTTTTGGCACTGCCATGAAAGAATACCATTTCTTCCATGCATAAAATGCACAGTATTTAAACATTTGGGATAGAATAGGGTGTTTCTATGGATTTTATCAGTAGAAAATAAGTTTATGCTGTTTATATCAGCAGTGCAAACGTAAAAACTAGGATAAAGTGTTAAATGTACAATGATAACTTAATTTAAATGGGCCACAGGTGAAGTTGTATGATAGAAGAAATTGGTTGCTTGCTTTGCTACTTCGTCTAGTAGAGTCTTAAGTTAAATTGTATTGTTTTGATTCTTTGTTAAAGATATATGCTATAGAAAATAGTGGCTTCATACTACTAGGGAAGTTCAAACTAGCAATTTGTAATCACAAATCATGACCATATAAATGTGGGCTGGTTGCCAAGCACCGGAATAGCAATCATGTGACCGTGAGATTGTTGGAAGGCATAAAGCACCCTTTCCAAGGCTGTTGTCACCTCAGGTCATCATTAAAAGATGAGCAAATCGAGGACTACTTGTATGTCAAATTATGTTAAGTGATGAAAGCCTTAATTTGGAAACCAAATTATTTTTATGTTTCACTAAGCAATAAAACAAAGCCAAATGAATGGGATTGTCTTAGCTTTTGGGGATAAAAAGGATAGTGAAAATATAGATATACATATAGATTGAGTGTGTCTGATGTATGTGAGAGGTGTGTGTGTGTGAGAGAGAGAGAGAGGGAGGGAGAAAGATCATTCACAGCTTATTTCATAACAGTCACAACAGACATAGCTAGTGTGTATTACTGAGATCTGCTGGGCAATCCAAGCATTTTAGAGATTTGCCCAGCCAGGTTGTAGAGACTATAGTAGCTACATGGTTAAGAATAGGATTGTAATGACACTCATTTTACACTACAACATATTTGAATTTGAAAATAGAGTCAGAATGGCTGAAGGATAAGCACATATACGTTAATTTGGGCTACAAGCAAAGGCTGGCGCACCAACAATCATGCTATGTAGTTGGCTCCTTGATTTTTATCTGAATACAAGTTTGTTTGTTATCTCCTTGTTTTTGGTGTTGGATGGTTTCAGTTTTTCTTGCCTTGAATAAAATTGTCTCAGTATTTAAAACCACAGGGTTATCTCAATAATTGATGATCATATATTTGACCTTGTACTTGCCTCAAAGCAGTTATGTGATGATTTAAATATGCAGAACCATTTAACTTGGTGCTGTGGTCACATTACTTCCTACGCAACCTAGGATGAAGTGCTCTCTGGGAGCTACACCAGGTTCCTCTTGTCCACGAACTAAATGGAAATGAATGGATCCAGTTTCTGGAGGATAAGTTATCCAGTGATATAAGAGGCACTTCTGGTGGTGACCTAATTAGTTTTGGGTACAGAAATTATTCTGGACTCTTCATAAACTGCTCTCAAGCCCATTTCTATTCTTACTTTTAATCTTACTTTACTGAAGAGTTTTGGGAGATGAAGCATCAGAAACAATATGTGGAGTGCCGTTTGAAGACCAAAAGTTAATTTCATCAAGCATGAATTTGAGTTCATTTTGACTCTACATTAGTGATAATGGAGACAAAGTGTTACTATTTTTGCTGTCCTATTGTGCCAATCAGATGCCTTGTTTAGAATAGTAAATTTCATTTTAGGAAAGGATGAGTCAGGAGACTCTTATCTAAGTGATTACTTTGCTTAGTGTTTTGCTGATAAAGATTTGCCTCTATCTTGACTCCCCCATAAGGAATCAGAAGTGATACCATTTATACATCTTTAATCCTATCCCTCATAAAACTATTGCATACAACTCCAGGGTTCCACTTTTTCTTAAATTCAAAAATTCCTGATGAAATTCATGATCATTTTACCAAGAATATAAAAAAATATGTTAGACTTATGCAGAATTTTACTTTAAAAAATACATCGCTAACACGTATGCGTCCTAGTTGATAAAATGCATTTAAATTTACCATTAATTCATTTTGGATGTATGATAATACATAGCGGTAACATTGCACTGAGTTCTTGAATTTCTCAATCAAGTATGGTAAAATTATTTTCACTTGTGTTGGATATACATATCATTTATTTGTTGGATTCTTAGAAAAAAATCTATAATCATGTTTCTTTTGAAAAAAATTCATTTATGTTTTTCAGTGCATTTTGAATATATGGTTCTGTATTCTTTTTATTTTATGTTCTTTTCTAATTTTCTTCCTTATAACCTAAAAGTAAAAATAATTAATAAAAATTTCCAAAATTAGCTAAATAATTGCTAATCATTTTTAAGAACTACTCAGATGTAACTGTCAGATTTGTTAAAGGCTAAGTAAAAAAAGTATGAGTAGAATATATTGATATTATTATAAACTTCTTAGTGAACCTAAAATATAGAAATCATAAAGGTAACAGATGTCTCCTTGTGTAGGTAGATGTCAGTCTGATGCATAGACCTTTTTAGGTGGTGGGACATGTGCAAAATACTTGCAAAGTAGTGAGTAGAAATCCTAGCTAGCGTAGATTAGTATAAACGTGTGGAGTAAATCTGAGCTGAGGCTCTATTTTTGGCATACTTTTATTCTGTATGCCACCCAGAAAATATAATTCTGTTTGAGTTTGGTAGCCTTATAAATCTCAAGAATAAAATAAATACTACCTAAAATGTGCCAAAAAGTTATAATTATCTGGAAATGCTGCATATGACACATGTATTTACTAGGGTTGACAAATAGTTTATATCTTCTGTATCTTACTAAAGTCATGAATAATGGAAGACAGTATCACTGGTCCATCTAGTAATGGCCATGGAATTGGGAAGAATGCAGATGGAGTGTAAATGTGTAAATTAATAATATGAAAAGAAAGGAGCGAGAAAGTCTAAATATCTGCCAACCTTAGAAGAGGAGGAAGGATATAATTGATGTGAGTGAAGGTGGTCTGATTCTGTGTGGTAGGGTTGGCATATAGCTGCAAGGAAATGAAGAGGGTTTAACTATAAATGGAATAGCTGAAATGTAGGGGATAAAATTATGAATTGGTGTCATCTTTATTGTTGTAGCTGCTTATGGTGGTAAAAGATTACAGGTGATGTTAGTTGTATGTTACATTTTACATTTTAGAATGATGACAGTGGAAACATTCTGCAATGTACTGAATGAAGTAGAAAATATTATTCTTTTAGACACAAGAAAGGGGTGGGTGAGAATGATATTACAGTATGTGGAAAAAGCGATTAGGCCACTTGTAGAGCAAAAAGTGAATGGGAATAATGTCTATTTGATGAATATCTGCTTTGAAAAATATTCAGTATTAAAGAAATTGAGCATTATGGCAGTTAGGACATGATCTGAAATTTGGATGGCATGGTAGATGTCAAAATTAATTACAGCAGGCAGGCCATTCTTAAAACATGGAATAAATAAAAATCTAGGTTGTGTCCAAAAATTCCTTTGAGGATTTTAGCATAAAAAGCATGTTATAGACAAGAAATCATAAGTAAACATAAATGGTATTATGTAGTACTACAATGTGCTTTATTTTTTCATGCGGATTATAAAATGGGTTTTTTATACACAATTATCAGAAAGGTTTAAAGTGAATAATAGGTAAGCTTTTCAACAATGCAAGACTAAGTTTGAAATAGAACTATGTACAAAGAATGAACGTGTTATTGCTAAAATATATAAATTTGTTGAAATATGAAACAGAAAAAGAACAAATGAAAGAATGTATGTATTTAAAGAGAGCTTTAAAATTAGCTACAGTATTGGATCAATGGAAAAAGATAGGTTTGAAAGGATTGGAATTTACATTATGTTCTTAAAGAGAAGCTATATAAAAGTATGTATTGTTGGTGTTTGTCATCAGAGAAATTGTCTAAAAGGTACTTTGAATCTTTGTTGGAAATGTGAACAAGATGAAGGAACGCTATCAAGTATGGTAGACATGTGAAAAACCAAAAAAATGTTGGATACAAATAAATATATTAATTGATAAACTGTTAAAAAATAATGTACAGTTGAGACCAGATTAACAGAGAGACAGCTAAAAATGCAATGGGACTTTGTTTATATATACAGTATATGACAACTGCAGCAAGATTACTGTATTCTCAAAAGTTGAAATGTTTGACACCGTAATAGAGGAAAATGATGGAACCTGCAAAGATAATTAACTTGACTTTCTTAATAGGAAAAATATCTACATTTATGGCTGATTGGAAACCCCTTATAGTCTTTTTAGCATGGAACAGAAAAAATGTACTTAAGGCTTATGATTTTGATGATGAGTTTTGTAAAATTTTTTACAATTATAGAGTAAAAGATAATTTTGTAATCCTACATATTTGCTGCAAAGGAACTCAAAAACTTCTTCCTATCTATTTTTATTTTTTATTTCTTTCTGTACTTTTTTCTTTTTCTACTCTTTCGATTTCTTTATTCCATATCACTTTGTGTTAGTTTTTATGTTCTCTTTTAAACTTTTAATAACCTTTATCTTAAAAAAAGATTCTGTTTCAAATACTTGGATTAGTCCATTTATAGGTACAAATGTGAACTTGGGACAGAGCACTTTTGGTAGGTTCGAGAATAGATCTTGGGGCGGGAGGGGGAGGAAGTAAACAATAATTAGTATGAAAGTGGAACAATTGCAGGAGAAACAAGTATGAATACCGTATTAAAAAGTAATAGATTATTGCTTATCAGAACAAATAGGATGGGAACATAAAGAAAGAGAATAAGGAAGCTGCTTAAAATAAAGTAACAGTTATGTTACAGGTTGTGGCTCAGAGTGCTTAATAGAAAGTATGAAAAAGGCTTCTTGTTCACAGATGAAGTGAAAAAAGGTTAGGGATAAGAAAAAATTCCATGTAACTCCCTTTTTATGATCCCGTAAACCTTTAATTCAGGTTAGAGTCAGTGCAAGAAATGTATTCTCTATATATACGAGAAAAAAATAGCTGTATAGAGTATAGTCAAACAGAGCAAGGAATTGTTAAGTTTAAAAAAAAAGATTTCAAAAAGTGATATGTATGATTTTTTAAAAATTAAAAAATAGCTTTAGAAGGGGTAGAAAGGTCTAAACAAGTAATCTTTAGCGGAGTGAATGGAGTCAGAAACACGAATGGTGAAATTATTTGGGACAAAACTAAAATGAGGGAATGCTGGAAGAAAGCTGTATGACAATGATATATTAAGGAATGCTATGCAAGAAAAATGATAAGAGGGGTTTATAAATCCTGTAAGAAAGTTAATAGTCGAACTAGCAAAATTTTGAAATATGGATACAATTTACTTGTGGCTAAGCAGTATGATTAAAGTGTAAAGACCAGATCTGGGCAAATTCCCTATACAAAGGAAAAGGCAGCAAGACTGAAAAAAACCTACAACAATTAGCATTAGGAAAGGTGCTTAGCAGAATTCTGATTGAAAAGTATGTAAGAGGCTAGAATGAGAAAAGCTTGGGGAGTACAATAATGCAGCTTTATATCAAACAGGTACACAAAGCAAATTTTTGCTCAAGTAATCAAGAAATGTAAGGGAAAAATTATTTACACTTAGAGAGAGCCTATGATAAAGTAAACAGGCTTGAAAATATGATTTTTTGCATACATGTAGATTTTAATGTTTATTGCTGAATGTAATAAGAATGATACATGATGGAGGTAAAACCTGGGTGAGATTGTCTAATGAAAGTTTAAACTGAGCAGATGTATTCTGCTTATTCAAAAAAATTTTTTAAAGACCTTAAACTTATATTTAGCACTTCTTTCACAAAGGGGTCAAGGAAACTCAGCTGGGGTTTGAATTGACCTAATAGCCAAAAAGCAGTTAACAAGCAATTTCCGAAGTTATTAGAAAAGAAAGTATACAAACCCAGTGTCATTTTAAAGACACCAACCACAGTTTGATCAAATTGGCTATTTCCAAAACCCTCCAGAGCCCATTGTCTTGCAGTCTTCTCGCAAAGGATGAATTTTCAGTGATCAGAGGGCATTATTTAAAAACAATCTTATAAAGTGAAGAAAAGTAAAATAAATTGCAGAATTTTACACGTGAAGTGAAAAATGATAAGAAATTTTGGGGGGGACATTGACTTAATAAGCAGCTGACATATACATTGATTGTAAAAAAATAACAACTTTATGATAATGTTCAACCTGTTTTTAAAATGTGTGATACAAACACCAGAAGAACCAGTACTTTTTTAAAAATGTAAGAATGTAGACCAAAATAAGTTCTAAATGCATTTTAGCTGCTTCTAAATTGCTAAACAGTTGCATGCATTCCAGGCATTTGTTCTTTCTGTAACAATTAAATGTACAGATATATTTAAATAATTATCATTACTCAGTTGCAATTAATTTGTATTTGTTACAGTTAGGAAATAAATGTATGTTTATGCATATTCTATATGCATAAATTATGCTACGCAAGATTTGAATATTCTATTTATTTGTTAAATGATCATGGTGCCGTATTAGATTTTCTAAAGATGAATGTAGCAGAGGGTTCTACTAAGGGGAAATTAAAATATGAGTTCAGCACCTAATGCATTGAATCAGTTCCATAGCTGTAGTTACAAATATAAGTGGCAAGTCATCCAGAAAATAAAATACACCTCACTGATATGAGATACACTAAAAAAAATTTTAATTCTGGATGATCTTGTAAAAAAAATCTACAAAATAAAATATTGATAAATTACTTATATTAGTGACGAGCAATGACTGAAAGGTATATCAGGATAAGAAAATATGAAATGATAACGTTCAATTTGCTAGATGTTAGTTGCAAGAGATAAAATCTGTTTTCCAATTTTATAGGCATAATGTGATTTTATACATATGTAAACTCCATTAACCGTTTTACCCAAATATAATCTATTTTCCGCATGCTTCAAATCCCATTCAAATTTAATGGACATTCGGGTCTAACAGACTTTTCTACTTCCCATGAGTCCATTAAATCAAGGATTTGCTTGATGTGAATAATATTTTTGTTCTATTTTGTTATATAGTTACAAAATGGCAGTTATCACTTACAGTTACAAATCAAATGTTAAAATAGGTGTTGAATTTAAAAGCCAAATTTTATAAGTGTTTTTTGTGAAAGTCTATAAAAATGCATAATGATTATAAGAGCATAGTGCCATCTTGTGGCCACTGGATTCTCTGCATTTTTAACCACAGAACAGATTTTATAGTACTATACATATTATGCTGTACATTCCAGAGAAAGAATAAACTTGCTAATTAATAAATAGAGCTGAGGAATTAGAAAACGGGGTGAGGTATGAAATGAAGATGCATTTGGTTTTATGTTAAGAGAGTGATAGAATGTTAACATTGGATATACTTGGCGAAGATGAGGAAGTTTCTTTTCCTATTTTTTCCACTATTTTTTTAATGGGGTTCTGCACTTTCTATATATTTTATTGTTTTTGAGAGGGGTTGTATATATTTTATATGTTTAATATAATTCTTAATAAAATTATTGGGTAAAAAACAAAGAAAGAGCAAAGATATTACATTGGTAATATAAATTCCTAGTGTAGTAATGCTATTGCTATTGTACTATAAAAGTTTTAAAAAGTAGAATCTTAATGAATGGTTATAAAATTAATATTTTTTCTCCAAACTTTAGCCTGTAAGGCCATTTAAATTTTGGATTACCTTAATTTGCCTTGTACTATTGATAGTATCTCTTTCTATAGTGTAATACTACCATAGAAAAGCTGTGGGTATAACTGAAATACTTTTCTTCCAGGCCTTCAAAACTGTGATTAAAGGTTCAGTTTTCTTCCAGATAAATAACTTTCATACATCTCCAGTGACTAGAGCTTTCCCTTTATATTTATACTTTTGTAATTCAGGGGAACAATTAAAATGCAAAACAGCAAGCCATGTGATTCTAAACTTATTTTTATAGAAAAGGGACTCTGCTAGGTTACTCAACAACACAAAGTCTGAAGCTTATTAAATAACTAATAAATGTTTGGATAGCATGATGGCAAAATATCACTTGTTTAATTCTGGCTACGCAAGGTATTTTTTAAGTAAAGTCTTCAACTCCTAACCATAATGGAGCCTGCTCGTGATAGTCATACACTGTAGTGGTTGCAAACTGAGTCATCCATGTCAGAGGTCTACAACCGGGGCAACTTTAAGCCAGGCGGATTTCAACTCTCAGAATTCCCCAGCCAGCAAAGCTTGTTAGGGAATTCTGGGAGTTGACGTTTGCCAGGATTAAAGTTGCCAAGATTGGAGATCTCTGATCCATGTGACACAAGTTTTACCTTTTTGCAGTGGTTGTTAAGAAAATGCTGAGATCACAAAACAATTGCTGTGTCATTAAGCTAACCAATGTTTCATTATGGACCATTTTTGCTGAAAGTCAGAAGTTAAATGCTTATTTTAGATCAAACACAGTCACATGATTATGGGTTGCTGCAAATGGCCACAAATGCAGTGTGGTTGTCGAGTGCTAGATTTGAGTTCATGTGAGTGGGGAGGGGGCTGCCATCAGAGCTTTGCTACTGGGCCATAAATACCCCCACGGAGCTCCATCGTAACTTTTGAACAGTCGCTAAGCAACCAGTCTAAGTTGAGGACTACCTGTATTTTTAAAATGTCTAAAAATGAACCATAATTTTCTTCAGTGAATTAGTTTTATTAACAGTATGTACATGCTTCAGTTGAACAATAAAGCAGCCATTTGATGAAAGAGCTGTGAAAATTGAATAACTTTAATCCTGATTTTGAGCACTTATCATGGCTCAACCAGAATGAATATTTCCAGAGACTAGTTTCCAGGCTCTTAGAATTGCCCAATTCCTGAATAGCCACTGGACAATTCCTGGGTTAGAAGAGAAAGAGATAAATAATAGTAGCTAGTATATATAGGCTTGTTTAGGAAAATTTCTGACTTTGGCAAAAATTTGCAGTGTGTTGATAGAAAATAAATAGAAGGCTTTTGAGGCCTTCAGAGGTTTGCAGATCAAGATCACCATTAGCAAAGAATGCATTTTGATCATAAATAAAGATGATCATATAGTTAAACAGTATGTGGTTACTTTCAAATTAGGTTTGTACCTCTATTTTTATTGCATTTTTTTTTCTGTTTTGTAGCCTTTCATGTCTCCTCGATATCCAGGAGGCCCAAGGCCACCTTTAAGGATACCCAATCAGGTAACAGTTTTTTAATCAGTGAAATGCAGGATGCAAAGAAACATTTACCTGGGAAAGGCAAACTTTTACCCATTTTTTAAAACAGCAGGTCTTAAAAACTGCATTTATGATGTAGATATTTGACATAATTGTATTAGTTTATTGTATTAGCATATCATATCTAAAGATATTACAGCAGGTAAACAAATTCTGTATATAAATTACTGTCTTTAAAATACCGTACATTTAAATTTGATTTTATGGGAAAATAATATACAAAATAAATTGGGATTTGTTGTAAAAGAAGGTAATTTTGGATTCCCATTATTTTAGGATGAAAATGTACAGTTTTTAAAAATGAAAATAGATTGTGTGTTTTTTAAGAAGTTGTTTAAGTATGATATTCAAGTAGAAAATTTCTCTGAAAACTTTTTAATAGGCACTAGGAGGTGTTCCAGGAAGTCAGCCATTATTGCCTAGTGGGATGGATCCAACAAGGCAGCAAGGTAAATTATCAATAGAAATATTATCAATAGAAATAGCTAAATAAATAGCTGTTTTATCATCAAACATTTTTAATACATTAGAACGGCTTCTAGTATTTTGTAAGAAATACATTCTCATGATCTACATATAAAAGGGAACAATTATTTCTGTTTAAGTAATTCATATTTTATTTATTTATCTAATTCATATAGCCACCTATCTCACTGGACATGAGATGGCGAACCTATGACACGCATGCCCAAAGTGGCATGCGGAGCCTGGTCGCTTGGCATGTGTAACGTCACCTGTTTCCCGTGGGTTCCTGGCGTGCATGGGTGCATAATGATCAGCTGGCCTTTCTGCATGAAACTGGTCTTCCGTTTTCCAGCATGAACATGTGCGCTGGCCAGCTGATAGCCGTGTGACCATGTGCAACAGTAACTGGAAGACTTGCCAACCGGCACGCATGTTCACGATGAAAACCAAAAGTACATTTTCTGGAGCACACGTGCCCCTTGGGCAGCTCCTCTTCTTGGTCGTGGCCCAGATGAGCCCATGCACAAAGTGCTCCCTTTTCGGCACTTGGTGCCGAAAAGGTTCACCATCACTGCTCTGGGTGATGTACAACTAACAATTAAAACAATGTGCAACCATTAAAAACTTAAAATATTTAACGTGATGATAAATAAAAAGCAGGCTTGCAGAAAACAGCAACAACCATCTCAGCAAAATACAAGCATCTTGCAGCCTCCCATGGGATCCACAAAGTGGCAGGCCCTTCCAAAAGGCTAACAGGGATGGGGTTGACTTCACCTCAGGGGGCAATGATGTTTCAAAGAGCAGGAGCCACAGCAGAAAAGACACATCATCAAGTTCTCATTAGACTGAACTCTTTAGCAGATGGGACCCACAAAGTTTGTATTCTTCACCGAATCATGCAAGTTCATAGATTTTCATGTTTGTAAAATGTTATTGATTGTGGGGCGGCAGGATTATCTTAAAGATCCTTTTAACCTAATGAGATTTATTAGCCTTTTTGTTATTAAAGGTTTTAAATAATTTAAAATACATCCTGCTGCTGCACATTATTTAGCTCTTATACAAGATGATATATTTAGTTGACAAAATTCATATTGAACAACTCTTCCATTTATGTTGTGCAGCACTAATATATCTAAATGTGCTTTACTAAAACAAAAAGAAATGCCATCTGTCTGCCTATCACCAATACAAGTTGCAGGGATAAATGCTTTCCCTAAATATTGTTCTCCTATATTTATTAAATTGGCAGTTTAATTAAAAAAAAGTTTGTGGGGAGGAAGTCCTATGTTTTTAAGCAAACCCAAATGAGAGGAATGGGAAACATCAACTTTGAAGAGGAATTCTCTTTGAATCTGAATGGAAGAAAAATAACTTGACTGAGTTGTATCTGACACAACTTTTTACAAAATATTTTAACCATAGGAAAGACAAATTTTCATTCTGATTAAAATGCATTTATAATCTGAATCAGTCTGATTAAACAATTAACATTGTATTTTTTTGTCATGAATCTTTTAGGTCATCCAAATATGGGAGGACCAATGCAGAGGATGACTCCACCTAGAGGAATGGTCCCACTAGGACCACAGGTATATTGCTTTCATTGTCTTACATATGATCACATTTATCATAATTTCCTATGAGAGAAAGAGAAACAAAGAGATGTATTCTTACAATACACATATTCCACTACTTGAAGTTATTGTACATAATTTCTCTGAAAGATTTGAACATGCACACAGCTTTTTTTAGTTAGAATCAAAGATAAATTGCTGTTAAAATACAGAGCCTTAAAAATTGTCAGAACTTTATACAGTTTAGTGTTTAAAGCCTGAACATTTAACTTTAATATTGCTTTAGAATGTTACATGATTTTAGAATTATCTGTTATATTTGTTCATGTACGCTTGTAAGCCATCAAGAGCTTATAAATTGATAAATAAATAAAGCTTCTTTACTTATAGAACCCATTTGTATATTAAATTTATTATTGATAAATTGAGAAGAACATACAGAAGCAGTGTGTTTTTGATATTGGGAACAAATTTGACAATACACGTATAATAGAGTTCTGTCAATAACTTACTACATTACATTCTTTGTAAAATATTTTTTAAATGTTTTAATCACACTTAGTTGAAATAAATATGGTTAAAATATACAAATTAATTAAATTAAAGTTGCCTAACATTAAATAAAACATCAGACTTCCAATATTTATTTGGTTAATATTACATCGCACTGCAATATTATATTACAGATAGTCCTTCAATAAATGCAAAATACTATCTAGAAAGAGAAAAAAACATGAAAGACGTCAAATGGATAATTTTACAGATTTTCCTTTCTAGATCCTTTTGAGGTAGGCCAGGTCAGGAAACAAATGCCATAAATATTACCAGAACTCTTACTATTTCCTTCTCATTCCCTTTCCATGCTAGGCAGGTGTTTACCTAACAGCTGTTGAATACCTTCTTAAGGCTCTATACTTGTTTTAAGTCACATTGGCCAAAATCTTTCTCAGCTTTTCATTTTTAAAAATCTTTTCCCATTCGCCTTGCTCTTAATTTGTGAAGAGGATTAAAATCCAGCCAACAGAATTTAGAACAGCAATTTAAAAATAAACTAGCAAAGCCACAAAATTCTGTAAAAACTTATATTTATAACCTTTCCCCCCAGATTTGTTTTAATCAGATAAAATTGTGATGACTAAAATTTCTAATAAAAATTGTTTTCCTCCAGAAACTGAAATAAGAACTATTTTAGTGGTTTTAGGCAATCTAGTCCAGTGATGGTGAACCTTTTTCTTATAGTGTGCCAAAATTGCATGCATGTGCGCACGACCACTCCCCACACTCCGGAAGCTTTCCTGAAGCCTGGGGAGGGTGAAAACAGCCTCCTCCGGCCCCCAGAGGCCCTCCAGAAACTGATCATTTCTGAACTTCCGGTTGGCTCATTGGGACCTTTTTTCGCCCTCCCCAGGCTTCAAGAAATCCTTCGGAGGCTGGGGAAGGTGAAAACAGGCCCAATGGGCCAACCGGAAGTTTATTCCTGAACTTGGGAACACGTTGGGGCTGTTTTTCACCTTTCCCAGCCTCTGGAGGCTTTCCTGAAGCTTGGGGAGGGCGAAATATGGCCTCCCCCAGCACTCCAGAAGGGCAAAAAAATCAGCTGGCATGCCAGAGATGATGGCTGGCGTGCCAGCAAATATGGCTCCATGTGCCACCTGTGGCACATGTGCCATAGGTTCGCCATCATGGATCTAATCTAATTACAGTTCCCAAAACTAAAATGTATGTACAACGGTCATTAAATTAACCTTATATATTTATTTTAAGGTGACTAAGTTATAATTATGGACAGATCTGTGAAGAGTATCATTTTTCAAATAATTAGTAGAAAATTCAGTTTGTGTTGCTGATGTGATAAATAAAGAGTTAATTTGAAAGTGCATATTTGTATATAAATACAGCACTGCTGGAATATTTAACATTTATGTGTGTTTTCCCTGTTTATTGAACAGTCCATTGCTGTAAAATGCTTTTAAGTAAAAAATATTCTTACATAGTATAAGCACTGATAAAGTTAATAAATCTATTATTGATTACAATACCGTATTCTTACGAACTTAGTTTTAAAAACCACTCAGTCCCTTAATATTGGAATATTGAGTCAGCATTCATGAATGGCAAAACCTGCCCTTCACTGATAATTGTGCTAGCTATTATAAATGGTATAATCTTCATTAATCAATTAAATGTGTTTACTTCCTTTGATAAGATCATAAGGTCAGAAGAAAACGCTAAATAGGTTTTTTTTTAAAAATCAGAGGGAGTATAGAAATAATAATTGTTTATAAATTGAAAAGTTAAAAACCTAACAATGAATGACACTGGCCGATCCAATTAGCAGATGTGTAGGGAAGTCATTAACCTGCTGTCCTTTTTTTCCCCCCTCCTCTTTGGTTTTGTTTTTTTGTTTTGTGGTAGTCTGACCCTTGGTTATCATTGCAGAACTATGGAGGTGCAATGAGACCCCCACTGAATGCTTTAGGTGGCCCTGGAATGCCAGGAATGAACATGTAAGTAATGTAAATTGCACTAACACACAATAAGGAAGTTGTCTTCGGTAAAAAGTAATAGCAGGGATGTAGGCACATTTAAAATAAAGAGACACTAACATGTGTCGATTAACTGGCAAACAATAATGACAACGTATCAGAATGCCAACAGGAATTTGTTCTTTAACTGTGGAATGGGGAGGATATTTGAAGCCTAAAGATTTCTTGAAATGAACTGGTAGCTTCATGATTTTAGCAACTCAACAATCTTTCAGAAAATACTGGAAAAAGCTCAGGATGTTTTGCAACAGGTCATATTCAAAACATTGAAATAAAACATGTTTGCATACCCACTTTATTTGACATTATGTGAAGCTTCGTTTTAATGCTCAATGCATTAGAAGCTAACAAGTCTTTTTGTACGATTCATAGGATTTTTTTTCATCAGCAGCAAGACATCAGGTGAATATATGTTTAAAATGTCAAAATATATTATTCCTTGGCTTGTTAGGGTTAGGGTCCACCATATATATTGTGAAATATATGTTTCCGTCCCTTTGAGCTTTTAGACACCTATAAACTGAGAACATATTAATCGCTCAAGGTAGATTTAATCCTTCCTTTCTATAATACTAAGAAATAAAAGATGGTCTTACGGCCAAGGTTAATATTTAGACAAGTGTTAAAATTGAAGAAATATTTTTCAGAGATTTTCTTAAAATACATTAACTTTTGATGGAGGTTGAATTATATAGTTAAATAATGTGAGATGTATTTCAACCACATAGTGTTCACAAATTTTATCTTTTTTGGTCCCTTTGAGTCAGTGTTGACTCCTGGTAACTGGACTAATCCCTGCAGTTTTTTGGACAAGATTTAGGAAGTGGCTTGCCATACCTGCTTCCTAAGGCTCAGAGAGAATGGTGGGTCACCAAGCTTGTTTCGTGCCTAAAACAGAACTAGAACTTTCCCAGGTTCTAGCTTTGTTCCTTAGCTACCAGAACTGATTATTTCATAACAATGTAGTTGGAACTAATTTTCATTCATGAGCAAGAACTACAAATGATAGCAAAGTTTTCTTTTCATTTTGCAAATAAAGGATTTTATCAATAGTATGATTCATCCAGCAAGAAAATGAAACCTACATGGCATAAGTGAGATAATGTATATTTTAGAGTTTTGTGTATGGTTATATAAAGCTCTAATTGATTTTTAAAAAATATTTTTTTTGTTTTGTTTGTTAAATGATTTTGAATTTTTACACTGCTTCAGTCATATGACCCTAAGTGGTATAGATTAATATCTTTGAAACTGTTATTACACATTCAGTGTAATTAAATAATGTCATAGTAATCCATTGCTTATACTGATGACATCATAATTTAGCAGCAGTGTGACAACACATTTTACTATCTCAAATATCTTATGAACAACTAGGTTTTCAGAAATTTGCCAAATGTTAAGAGTGAGAGTTCAGATATTAAATCTCAAAGTGGTGTTCCACAGTAGAGTTTTGCAGAGATGTTCACCTCCAAGTCTTCCCCCACCCCTTATGAAGAGTGTGCCTTCTCAACAAGCATTCTTGGCAGTCACATATTTGGTGTGCAATATATTATTATTATTATTTGAAGTAAGTAATTTTGTAGATAATGAGGGTCCAAAACCATGTAGGGCTCCAACTTTGTTAACTAGTATCTGGAGATATATTTTGAAAGCAAATACCAGCAATTTGGCTCTACAGTATTGGTCTTACGTACTATGCCATATATTTTCACTTAGTATGTGGGCGACTACAATTCTGCAGTTTCTTGATGGTTTTTAAGGAAAGTCCCATGTAAAATGCATTACAGTAGTCCAGACATGTGGCAAGGGCACATGACCTTGCCTGTGTCTTATATTCCAGGAATAACTGAAGGAAATGAGAAAAAAGTTGTGGCTAAAGCTTTCACTGTTGTTTCAGCAGAAGCTGAAAATCCAAGAAAACCTCAGTATTACATACCAGCTGTTTCTGGGTAATACAGACTACAAAGAGCTAAAGATGATGGCCTCCAAACCAACAGTCATTCAGTCTTATTAGAATTAAGTCTGAATCTGTGTTTTCTTTTACCATCTAAATCCTTATAGCTTCAAGTCTTCCACCAAGCTGTGTGTCAACAGTGTAATGATGATATTTTACCCCAAATGGTCAAGTGGGGAAGAGTCAAACCCTGTAGACACCATTGTCCTATGTTTGGCAACTTTCCCTACATATGACTGGAACTATCAGTTCTGGAGGAAGTGGAATCACTCTTGAATAGTATCCTCTGATTCTGAATGTTTGCTAGTAGTCCAAAAATATGGCATGATTGATGATATTGAAGGTTCTCGGCAAATCCATCAAGACTAATACTATCATACTCTTCCCATCCATATTTTGATGTAAGAATTACCAGTGTAATTCTTGTCTATTGTCCAGGCCTGAATCTTTACTGAAAAGAGTAAGGTAGTACTTTCTCTAGTTTCCTTTGCAATTGCCATCCCACCACTTTTTCACAGGGATGGAAGGCTAGAAATAGGTTGATGGTCATGCAATATAGTTGTATCTAAACCAATGAACAAGTGCAATATTTTTGGTCCATTAGTTTAATTTGGTTCTCCATATCTAGTTTTAGGAGGTATGGAGAACAGATTGTGTTTTAGTTTATATTTATGTAGAAATATTGAGCATTTAAGATGGTTCACAATTTTATAAGCGCATCTCCAATTCAAAGGTATAATAATAAGATATGGACACTGTAAATAAAGTAACGTAGTGTACATTTACTGGATTTATAAAGATTATACACCAAGTCATATGTGGTCAAGAAAGATGTGGTAGAGAGTGATACTACCTAAAATACTGGATGGATTGATTATTTTAGAAATACCTTAGATGATATTTACTTTTTCTTGTAAGAATATTATATAAAATATCTCCATACAATATTTGTAGGCATGTCTGTTGATTGCAGTTATAATACTAATCTGTATAAATTTCTTGTTTTAAATTATAAACGCAATAACGGAATCAACATCAACTGTACTTCATTTTCCTCAGTAATTGCTTTTTTTTAAAGAATATCAGTAACAACCTAATGAACTTTGTTTATGCTTATTAAATAGTTTATAGTTAAATAAGCTTTATTGCTTATTTAGACTGAAATTTGATCTTTATTTTAGGGGTCCAGGAGGTGGTAGGCCTTGGCCAAACCCTACAAATGCCAATTCTGTGAGTAAACATTTATATGAAGCATTGTCCTGTTAAAAAGAAGTGAAAATAAATTAATCAAAACATGCTTGTTTTATCAGTTTTTTCAGAAAGTAACTGTCTGGTTAATAAACCCAAAAGGTCTTTTTTTATAAGTTGTACTTGGCGTTAGTAAAGATTACTCTTATTTCAGAGGTCTTTAGATAATATGGTAATTTAATTATTTGTGTACCTCGTGTACCTAAAATATTAATAATTGCACAATCAGATCAAATTTATTGTTTTGTTTAAAATTGACTTTTTAAAATTATTATTTTTCTATGAAATTCTATATGTAAAGTTAGGGTAAAACTAATTGTAAAAAATGTTCTTTCTACAGGTAGTCCTTGGTTAACGATGGTAATTGGGACCAGAATTTCTGTTGCAAAGCAATGCATCTGTATAGAACAACATTATGTGATTGCATCGCTTAGTGACAGCAGTCCTCATTGCCATCGTTAACTGAATCCCACAAGTAATTAGGCGAGGACCCACCCCGATCCAAGCCATTCCCAGCTTGAACCCTCCCAGCCCCAAGCCTCAGTAAGGTAAGGGACTGCCTCCTCTTGAACTCCCCCACCTGCCTATCTCTACCCCATCTGTACCCTTTTGGCCATCTGCTTAACTGCCACCACCAGCTGCACCCACCACTCAGTCATGTGTACTAGTACTGTACTGGTTAAGCCCTTCCTTTGCACTGTCTTGTTTCATGCTGATGCAGCCGGAGCTTCTCTTACACTTTCATTCATACTCTTTGTGCCTCACTCAGTTTTCACTAGCACACAAAAGATGGTCCCAGCTGTAGCAGTGCAAAAGAAGGAGCTAGCTGGAAGATGTTAGTGCATGAATAGAGACCTTGAGCAGGCCTGAGAAAAGTCCCAGATGCAGCAAAAAAGGCGGGATAAAATGGCCAATTCAGTAGTGGCACCCAGCAGGTAGGCAAGTGGCATAAAATCAGTTGTAAATGCAAGTGAGCCTTAGTGGGCTTGAACTTTGTTCATCTGACCACAGGGGTGTTTAGGGAACTGGTCATACATCCCTTTGTTCAATGATGTCATGACTTTAACAGTTAGCAGAACGAATAGACTTTAAGTGAGGACTACCTGTAATTTCATATGACTGATTTTTCTTTGATAGTACCATTCCCTTTCTTAATACGATTAATTATTGAAAAACTGGGTATATTCTTTCTTTTCTGTAAAAACTAACTGTAAAATAATAAAATAATATTTATAAAAACCTTGTTACTCTATAAGAATAGCCTATTTTTGTTGTCTTTCTATTTTTCAGATACCGTACTCTTCTGCTTCACCTGGGAATTATGTAGTGAGTATGTGTGTACATTTATGTGTGCAGTGCTTATCAGTGTGCATACATCATTCTGTTCAGTTTAAAATATAAATGTTCAATTGCTGAGACAAAAGCACAAAAACATCAGTTATGTCTGCCATGTATTTCTAGTACAGTGGAAACGCTACTCAAATGCTTGAAACTCGTCGAATTTGATACTTGATGTATTTTGATGCAAATATTTTGTCCCGATACTCATTGTTTGTTTGGTACTCAATGCACAAACTAGAATTTACTCATGTCAGTTACCTCATGACTAATACATTATTCTGTATAGGAAAATTTTATTTGGTATTAATTGCACCTCCCAGAACCAATTAACAATGAGTACTAAGTTACCACTGTATGTTGATTGTTATGAGCAGAACAGTTAATTAGATGGAGGACTATTACAAAGTGAAAGAACCATGTTGGTTTCTTAGTCTACCGCACCCAGGAATACCTCATTTTCTTGCCAAAGGAAATAGAAATAACTGTGAGAAGAGCACATTACTTTTTTAATGCTTGCTTTGGTTAAAAACCAAAATTGCTATGTGCTGAGCAGGAAAAAGCAGAAGTTCAAAAATGTAGGCTCAATTATATAAAAGGTTAAAAAAGGTTATAAAAAACAATATAAATAGAAAAATAGAGCAGACTTCAAGGTAAAGGGTTAATAGGAAAGGTATATATTTAAAATTGGAGCGGGATGATAAAGAGAAATGCTGGTAAAGTTATTTCGAAAGAATGTTGTTAGATTTTATGGAAGATCAGAGCTAACTAGAGAGAAAAGTACCCATGGGCTGAAGCCTCAAGTCTTTCCCATCAGAATATGCTTTATTTATCTCTCTATTCAGTCATCCATCCAACCTTTGCTTATCCAAGCCAGTTTTGCAACTTTCATTGATTGTGTAAGTTGACAAGTTTTCTCATGAGGAAAATACTACACAGGTCAATTCCACCTGAATCAGATTAAGGAACAACTATGAATTTGAGATGATCTGGTGGTAAAATATATATCAGCTGAATAATTGCATTTTTCTGGGCTATTTGGGTTTTCTTGCTGAAAAAAGTAAATCTTTGAGTGACATTATACTTACAGGTTACCATTTGGAAAATGCAATGATAAATGATGAATATATGGAAAAGTGGGTGGGGGGGGGGTGCAGGTATGTGCAAGTTACTGATTTCCCTTTCTTTTTTTAAGGGTCCACCGGGAGGTGGAGGACCACCTGGAACACCCATCATGCCTAGTCCAGCAGGTAGATAACTTTAATGGGGGAATGAAATGGCAATGTTTTACACATCAATAGTTTAACATTTCAATAGCTATTGTCGGAATGCTCAGCCACTGTATATATTTACAGAACTTCTAAGGATTCTAGATATCCTTAGTTTACATGAATAGAACACACAATATTACTTATAGGAAACTGCCAAAGTTATATCAGCCATTCTCTCAATGTGGAAGAGAATTCCTTAATTTTCCCAGTAATAAACTTAAATTGTTATGGCTTCTTGTATCACGGAATAGCAACATTTTACTACATAAATCTTCACAAATATTCTCAAATATAATGTGAAATTAACCTACATTATTGCTTTTGTTAATTACCATGTTTGCCTAAAAATGGCATTAATGCAAAATTATGAAATAATGTGTAATTTCCTTGATCTTGTCTACATTTTCAGAATGCCTTATTATAGTTTTCTTCACTCTGGGACTATTTCCCTCAAACATAATAATATAAAAGAAACATGTTGGCAATATTTTGCTACTTTTATTTATTGGGGGGGGGGGGGATGATTAATCTGAATTTAAAATAATTCCCTGAAAAGAAAGGTGTACTTACAAAAGCTGATTTGGCTTCAAGTAGTTTTGACTTCTGGCAAGTACCTGGACTAGTTCTTGCAGTTTTCTTGGCAAGATTTCAGACGTACCATTTCCTCTTTCCTAGGGCAGAGAGAGCATGACTGCCCAAAGTTACCCTTTTGGCTTTGCACCTAAGGTGGTATTAGAACACATAGTCTCCTGGTTCTTAGCATGGTGCCTTAATCCTTATCCAAAAATTGGCTCCCTTCATAGTCTTATCTAACCTAAAATGACATTATTCAAATTACATTATTTGGAAATAAAACTAGGGTTTTTTTTGTTTCTCTTTTTCAGATAAGTATTTGTCTCATTTTCTGGTTTTGGCACAAAAAATATAGATGAATTTCTTTTTTAATAGTTAAAGTATATATTTAAAAGCTTGAATATAAGTTAATACACTGATACTTTACCAAACGAAACTTTAAAAACTCATCCTAGATTCTTATTGTTGCTCTGCTCCATTTTGTATTTAAATAAAATGCATACATGTATTATCTACAATCCAACAAGGACCTCTGTGCCATTAATCCAACAAATTCTGTTACTTAACGGAATACAGGTAGTCCTCAATTTACAACCACAAAATTTCTGTTGTTAGGTGAGACATTCGTTAAGTGAGTTTTACCCCATTTTACGACTTACCTTGCCACAGTTGTTAAGTGGATCACTGCAGTTGATAAGTTAGTAACACAGTTGTTAAGTGAATCTGCTTCTCCGTTTACTTTACTTGTCAGAAGGTCACATGGTGATCACATGACCTTGGGACACAGCAACAGTGATAAATATGAAGCAGTTACCAGTCTTCTGAATTTTGATCACATGATCATGGGGATGCTTCAAAAGTTGTAACATTTTTCAGTGTCATTGTAACTTTGAACGATCACTAAATGAACTGTTGTAAGTTGAGGACTACCTGTACTTCATATCCATTTTGAAAGTCCAAATCTTACCTCACAATGTCATTGCTCTTTACTAAGCAAAGTAAAGTACTTAATCATGACTCATTAGGAAAATCTTTGTTCTCTTTCACTCAGTGATCTGGATTCTAATCTATCGTTATTACTTTGTTATAAATGTCTGTTATTGGTAGCTGTAAATCTTGTGAAGTATGTTATACTTGATTCATACAATGTTAATAATCAGTTGTAAAGCAGTACTGGAATGTCTTTTGTTAAAAATAACAGTTAATTGTTTTCATTGATTTCATTGAAAGTACTTGGCATTTTTGTTTTCAGATTCAACCAACTCTGGAGATAACATGTACACTTTAATGAATGCAGTACCTCCTGGAGCCAACAGACCTAATGTAAATAACCGGAATAAATACATATGTTTGAATTTATGCCTGACTCCCTAAATCCAAAATTTTAATAATTGTATGTTCTAATCTATCTATTATCTATCTATCTATCTATCTATCTATCTATCTATCTATCTATCTATCTATCTATCTATCTATCTATCTATCTATCATCTATCTTTCTTGGACATTTTCTTAACCTCTTTCTTTATTATGTCCTGTGAGTTGCATTTCTCTTTGTTACAAATTATTTATTAACATTTTTGGAGTATGATGCATTTGCCCTTTTTGCAGTTTCCAATGGGACCAGGGTCAGATGGTCCAATGGGTGCATTAAGTGGAATGGATTCACATCATATGAATGGATCGCTAGGTAAGAATATAATTCGCCTTTTTAAATCCTGTGCTAGGTAATATATCAAATTTAAAAAATATATCATTTTGAACTGTTTCATTGCTTTCTCGAATTACAAATAAAGATGAGTTCCTTAAATAAAAATAAAGTCAGATGATCGTGAAAGGGACACTTTTTAAATTATAGATGTTATTCTCTATGCTTTGTATGTTATGTTTGCATATATTGAGAAAGGAGGAAGTTGATGTGTTTTTGTGTTTTTCCTCATCCTGTTGACTTCAACAGCCATCAACTATGGTAACTTTGTAGGCCTGGATATTTGGGATGCTGTAGGTGATGGTTCTGCAGGCAATTCCAATCAATGTTCTTGAAAAAGAGATTCAGCCTGGGCCAGTCAAGTGTGTGATGCTCCAGGGCTTGACCCTTTTTTTCTCCTTATTTAACATCAACATCAAAATCAAATTGCTGAGAAAGATCTGTTGGTTTGGTGTGCAGTGTATTTGATATGCTAGTGATACTTAGCTTTATATCTGAAACCCAGACCATACAGAAGATGCTGTGTAAATCCTTACCAGTGCTTGGAAACTAAGAGAGATTGAATGGGGCAAAATAGCTGAGGTTGAGTTAGTACTCGTACAAAAACACATTTGTTCTATGGAAATTTCATTTATTGCACTCTAGCGGAAAGAGCCAGTGTGTAGTGTAGGTTCTTTTGAAGTCATGGCTTCTGCTAGGTAGAAACTATAAAGCAGGGGTCTCAAATGCAAGGCCCATGGGCTGGATCTGGCCTGCGGGGTGCTTAGATCTGGTTCATGGGGCTGCCCTGGAATCAGCGAAGGATAGGCCCACAGTGCCTCTGCCAGTGAAATTGGAGCTTGGGCCTGGCTTTATTTTGAAGACAGAAGGCCACAGGAAGCCATCACAGTTGAAAACGGAGTTATTGATGTCGAGCTGGCCATGCCTCCCTTCTAAGGTCAAACATAACCCTGACGCGGCCCTCAATGAAATTGAGTTTGACACTCATGAGAGCTGCTTTGGTTGGCAATAGATTTCAGTTCATTGATCCTTAGTTTACCACCTTCGTTGGCAAGAATCTAAATAGGCTGGCCAGAAAGCTGCAGCTCCCCATCGTGAAAGTGATCAGGGGATTGGAAAAGCAGAAAATGGCTTTCTCAGCAGGAGCCATCTTACTTTGGAATAGTTCATTGTGTTAAGTCAGACTAACCTCCATCCTTTTATCCATCAGCCATCCTCTTCCACAGAGCTTTTAAGAATTGAGTTTAAGTGGAAGCATGCAGCAGCCTTTTAAAAATACTTAATGATTTAGCATTTATAATTTTTATGGATATGTTTAATGGAACTATTATAAGATCTCCTGATTTCTTTGAGTAGGCAGCATATAAATAATTGTAATAGCAGACATGCTAACATCAATGAAAAGAGCATATAAACATTATTTGAACAATACTATTTGAAATAGCATTATCAGTGCAAGCGCAAAATGAAATAAAATTATAAAATGCCTATTCTTTATGTAATTTTGGGATTACATAGAGCATTATTCCTTATTCTTGCAACCTCTTAGGTTAGGATTTCTAAAAATATATTTATTTCAATTCTTCAGAAAGCAATCTGAAAAAGAACTGGGCTCTCAGACATGTGAACATGTGAGACCTCTAAATCTAAAATCATCAATGCAATATGTTTTAAGATTTAACTGAATGCATTTGTTTAAATTGAATTAATTAAACCGAGGATTCTTTTTTAATTTAAGGCTCAGGAGATATGGACAGTATCTCCAAAGTAAGTATACGTTTTATTTTTAACATTGCTTTTCCTCTAAACAAAAAAACTAAGATAATCTGTTTTAAAATGAAAATGGTTATGCTGATTTTTGAAGATATCCCAGTTTTCCTAACAACAGAAATCTGAATATGTACATTATCTGTGGTTCACGGACTAAAACCTAATTTTCATTAAAGTGGCTGAGTTGTACTGCTACATTTGTGTCTCAAACCATAGAAATGTAGATATGAGACTTGTTTCTAAAAACAGGTATAAATTAAAATACTCACATTTTGCCAAGTGGTTTTCCTCGACTTACAAGGGTTTCCTCTTTAAACTATGAGAGACTCTAGCTATAGTTTGTTCTTTTCTTCTTAAAGTTCATAGTTGATCTTTTCAAAGACAATTGCTGCATACATATTCATTACCTTATTCCCTTCCAGGAAAATGGCACAATGCGGAATGGAAGTAAGGGAATATAAAAAGAAGAAAACTGTTAAAATTAGTTTTAGGCCTAAACTCTTCACTATACTTCTTGGATATGTCATCCTTACTTCCCGTACATCCATATACAGTTCCATTATCATAACATTGTGTATTCAGTCAATTATACTACATTCCTGCATGCAAAAGTACATATTCCTGTACCCAGCCAAACATCTCTGCTATCACCACAGGCCAAGGGTGGGTTCTGGATTCTTTTACTATCAGTTCGCTTAGGGATGTGCTTGGGGTGCGCATGTGCAGAAACAAAAAACAAGATGAACTGGTTCGGGGGCATGGGCAGCCGAGTTACTATCTACTCGGCTGAACTGGTAGGAACCCACCTCTCCCACAGGCATTCCTTGCACATTTATCTACAAGTAAAGAAACAAGGGGACACTCTTACTCCCTGCTCAGTGTTGAACTAGGTATTAAGCATTCAATTTATTTTCACAAATGCCTTACTTCCTTTATATACTGCTCTTATCATTTTCAGCAATCAACATCCAATCAATATTTATGAAAAACATTTCATAATTTAAGCATATTTACTTTATAACATTCTTTAAATCAACAAACAGAGTGAAATTTCTTTCTCACATTCATACATTCTCAATGACTTGCTGAAAAGCAAAAATCTGGTCTGTAAACCACTCTTCTCATAATAAAACCACACAGTTCTTAACAGATTTGTTCATTATCACCTCTTTAAATCCAAATTCTGCCATATGCTTCTCCAGGCACACTTAAACAAATCCCCCATAGTTTTTGCATCAGTTCCTGCTATCTTTTCTTTTATGTAATGAAATAATAATGATGTGATAGTCAACAAGTCACACAGCCACTCCATGAGGAAGCCATATCCATGTTTTAACACTTCTCCAGTTAACCATCTATACCTGCAGCTGTAGCATTTTTTAGTATCCTTATGGCATGTATAAATTCATTTTAATACATTTTGTCTTCGATATCACTGTTATTTTAATTCTATTCATTGTTACATATTTCTTGTTAGTCTTCTTTACAGAATTCCAAAACAACGTTAACATCTGTTAACATTTCCACTATTCATCTCAAACCACTCCAGCTCTCTTTGTCTCTGTACTTAAAACTTCCCTTTTTTCTATTTCCCTTTTTCTCATTCTCATTTCATGCAGCATTCTCAAGTGCATTTTTCTCATCCAGACATCCTCTTTTCAACCATAATTCCACACATATCTGTGACATGCTGTAATATAATCATGCTTACCCATGCTTACCATATTCTTTCTGATACCATTTTCTTCCCATCATTCTTTTGGGAAATTAATCTGTCTTCTAATGTTTTTTACATACTGGCTCCTCCTTTCCGTTCTTGTATTCATTTTTACTTTTATTTTCATTCCTTTCCCATTTTTAACTCAACTATCATTTTCTTCCAAAGTCTATTCTTGATACAATGAATAATTTGTCCCACATTCAAAACTTTTCACCATCCTTGAATTCTTCCCTAATCATAAACAATCCAATCAATTAACCTCTAAGATTCGCTTATTTCCCTATTGTACATATTAGAAGACTTGTTTAAATAATGGATTTGAAAGAAACATGTTTTCCCCCCAAAGCAGTGACCAAACAGTCACCATTCTCTTTTTGATAATAACCCAACCACTTTTGCTGAATTCTCTGACCTTGTTTCCACCCAACATTTCAAAATAAGTATTTCTGGTTTTTTTTTTTGCCATTCTTACTATTTGCTCTTAAATTAAGGAAGTTAAAATTAAGAAAGAAAAAAGACAAGGCATTTAATGTAAGGTGCTACAGGGAGGAGGGACCATAATTTCATTATGAAACCCAAGATACAATCCTGCCTGATAATTCTGCAAAATCATCACCTGAGCAATGAGTGTGCTCAGTTGAAGTCTTCAGGGGGACTCACCCAAAATAATATATGTCTAACTTAAATACAAATCTGCATCTAAAATCATCATAGTTGGACAGCCTTAAAAATGTAAATAAAATCCTGTTTCCCGTTCTGTCCCAACACAATCTTCAGAAAAAGAAAGATAAATTGAAAACAGCTATACAGGATTGAATTTTTTTTCCAGAACTATTGAATACAACTTTTGCAATCTCTGACCGATCAGTTAAGAGATGCTGGATAGGTTTCATGTAATCTTTGCACATCTGTCAGCATTTTAATGCTAAAAGGAATGAAAATGTCATGGTTGGCTTCACAACAGTTCTTAGGTTTGTTACTTCTTGTGCTATGTAGTGGGGCCCTAAATCATCAGCCCTGCCCATGACTTAATAATTTTTGCTAAGGTTATAATATGGACATGAAACTGGGTTTACATTGTGTGTGTGTGTGTGTGTGTGTGTGTGTGTGTGTACACGTACTTACAAGAGGAACCCTTCCCCACTCAGTATATTTATACAATCTGGCAAATATAAAATAATCCCTATTGGATTTGTATTTCTCTCACCTTTGAGAATGAGGGCATTGTACTTGTGGGTGAAAGAAAAGTATCTTTCATGGGATACTTTTAAAAAGTTTCATATGGTTTATGCTTTTGATTTTCTTGCTTTGTTTTCCAAATAGAATTCTCCAAGTAATATGAGTATGAGCAATCAGCCTGGGACCCCTCGAGATGATGGTGAAATGGGGGGTAACTTTCTAAATCCTTTTCAGAGTGAAAGTGTAAGTACTTTATTTTTGATTCTGGTTGTTTTGCTGGCGTACAGCTCTACCTCATCATTTTAGGTGTTGCCATGTATAATAATACTTATGAATTCCTGTACCGTAATAGATTAAGGGCTGTATATTTAATGTGGAAAGAAATCAAGTTATGAACACTTCTTTTGATATATGTTAAGCTTGTTTTGCAGTTCCCATTGCTATTGTCTATAGTATTGCTAGGAATGATACATACATGATACATTTGCTTCATATGCTGATCACAGTAAGACAACCCTGAACATATTTATTAGCATCACAGAATGATGGAAGTAGGAGAAGTCACAAAGATCATTTGGTCTATAGTGGGCAAGAAAATTAATTAAATGATCTTTTTGAGGTACCTGTCCAGCCTCTTTTTTAAAAACTTCCGCAACCTTCTTAAATAACTTTTGTACAGTATTTATAGCCCAGTAGGTTTGTCCTTATTTTTAAATAAAAATTAGGTATACAGTACTGTAAAACATGTGAATGAGTGCTACAAGATTTACTTCTCAGTAAATGGACATAAAGTTGTTATAAATTGTTATTTGAATTATCTAATTATTATGGTTTTATTGCCTTTTACGTTGAAAGCCACCTGTGGCAAGATGGGCAGCAAATAAATTTAATGAATAAATAAAATATAAATTTAGTTTCAGTTTAATGTAAAGAAGAATAATTATAAGTTCAAGGAATTGTATAACATCTAGATTTAAGCTTAAGCTTAGGTGTTAACTGAAAAAATATAATTCAGCATTTTAAAAAAATAGAGGAATGATAGGGCAATTGCATATAAATTTTGAAAAAATAACATTACCTAATATGTCTATTGTAGTAGACGTTGTAATGTTGTTTAATATTATCTCTCACACTTTTTTGTTCATATATGTAAGTGTCTGTATTTGTGTGTATGAAGTGTGAAAGACGGAATCAAAAGTGTGTTTTCATTCAGCATGAGGATATGTTGCATATTTTCTGCATTCAAAGCTAATTCTGATGTTTCAACAAATTTGAACCTTTAGCAAGGATGATAGTGCCCCAAAAGTATGCAATAGTGATAAATTTCCCCCATTTCTTCTATTATTAATAAACAAAAATAAAAACTATAACAGTGACAATGTAAGGAAAAATGTTTGGTTTTTGCCTATGTTGTCACTTGTATTATTATTTTGTTAACAAAAATAAAAAGTATTTTATTCTTTTGTTATAAAAAGTGTTATAAAAAGCACTAATTTCAATTTTGCTAGATAGAAATTGATATAATTTCACAGAACAATAATTGTAGTAATAATTTTACATTCAGTTACTTTACTCCTATTGAATGTATTCTGTTAATTTACATTTCATCTTAAGATCTTACTGACTCAGGAGAACTAGTATGAAAGATGTTTTGTTTGAAATGTAGCTCTTTCTTAAAGAGATTCTTATTTTCTCAATATATTGAAATAATTGATAGCCCCACAACTTCTTCCACAAAACATTTAGCCAACATTGGTTTAAATATTCTGCACAATATTTCCTGAGTTGATCCTTTGGATACATTTAAAAGAACAACTTAGATATATATTTCCATGTTGTAGATTAGAACAAATTTATCAGAAAAAGAATCAGAAATGTATATGGCATAATAAGGAGCAGAACCAAACTATAATAAATGATATATTTCATGTTAAATTATGTCTTGCCTGTGGATCCAATTATTATATGGAAAGGGCTAGGGTGTAGTTTCCAAAAAATGAAATAGAAATAATATTCTGAGCAATAGTTTTTAGAATTAACTTGTTTAGGCCAACTAGTGTTTATTAAGAAAAAATAGCCAATGCTTATTTTATGACTCTTTAAAATATCATTTTAAGAGTTATTTATTTGAGTCATATTTAATTCTAAATAAAATGCTTGCCCATCAACCTATCAACAATTTTGTTCTAAATGAAATTAAATATTAAAACTAGCAACTTGCTACAGATAGATCTGACCTTACTATTTGCATTAGGATGTTCAAAAATTTCTTGAACTAAAACCAAAAAGTAATATTCTACCAGAATAATGAGATATAAATCAATGTATAGTTTATAATTTTTTTTGTTCTTAACATGTTTTCATGTATATAAAATAATTTTATATTTATTTCATTTCCAGTAAATATATTTTTAATATAAATTAACAGTGAAAAAACACTTAATACAAAATTATATACAATGGTAATAACTTGGATTTAAGGTTTATCATTCCAGATTAGATAAAACTGGCTTTATAATAAAAAAATCAGATTTTCATCCTGTGTAATTAATAAATATTTCCTCCTTACCATGAAATTATTATTCACTTTTAGTAGAACTTCAATTCAAGAAAATGCATACAATTTAATGCAATCATATTTTAATCACTTTGTATAAAGTATTACTGTTTCTGCTGGTCTGTGACTAATAAAATCGATTGAAATTATTGCTGTTGTTGTTCTGGTACAATGTGATTTTCATATTGCCAGTTAAACAGAACTAGGAGAGGGAAAAAACTCTTTACATTTGTACTTTGCTGCAGCTTTCTATGGCTAGCTCTTCAATCAGATCTTGATATTAATCTAACTAAAGTATCTCACTCTGAAACAGTATCACAAGTTTTTTTAACATAGTAATATAATCATAAAAATATTGTAATAGTTCATCAGTTGATGATGTGGAAGGAAGAATTTAAAGTATTGACATCAGCAAATTCTATGTAACTGTAATGTAAGGGTACACTGGATGAGGCATTTCAGTAACTTAGTCAAGAAATTATCAGTAACTCTTAAACCATTTCAGTCGTCAAGACATAGCAGGGGACTTGGTGGTCCCATTCTCCCTGCTCGCCATTGATATGTGAGCCCAATAGTTTATTAGGCTGAAATCTTGTGCAATTTGATGATCTTAGGAAATGTTACAATTTTTAATATTGTAGTGGAGGCACCACAAGGGAAGGGTAACAAGGCATGTTGGTGACTGATTGCTGACTCCTGCTATAATAATACAAAAACATGTTCTGCTTTAAACTTCACATGCTAATTTAGATTACATTACTTTAATAGACATTAATATATAGTGTATACACATCAATTTGCACACAATTTTCACAACAAAGGCAGGAGAAAACAAAATTCTAATGTCTATCATAAATCATGAGAAACTTAAGGGATTGTCAGTATCCAGATATTTCTAGCACAATTTTGCTTAATCAAATATTATGTCATGCAAAATTATAGACAATAAGGTACAACACTTACCTTCATTGCCAAGCCAGATACATATCACATTATGTTAAATTATTATTTTAAATTAGGAGGAGGAGTCATATGTTATTGTTATTATTAATCATGATACCTTGGTAAATGAGTTGTAGCTAAAATGTGGATTCCTATTTTTCAGTATTCCCCCAGCATGACAATGAGTGTGTGATCCAATACCAAGTTTCTTCGTGAAGGCTGCACTGAGTTGGCCCTCTCCAGAGAGCTACTAAAGAAGAAAAAATATTCATCCCTGTGTACAGTTTAACAGAAACGATTTCTGCCACATTTGGACCCACCATTATTTTCCAACCATCTTCCCTGTTTTGTGAAGAACGTGGGTCTTGATCTGGTTTCAGCTATAATATGTGGCATATCAGAACTGCCCAAGACTGAACTGCAAACAATTATCTGTGTATGTATATGTAGGGATAGGTGTATGTATGTGTGTGTTACAGAGACATAAATATGAGCACATACATATATAGACCTGCAGGACATTGTAAAATATTATCACATGACATCTTAAGTAGAAATAAGAAATAGGGACTTTTATTCCATCTTTTTTACGTTTACATTTTATCTTTCAAAAGAATTGCTTCCTTCTTCCCATCCGACCTGTTTTGTGCTGTGTATATCACTGCTTTGTAAGTTATTTTTTTAAAACTGATCTCAGATACATTCTGTTTTTTGTCATTGTCAGCCATCATGGTTAGGAATAAAATTGCTTATTAGAGGGCTTTCATAAAGTTTTATTTAATACCAGTAATCATGTGAATTGAAGACTACACCTACTCAAGAAAAAAAAATATTGTGTTAAACTTGTTCTTTGCCTTCCTGAAATTGAGAAAAAAAGAAATTAGACAAGTTTTGTGCCCTACTTCTTAATAAATGTCTAATGCTGCTCAACTAAACATATTTGCATGGTGGTAAACATTGAAACAAGTTTACTCCCAAGTTGAGGATAGGATGCATATCCTTCAATATTTGCTTTCAAGGTATGACTGAGTTTAGCTCAACTTTTTGATCTATGCAGAAAAATACAAAATACTTGTTGGGCTTTGATTAAAGTGCTGGAGCATTCAGGAATAAAATGGGCAGGATTCCAATGTTGGGGAAAATACTTAGTATGATTTTCCACAGGTGTTTTAATTATAATAAAAACAGCTATACAGTATATTGCTTAGGCACAATATTTTCCTCTAATATCCATCATAGTCTCCCAAGATTATTTATGCATATTCAAATTATTTCATATGCCAAAGTGAAAGAGACACAAGTTACTTTCCCTCACTATTTTTACTAGCTTTATCTCCATCTCACTATTTATATTTTATCAATATTATTAAACCACTTTGGATGTTTCTAAAATCAGTGTAAACTTAAAAGTCCTATATTATCTTAATGATCGGTAAATTTATTACATAAACTTTTGATGTTGGCTTAAGGTATTTCATCTGTTGCATCAAAAACAAATGCAATTATTAATCTGAAAATAATTTTAACTGGCTTTATGTTAAAAGACCATGATAAATTTCATCCAATATCATTTTTTTTCTTGAGTTCCAAATAACTGAGAAATTTAAGGTGCTTTATGTCAGGAAAGCATGATAATTTCCCCATCCTGTTTTTGGCAAGTAAATGATGTGTGAAAAATTAACTCTTTTATATTTATTCCTATTTTCAGTTTTGCTATAATGTTTGGTAATTCCCATATAGTAGCAGCTTTCATTATCTGCATATCTTGTACTGTAACTTTCTCATTTACTTCCATAAATGTGGAAGTAAATGTGTTAGCCTACAAGAATTGATTTCCACCTATAAGACGTAATGGAGAATTTTACAATAGTTGCAATCTATCCAAATATACTTCCTGCTGAAATTGCAATGAAAGAATATTTGAATAAGAAGCAGTTTTACACTTAATCTGGATTTTAAAAAAAATATGGGGGAGATCATTCTTTAAATTATGTGCTGGTGTTAAAGAAAACTTGGGGAGTATCCCATCATGTCACTCCAGGCAGAATAGAATCCACCAGTGGAAGATATGTTTCCTCTCACCTACCAACCATCAAATCTGCTCTGGAGGGTTAGGAAATCATATAGAGCAAATTTAATTTTACCGGGAAAATCGAAAAAGGGAAATAAAGTCCCATCATGGAAGCAAAACATGATACTTAACAAAATTTTAGCCATGACTCTTAAGTATCACCATTACTTCTAAATTAACCTTGAAGAGCTGGTTAAAGTTGCAATGTGTAGCATCACACATGCTTCTATTTTTACAAAATTTAATCTATGACTCCAAAATGTTTTATTTTCATTTTATTAAACACTCGGAACAAGATAATAATTCTAGAGACTATCTAGTGATGCTATTTTCTTCAGAAAAGCTTTTGATTCAACCAAACTTTCCATGAATACAGTGAGGGAAGAGATTGTCTATTCTTTAGCTTTCAAAAATGTATTCCAGGGAATTGAAAACAAAATGGGAACCAAGTCCTTTCTCTCACTTTTCTTCATGGGAACTTCTGCTGGAATAAAGTGTCTTCTCTAAATTGAAGGGAAGTTTTGGATATGATTCCTTAACCCCGATTCTTAGTTTTTCAGATACTCATTTTATGCATGTAAAAATTTCTGTGCCTAATTTTTCTAGTAACTCATTTCCAGTACACCAGATAAAATGATAACTATGAATGCTGTGCACATAATATCTAATGACAATGCTAGTTATACATTGTATTTTTGTTTAGATTCTTCTGTATGTTCTAGTAAATTATTTATAGAATTTGGCAATATGAAGAACAAAATTAAAATAGATCATTGATTTTCAGTCATTGGTTTATTTCTCACATATTAAAGTTCCACATGTACTGTAGGTGGTTTAATCCTATATGAACCTTAATGCCATGATTCTAATTCCCATCTCCAAAATCAAATTTATTCCTACCTGTGTCTCTTTAGAAATATTCTGAAAACTTTGCTAAAAGTTACTGAAAAAATGCTAAGTAAAAGAAAATTGATTTCATAGCCTGGAGCAGTGTGTTTGTGTATGTGTACATACATACAAAGATACACATTCATACAAACACACCAGTGGTGGGTTACAGGCAGTAAGCCCCGGTACGGGCATACCGGTGCCTTCCCGGAGCACCAGGTACCGTTCCAGTATGGTGCTCTGGAGGGCCCGCCTGCTCGTCATCCTTACCTATATTTGAACTCTTCAGCGCTTCCGCACACAGCATATGGCGCCTGCACAACGCTCCGCTGAGCAGCTGGAGTGTCGTGGAGGCGTCGCAGGAGGTAGGGTGCATTCATGTGGTGGACACTGGGCCCCGTTGCACTGTGCCAGTTGCAACGGGATCCAGAACCCACCACTGAAACACACACACAAATTTAAAATCCCAGAAACAGCTTTGGTATCAAGTAATAAACATACAGATATAATCCATTTTAGTAGTTCCTACATAAAATGTTTTAACATGAATTTAAATGTTTGCTTTAAAATCAAATCAAGGATGATTGAATTTGGTGTGGTTTTCTTTATTCTCACAACTTGTTGCACACATAGGTTCAGAAAAGGTGGTATAATTTCCTTTACCTTGCTTTCGCCAACTCCTATGCTTCAGCCACAATGACAGACTATCACCGAAAAAGAAATGGTCCTTCAAGTTTCTAGGTCACAATAACCAATTTCTAGTTGAAAGATTTTCATTTTTGCCTGATTCATCAGATTATCATCAGCTGAACCTTTGGTTGCCACTATCCTGGCCTAATTGGTGCACTCCAAATACTTCCTTATCTCTATACTAGATCCAATGAAAAAAATAAACCTAGAACAGCTGACATCCAAAAGCACCTGATTTAGTTATCAGGTGCTTTTAGCTAAAGCTTTTTCCAACTGACATTTTTGTTTTTAAGAAAAATGATGTAATGCTGATGTAATATGCATATTTCAATCCAATTTCAATAAGAAATGGGCTGGCTCACATGTAATTGCAAGCAATCAAATCCTAATTCCTTAAAATCCTGGTTTATAGGGCAAGCACAAATCATACTCTTAATATAACAGCCATAAATGATTTTCCAAAACTCAGAATTAACCCATTAAGTAGAAGATGCCATGAAAAAAAGAGGAAGGAATAAGCACATGGCTTGCATATGTAGCACCAAACAATTAATGATATACCAAATCCTTTTGAAAACAGAGGAATGTAAATTAATCATAGTTATAACAAGAGAATGGCTATTTAGTTAATAAGAGTAGCTGTTTTGTATCTGCATGGATTACAACCTAGCATCAAAACTCAGTTGACTAAAAGTCATTACTATGTTTATCATAATTGTGATTATATGTCAATATGCTGGATGTAACAAAACTATGAAATTAGATGGTGAATTTCTTGAAGAGGATTAAGTTGTACATTTTTATTCTTTTACATTGGTGTCACACATTTTTGCCAATAAATATTGCACTGATTTTTTATGAGTCCTAATGTATTATATATTTATTCCTTGATTTCCCTTTTGAAGAAACTCATTTTATTGTGGGCAGACCTGGCATATAGTTTTTAACAACGGTATATCCATGATATAGGGTGATCTGGAAAAAGTTTTTAAAAAGTATTTTTTCATGCAATTCATCAGAAATTATTGCACAAATTAAGCCTTCATTCCAGTCGACAATTCACTGGAATTTTAAGCATGACTAAGTGAATAGAAATGTGTATGTTAACTCTTTTGGTACATTAAATATTTTTTTTAAAGCAATATGAAGCTTAAGTATTTCAAGTTACAATTTAGTATCAAAATATAAAAAAATCATATTTCCAGTTTTAATATGATGTAAAATTATTAATGTGTTTATATAATATACACTTCTCTAAATGTTCTGATGTGCATATGGAGATCTATGCAAACACAAGTTCTCTAATTCTTTCAATGCCAAGGAATACCATTAATAGAACCTTTCCTGACTGTTGAACAGATTGGTCAAATGTTGCACCTGTAGAAAATTCCTTAGGCTAAGTGAAGCGGGTTTTTTTTCATTGGAACTGTCAACTAGGACTTGTTTGAGTTCAAGGCTGCTTCAATTATGTTATCCACTATTTGTGGCATTAAGATTTTATGCCCTTCCAAATAATGGCATTCTAGATAAGCAGGCAGTTAGACAAACAGATTTTGCACCGACACATATAAAATTAAATGGAAAATTGAATTATTTTTAGCCCTTACAGTGCTAAAGATTTTTAATGCTATTCTTTTTTATTTGAACAAGAGACAAATCCTTTGTGTGCCTAATCACACTTGGCCAAATAAATTATTCAGTTCAGTATTAAATATGCTGATTTAACATTTTTAAAAGTTATTATTTTAAAAAGTAAGAATAGTAATATTTATATACATTTGGGCCAAGTACAGTCTCAGTTTCTAATCTATAATAATTCAGTAGATATCCTGTGTAATTTCAATATTTTATTTTTAAAAGGTTTAGAAAATAAATGGTTTCCCATTTTAAATTAAGTTCACAACAACAAAATAGATTATAATTAAAATTAGAAAAAAATATGAACAGTTCATCATTGGAATTATTCTGGACATTAGATTCCAAGTTCCACTAAAATATGTCAGTACTTAGAGTTAATAGTTTTTTTCTAATTTAATGTGTGCTGTAATCAGACCTCAAGGGCTTATGGCCATATTTTGAACGTTCATGTGAGCATTTACAATCTTTTTTTAAAAACTCATTTAGCATCATTTAGAAAAATTATATCGAATTTGGCATGATAAATAACGACTATATATGCATTGGGATTTTTAGGATTAGTACTTAAGGCTTGTTTAATAAATTTGCCAATGATTATCCTCTCTTTCCAGAAAGATTTAATTTAGATGAGCCTTATCAAGTTAAAGCTAAATCCCACAATTTGAGTGGAAAAATTAGCTTTTATATCATCACCTAGGATAACTACTACAGTTATTTCTAGATCCTTGACCAATTGTTTTTTTGTATATATCTACTGAGTGGTGTTGAAGACCAGATTTTGTTTTGTTTCTAGAAAAAGGTTCTGGCTTTTGAAATTTTAAACATTTTTGGGGGGAATTTTAAACACATTTAGAGATTTGTATTATAAAAATATTGATAGAACAGCATTTTCATTTATTTTCAAGTGAGAAGATTATAATGTACTATAGATTATTATAGTCTACAATACTATAGATTACTACAGTCTAGCAGAAATTCAGGATTTTCCTAGAATATAGGAAAACTAAGTCTTAGTAACTAAGTTTTAGCTTTTTATGTGTGGTGAGTGAAGTTTAGAATATTTAAAGTACACGTTTTTATTATGTAGCAAACCATGTGCATTTCTGCAACCAAGAGTAAGCAGTAAACCTTATTTTCAATGCTTGCTATCAAAATCTTGCAGAAAAATTATTTGGTGAATACATGCTTTACTTTCTACTATATTCAGCAGGTAACAATATACACACCCCAACTTTTAACATCAGATCAAGAACTAAGTTCATTATTTTGTTCCCTAAAATGGCTGTTACCTTCCCAAGAAAAATTCATACATACAAACAACCTAAAATTTATCATGCATTCCTAATACTCCAAGGCCTGCAATCTCTGAATATTAAAAGTATTATCAATTTATAATATCCAGTAGCCATAAATAGGTTTGAAATTTGATAGTCTGTTAAGCCATCAGTTATTACAGACTAATGAATGTACTGAATAAGAATGTGCTTTTATTACGCCATTGTCTGAAAGCAATGAAATGAAATTACCATGAAAGAGATTTTCAAGTACTTCTGTTGAGAATTTGTCTTGTCTTCCTCTTTTCATCAAAGTGCCCCTATACCACATCTTTCCTTGATCTGTATCATATTGCATCACTGGTCTTTTTCAAAACAAGTAAAATATCAGTACTAAAATTTTCCACAGAAACAAACTTGTTTCAACTATTGACCATTAATTTATGGTACTGTATCTCTGTTTATTTTTACTGAAAGGAAACACATCACACAAAGGTTAGAATATAAGGAATAGAGGAAAGAATTTGAAAATGTTGATATAAAATGCATATGTACATGCTTATAACTCCATATCTAACAAACCACATGGAAAAACCATATAAGGTATATTTTTTCTATTTTTGAAAAACTGGTTCACATTAACAAAAAATTGTTCAAGAGGATGATAAAGTATTAAGGCTTAATAGGTGTTAGATCCATTTTTCTACAAAAGGTTAATGTATTATTTAAATCTGTAAGTTTCTTAGTTTCTCACTTTAAACAAATTCCAAGACTCCATATTCAAAAAGAAATTTTCTTATATGAATTTCCACATCATGACATTGAAATTCAGATTCTCAGAATTCAGAAAATAGCAGACAGGTCACCAATGGAGGAATATGAGTTATGAATCTTCGCTTACATCCATAGTGGAACAGAGAACAATATTCTACACGGTGTAAAAGCAAAGTGTTTTTCAGAAATCCAATTATTACAGTAGATAAAATTGGCTTTTTTAATATTCAGAATAGATAGTGAAATTGCTACAGGTAGTCCTCAACTTACAATCACAATAGAGCCAACATTTCTGTTGCTAAGTTAAGTGAGTTGTGCCACATTTTATGACCTTTTTTGCCATAATTACTAAGCAGAGCATTGTAGTAGTTTCGTGAATCATGAAGTTGTTAAGTGAATCTGGCTTCCCCTATTGATTTATTCAGAAGTGAGGTGGAAAGGTTACAAATAGTGATCACATGACCCCAGGACAATGCAACTGTCATAAATACCAGTTGTCAAGAGCCAGAATTTTGATCATGTGGCCATAGGGATTCTTCAAAGTGAGAACCAAAGTACTTTTTTCATTGCCATTGTAACTTCAAACAGTAATTAAATAAATGATTGTAAGTTGAGGACTTGTACTTTAGTATGTTGATTTATTAAGAAATTGGGAATTTGAATCAAAATTCATCATCAATCAACAAGGGCAGAATCTCAGGGCTGCATATGGACCTTGAAGACACTATTTTGATTATAGGTCCAAATATGTGTGACCAAATATAGATTAGTGGAATTAATTTAGTTAAAATTGTCCTAGTCACAATTAATTTGTAGAATGTGACTATTTTAATAGTTTCAAAATGTATTCCTTATAAGTCGTATAACAAATACTGGCAAAAAATTATTGTAGTATAACTTGTCCATTCAATCTATGTAATGTATTAAAGAAGCTACAGATTTTATGAAATGTGTTCAACTATATTTTAACCCCTCAACAGCGCTATCCAGGGTAAATTCTATTGTATGTATAAGGTTTACAGCCAAAAATAACTTTGCTTTAGGTGTGTATGAATCTCATGGAAAGCTAGCTAATGAAAACATTCTGCTGTACATTTAAATGGTTTGTCTAATAAACACTTGTTTTAAAATTTTAAACAATAAAAATTAGACAATACATAGTTTACAAGTTATGTCTATCAATATGAGTAACGTTCATACTGATTAAATAGAAACATTGTGGAGGCAAAGCATAGGATTTATGAGTGGAATTTATTCCCAACTACAATACCTTGCAACATTAATATGAGATCACATATTAGCACAATGGTTTAATGAATTGAAAATATTCTTATTCACTCACCTATTTTGTAGTGGTTTTCTGTAGCAATTTATTCCTCTTGAAAGTCTTTAGACATTCTGTAAATTAAATACATTTTAAACAAATTTTAATTGAATTGTAATTCTAAAGTATTGAATACAATGGGGGATGTTAATAATCTTTTAGTCTGAGAGAGCTGAGCTTGATTATCTTTCCATATTCATTATAATTTTATCATAAACACATCATCTGTTTTTATCCAAATTGTTCTCATCTGTCTTCCACCGTTTGTTTGTTTTTAATTTATCAGCAACTATGTGTTCTTTTTTATGTATTTGGGATTGGCCCTTAGCAATTCATGTTGCTGTTCACTCATGTACCCTTCAATCATGAAAGAGGAAAATTCCAGATCACGGAAGAAGTTTCACTGCTGTTTGATTTTTACAGCAAAAAAAAAATCAATCCAGCAATATTTCCTGTTATTTCCAACAAACCTGTGAAAAAAGCAATATACATATAATATGTTTAGCACCCATTATTTTTCAAAAGAATTTCAGTACTATGTACCTTGTAGGGCTGAGTTAAGATAATTTAGAACAAATGGTATTACTATAGTTAAAAGTATCTACAATATGTTTGTGTTATCACTATACTATTTCTATTTTTAGCAATCCCTGTTCTCCACCTTTTATACTAAAAAGTACAGGCTTTTGCTTCCTTTTAGTAAAAGGAAACTTTTCTTCCTGACTTTACATACCACCAGCATCTCATTCAGCATCCTATCACAGCTACCAGAAATACTATAAGACTGTGTGCATATAAACATCGGACTATTTTTGCAGTAATATACGTCTAAGTGACCTTTTGTACAGAATGTGAAACACTATTTAGAATACAGCATGTATGTATGTATGTAGATATATACACATACCATTGTATATTACTGTATATGTATTTACACACATGCACATCATGCTTTCCCCTTGGTTTATCTGTTATTTTCAATTCTTGGCTTCATTTGCCCAGAGAATTCTAAGAAAGAACCAGAGTCTATAGATAAATCTTATCAAAGTGATTAAAATTTGATGAAATACAAATTACAGTGGAATCAGTACACTTGGATTGTGGCAAACCAAATGGCAGCTAATGTAAAAGTTCTGGCCAGGCAAAATAAATTGTAACAAGTATATTTTTCCTGTTGGAGAAGGATTAAATATTTTACTGCACAGTTCTTTGAACATTAACTTTCTACAGTGTGGCCTAATGTTGTGCAAGAATCCACACTCACAAATGACTTACTTTGCACCAGCTCACCTAATTATCTGAAATGTCATTCAAGCCATAAATTCCTTTGAAATGTGTTTTTGTGCAATCAAGACCATTGTGGTCAAAGTCTTAGGTATAGACATTTTTCACCATATACAGCTTGTATGTATATGCTTTGGCACATAACTGGACGTATTAAGTCTGGTGTCTTTTCCTTCCTTTCTTCCTTCCTTCCTTCCTTCCTTCCTTCCTTCCTTCCTTCCTTCCTTCCTTCCTTCCTTCCTTCCTTCCTTCCTTCCTTCCTTCCTTCCTTCCTTCCTTCCTTCCTTCCTAGCAAGGTATGTCTTTAATTTCACCTACTGTAGTCTAAATTTTTATTTTGATCAAATATTTCATAAACATATACTTTGACAACAAGGAAGTGATACAGATACCTTGCAAGTAGATATGATGTCAAAATTGAAAGCTGAAAATAGGCAGACATGTTTTGGCATTAAATCTTTTTAAACTGTTCCAAATTTTAATTTCGTAGAAGTGTAATTTAGAGTTATGTGAAATGTCTCAACCAACTGGGAAGTTTTTGAAATAATTCACTCAGCAATCATTTTATAAAATTTAACTTCTAAATGCACTATGATTTATTACAAATATATATTTTCTTCTGCTTGCAGATATGGTTGTTCCATTTTGTGATACGTTTTAAACTTAAGACAGTTAATTTTGTTGCACTGTGTTACTGCATGATTTCAGCAAGTGTACATATGTACCTGTGCAACATTATTTGGGGTTTTGTATTTGAATTTCAGTATTGATTATTTTTGTATTTTACTTTACCTGTATTGGAGTTGTTGTAGACATAATTTATACATATGATTTTAAAACTGTTTTGCAATTGAAGTCTTTAAATTGTAAAATTTTGTTGATGGAAACTCATTAAAATGGTATAAAATTATATTAACAATTGTGTTTTAATGCTTTCTGTACATAAAATGTATTTATCTGTTTTAATCGTGTTGTGTCTTGCAATTTTGGATACATTTTAGAATAAAGTTTCATTTTCCAAAATAAGTTGTATTTTAAAAGCTATCTCTTTTAAAAGTTATATATCCAGAAGTAGTCCTAACATTATTTTAAGTAAAATTGAAATAGAATTGTTTAAAATTATTTAAAGGTAATTGGTTAAGCAATCTGACTAGGATGCAAACAGCAAAGCATGGTTTATGTTCAGTCGGCATTTTTCTTTCATCAACTGATACTATTCTATGCATTTCAAAATAAGTTTGATTTTAAAAGTTCATAGGGAAAAACTGGTACATTAAAAGTAAAAGAATTTGGACACACCAATCTAATTTCCATAATTGGACCTTTGAACTTCTGAAAGGAGATAGTATAGAAACTATACTATACTATAGTATAGAGGCATCACAACAACCTAGGCATTCGGCTGTTTGGTCTCTGCCACCTACTCTCTATTATTTAATTCATCTAGACTAGAGGTTGGAGCTGTCACATATAGTGTGCATATATGAAACTCTATACTTGGAGAGGAGATGTTTTGCTATTAACATAGAGCAAACAAGTACTATATCCAAGAATGTCATGGAAAATAATGTAGCAGAGAGATTTTCCTCGGGTGCATGCCAAAAAAAGTTCAGACTAATAGATAAAACTGCATTCAGTACAATGATGCACTTTCTTTTCACAAAAAACTTTGTGCTAACTCAAAAAGATTGTCCTGCTTCTCCCATCAGCAGGTTCAGATAATCTTAAGAATGAAATTATTTTCAGGGAATGAAAACTTTTGAATTCCTAGAATTGGTAGCGGGAAAGATATCATGTGTATGATTAGGAAGGCTCTGACTTTTCCAGCCTGCCCACTATATGTTTTCTATTAAAATACATGGAAAAACCACATTGCCGTAAAAATCCATTTAGGATTAGGTCTGCATGAATTTAGAGAGCAATATGGACTGCCAAGGGATTCCTAACATCGGTATGATTAGGAGGATGGAAAAGTTTCCAGCCTGCCCTCTATATCTTTTCTGGTAAAATAAATGGGGAAATCCTATTGGAACTATATCCACAGTGTTAGGGTAGGGCTCCATGAATTCAGAGCGGAGAGCGGGTGTCACCAACGGATCCCTAATGCACTGGTTTAATAAGGAGAGTCCAAACTTTTTGAGACTGCCCTCCATATGATGTGCTAGGAATCCATTGTTAACTTGCATTTTGCTTTCTGAATTCATGGTGACCTAACCCTAACTCTTTAAGTACATTTTCTTTCCAATATAATTTTTCCATATATTTTATCAGAAAAGATATAGAGGGTGGAAAAGTCAGCACCCACATACCGATGTGCTTGGAATCTGTTGATTACATCCATTTTTCTCTTCAAGGTCATTGAGACCTTACCCTCTAACCCGGGGATTGGCAACCTGCAGCTCTGGAGCTGCAGGCGGCTCTTTGGGCCCTCTGCTGTGGTTCCCTGTCAAATGATTCCACCACTGGATGGCCCTGCCCCTCACCCTCCCCTCCCCGTCATTCTCACCTGACCCGAGAAAGTAAGGGTGACAGCGGGGGGGGGATGGAGAAGCGGAACTGATTCTCTGGCGCCTCACTCTTGCTGAAGCTTCTTCCATCCCTTGTTCATGCCGGGAGTGCCTCAGTCGCTTGCTCTCCAGCCTGAGACACTGACCCAACTTGGCTGCGTCCAACCACTGTGGTGGAGCCAGGAGCACACAACATTTTTGCACGCACCGAACCAGCAGTAATGCTGGGAGCAACTCACCCCTGAGAGAGACCCATTTCCCACAGAAAAAAGCAGGAGCAGCAAAATCTGGGTAGGCGTGGCTGGAGGTGTGTGTCATGTGACTGGGTGGGAGTGACATTGAGTTGGCCATGGGCACCCAGGTTTTTTATGTCTCCCAGTGTTTTCTGTGGAAAATGGGTCCAAATGGCTCTTTTAGTGTTTAAGGTTGCAGACCCCTACTCTAACCCTAAATCAACAGAGGTTGGTTCCTACCAGTTCACACCTATTCAGTAGAACCGGTTCGTCAAATCTACCGAACCAGTTAGAAGAGGTTCCACCAGTGGACCCGGAAAGCAGGCCACACCTACAGAAGAGGTTCCAAAAATTTTTGAAACTCACCACTGGTCCTTGGATATGATTATTCTACACTATCATGCTCATATTTATAAAACTCAGTGCCTCTGTGAAAGGTAAGGATGACTACTGCATTTGTGGTGCAATCAGAACATTGCGTGTGTTGAAGTTGTTTTAACGCAAACCAAAGATGCCTTTTAAAAAACAAGTTTACATCATATTCTTATGTATGCAAGTGCTGTGTGTGAGGTAATTTAAGGTGGTTCTGACAAGTGTCGTCGGCATCTTCCTATCCGGTCACATGGGCGGCAAGCCACTCCCACAAAGTAGGTTCGAACAATTTTTGAAACCCACCACTGTAAGTCAATATACCTTCAAAATATTTTGTATTTTGTCAACAAATATATACAGTGTGGGCTGGAAATATTTCCACTCTCCTAATCATTGCAATGTTTTAGGAATCTGTTGGTGACAACCAGTGGTGGGTTTCAAAACTGTGTGTGTGGCTTATTTTGTGGCTTGGCAGACATTTGATTAGGTGGGTGTGGCTTGGTGATCATGTGACTGGGTGGGCGTGACCAATTTAGCCATCCATTTTGCTAATTTAGCAGTCCATTAAACAATACACAGCAGCCCCCTTTTCTATTCTTTTTAATACAGCATGAAGTTTTTGCTCTAGGTTTTTTTTTACTAGGGGGAGAGGTTGGCAAAGCCTGAGGATTTCTGGGGATTTCTCCTCTGTGTTGATGATATAATGTCTCCTGCTGGAGCAGGGAGTTGGACTAGATGACCTCTGAGGTCACTTCCAGCCCTGGATTGCTATGCTGTTTCAAAGCATCCTCTGAAGCTGCATCTAGTGCCAAGTTTGTGGTCCTTTCTTCCTCTCCTTTTTCTCTCCCTCCCTCTATCCATCCATATCTCATTCATGTTCCCTTCCCTCTTTCTCTCTTCCCTCTTTCTCCCTTCCCTCTTCCTTCCTTCCTTCCTTCCTTCCTTTCTTTCTTTCTCCCTTCCCTCTCTTTCTTTCTCCCTTCCCTCCCTCCCTTTCTCTTTCTTTCTTTCTCCCTTCCCTTCATTTCTTTCCTCCTTCCCTCCATCGCTCTCTTTCTTTCCCCCTTCCCTCCCTCCTTCTTTTTTTCTTGCTTGCTTCCTTCCCTCCCTCCCTCCCTCCCTCCCTTCCTTTTTCCCTTTCTCCCTTCCTGTGAAGAACCCCAGATAGCCTTTGGTAGGAGGAAGAAAAGTCAGATGTTTTGAAACAGAGAACATGCCCATTGATCATCTGGCATTCTTAGAGCTCCACTATTGATTACTTTCAATAAGCTCTCAACTCAAGCTCAATGTACTTGGGGATCCCCAAATGGTGAGGATTTCTTTCTTTCTTCCTTGAAGTCCCCCACGCAGACCATTTTTGCTCCCAGGGGGCTGCAGAGAGGTTTGTTAGGCACCCCATGCCCTGTTTTGGGCCTAGCAAGCCTCCCTGAAGTCCCCTGGGAGCCAAAATGGTAGGGTGGCACTCCCTCCCACACCCTGTTTTGGGCCTAGCAGGCCTCCTTTAAGCCCCCTGGGAACCATAATGGGGCTTGTAGGGACTCCTGGAAGGGGCGGGGGAAGGTAAGGTTGTGAGCCTGGTGGGGATCAGGAGGGTGCAGCAAGCTCCAGGGAGGGGGAGCTAGTGAGCCTTACCTGTAGGCAGGAGAACACAACTCAGTTGGGGTGCAGGGCAGGCACCATGTGGCAGCTTAGGCAGCTTAACACCTTAGGCAGGCAAGCCACCTGGGAGATGAGGAGTGACTGGGTGGGGCGGGTAGGTGGGGTGAGTGACCAGGGAACCGGTTTAGGAGTGTGGCAGGCCCACTGCTGGTTCCAGCAACCCAGGCTGCCAAACCACTACCGGTTCAGCCGAACCGGTTGGAACCCATCACTGGTGGCAACCATTTTGCCATCTAAATTCATAGAAATCTAACCATAATCCTGGGGTTTACACTAAATGGGATTTTCCAATGTATTTTACCAGGATAGATTTAGAGGATGGACTGGGAAAAAGTTTGACTTCCTTATCATAACAATACATTAGGAATCTGTTGGTGACATCAATTATGCTCTCTGAGTTCATGAAGATCGAACCCTAATGCTAAATTGATTTTGCCTCCAAAGGTGTCTTCCCAAGGATTTTACCAGGAAATCTAGAAAAGGGCAGGTGCAAAATGTCTGCATCCTCCTAATCATACCAATGTATCGGGAGTTCTTTGACAATGTCTATTTTGCTCTCCGAGTTCATGGAGATCTATCCATAATACTGGGCTTTTCACACAATGGGATTTTCCCATGCATTTTACAAGGAACTATATCAGTGTTTCTCAACCTTGTCAATTTGAAGATGTCTGGACTTCAACTCCCAGAATTCCCCAGCCAGCATTCGCTGGCTGGGGAATTCTGGGAGTTGAAGTCCAGACATCTTCAAGTTGACAAGGTTGAGAAACACTGAACTATATAGTGAGTGGGCTGGAAAAGTTTCAGCCCTCCTGATCATATCAATGAATTAGAAATCCATCAATGACATCCATTTTTTTCTCTGAGTTTATGGAGACCTAAACCTAACTAAGTGGATTTTCCCTGCAATATGGGTTTTTCCCCAAATGGGATTTTCCCATGTATTTTACTCAGAAATATATAGAGGGCAGGCTGGAAAAGTCTCCACCCTCCTTATCATATAAATGCACTAGGAATCCATTGGCAACATTCATTTTACTCTCTGAGTTCATGGAGACCTAAACCTAAGTGGATATATCCTCTAATGGGATTTTCCATTCTATAACGTTCCATTACTAGGAAAGTTATAGAAAGTGGGTTCAAAAAGTTGGGGCCGCCTCCTAATCTTACCAATGTGTTAAGAATCCATTGGTGACATCCATTTTGCTCCCTGAGTTCACACAGACCCAACCCTAACCCTAAATAGGTTTTCCCTCCAATGTGGTTCCCATGTATTTTACAGGAAAGACACAGAAGGCTTATTTTGCTGTAGGATTCCATTGGTGACTGTAGCATTTAGGGTTCCCAAGGCTGAAGATGAAAGGAATGTCCACTCACGGACAGCTGAATCAACCAAAGTTTATTGAGCATCCAGAATTAACATGAGAATCAACAGCAAACTTATTAATCATGAAACATCATTCTTATAGTGTTTTCAGCTTCTTTGAGCTTTACGTATTATATCATTATTGGCTAACAAGTCTCCAAGGCACAATAATTGGTTAGTCCTTACATCATTGGTGTTCATGAGAATGTTCACGTTGTAATAGCTAAATCAAGTGTTATCAAATGAGTGAATAAAATGTTGCAGGTTATACTTTGTATCATCCCGTGTCCTCGAACATCCCTGGGAACACTGCAAGCAAAGAATAGCTGACAGGCAAATATTTTCTGCAGATTGCTGCAGTTTCTACTTACACGTGTAACTTCAGTTTTAAGGACCATCCAGATGATTCACTGTAAAAACCCTACAGGTGACATCATTTTGCTCCCTGAGTTCATGCCGACCTAACCCTAATTGGGTTTTTCCTGCAATGTGATTTTCCCATGTATTTTCCCATGGATTAGTTACATTTTGTTTTCTCAGTTCATGGAGACCTAACTCTAAGTAGGTTTTCCCAAAAATGGGAGGTTCCTAGATGTCTATGGAGATTCTAAGTCATCCAGGTCATGGTTGTCCCAAAGGTGTTTTGTCTTTATTTAAAAGACAAAGGCCACTCTTTTGAAGACAGCAAGGTCCACATTTTTGACAGAGAGGCCTGTTGGTTTGAAAGATGGGTCAAAGAGGTGTTCTATGTCAAAATTGAACAGCTGTCTGTCAACACAGGGGGAGGGATATGACATTATTTATCTCCTGTCTACAACACAGTATTTTCACTAAGAAGGCTCCACACCAATTTGCACTACTCATGTGACCCTATGGACATAGATAAACCTCCAAGTGGCCTCAACTACTCTCTAAAAGAATGAAAATGATGAGATATATACTGATTAGGAATCTGGTGATGTCCATTTTGCTGTCTGAGTTCATGGAGACCTAACCCTAACCCTAAATGAGTTTTCTTCCCAATGTGATTTTCTAATAGATTTTACCAGGAAACAATATAAGGATGGCCTGCAAAAGTCTCCACCCTTCTAATCATATCTATGCACTAAGAATCCATTGGTGATATCCATTTTACTCTCTGAGCCAATAGAAACTTTTATGGACTTGACTTCCAAATAGATTTTTCCATGTATTTGGCCAGAAATTGTAGATAGAGCGGACTCAAAAAGTTACCATCCTCTTAAGCATTGCATGCGGTGGCAATCCATCGTTGATATAAATTCATGAGGTCATGCAACCTCTCTCTAATCCTAAATGTGTTTTTCCTCCAATGGAATTTCCCCATGTTTTTTAATAGGAAATGTAGACTGGACAGGTGTAAAAATCAGCACCCTCCTACTCATACTGATGCACAGGAAATGTTGGTGACATCCATTTTGCTCTCCCAAGTTCATGGAGACCTAACCCTTATACTAAGTGAGTTTTCCACATCTGGACAGCTGGAACTCAAAAGTTTTTTAAAACTGGTTTTGCAAAAACTTTTGGAAAGCTTGAATGAAGATTTGTTATAAATTTGAGATGTATGATATTGTTGTTGGGATAATTGTATTTTATTGATCGACATATATTATTTAAATATTAGATTATAGCATTAATATTTGGAGTTATTTTGATATTACTTCATCATTGATACACTGATTCTCTGCTACAAACTCCATAACTTTACCTGAAATAAACCAGTTCTATAAATCCTGTTCTGGGAAGACATTAATCTTGGGTAATCCTTCCATGTCTTTGCAATTAATGTATTATGTGGTCTGTATATTTAGTCTTTTTAGAAGAGCTGATTTCTTTATCTGTTCCCTCCCCCTTTCTTTTGAAATGTGGCAAAGATTTTGTCAGGAAGTATTTGTAGTTACCCTTATTTTTGCATTAAAAACACCTAATTCATAGAACATTTAAAGGAACAAAATTAAAAGAAATTTCAAATACAAAATGAACAATGCCTGTCATCCTAAATATAATAGTTATATTTAAGATTGTTTCTTTTTAATCTAATAAACCTGCAATCCCATATATGTTATTATCTTGGAATAAAACTTGTAGAATTCCACGACATTTCTGGCTACCGATCGGTCTCCGGATACGCTTCAAAGTGCTAGTCGTAACTTATAAAGCCCTTCATGGTATTGGACCTGGGTACTTGAGAGACCACCTGCTGCCAATTACCTCCAAAGACCCGTTAGATCACACAGGGTCGGCCTCCTCCAGGTTCCGTCCACCAGCCAATGCCATCTGGCTACTACCCGGGGGAGGGCCTTCTCTGTGGCAGCTCCAGCCCTCTGGAACGAACTCCCCGTGGAGATTCGGACCCTCACCTCTCTCCAGGCCTTCCGGAAAGCTGTCAAAACCTGGCTGTGCCGGCAGGCCTGGGGTTGATGAGTTCCTCTCCCCTCTCGACTTGTATGGTTGTATGATTCTTGTTTATTTTAATCACGTGTATTGTGTTTTATGTTCCCTTTTTCCCCCTTTGAGTTGTTCGCCGCCCTGAGTCCCTCCCGGAGAAGGGCGGCATACAAATAAACTAAATCTTAATCTTAATCTTAATTTCTTACATTTCCATAAGATTTACTCCCAGATAAATATGTTGCAACCTAAATTTCACTGAAAAAGCTTGGCAACTTTTTTCAGAGCACAGCTGATTAACTGAGAGACAGCTCAGGCTAGAAGCCCAGAGATCAAGAGTTTGCCTTAGGCACAAAATCAGTGGGGTGTCCCTCAGAAGAAAAGAAATACAAAAGATTCCAGTTTAAAGCTACCAAATTGTGGCACATTGAGCAACACTCCAGGTGTTTCCTTTAAGCAGGTATCAGCTTTACACATTTTTTTTCTAGGCTTACTTGATGACTTCTGGCATGGGAACAATCTGGCTTGATGGCCAAAAATAAATAAATCTGGAAATTCCTAACTTAATTCCTTACTCTATTTAAGAATCTTGGAAGGGGGGGGGTCCTTGAGGAAAAAAGCCATAACATGTCGTTTTCCTAACCTTTATTTTCAACACGTGGAGTTTACACCAGACTTTTTTCCAGACAGAGTTCTTCAGAAGTATTGAATTTACAAACTCCAGTACCTTCAATGAAAAAGACTAGGAGGGTGGGTGACATGATAGCAGTATTCCAATATCTTAGGGGTTGCCACAAAGAAAATAGGATCGGTCAACCTATTCTCCAAACACCTGAAGGCAGGACAAGAAGCACCGATGGAAAGTAATCAAGGAGGGAAGCAACCTAGAGCTAAGGAGAAATTTCCTGACAGAACAATTAATCAGTATTACAACTTGCAGTGTTACAAACATGGAAGTTTTTAAGAAGAAATTGGACGAGCATTTGTCTGAAGTGGTGCAGGGTTTCCTGCCTGAGCAGCGGGTTGGACTAGAAGACCTTCAAGGTCCCTTCCAACTCTTGTTATTATCCCATACAGCTTGCATGGGAGTTGTGCTAACAGGCATCGGAACAGACTTGAAAGGCTTCGCGTCGGAGAAGACAATTCCAGTCACGCGGTGCAATAGCTGAAATCGACAGGCTTCAACGTTGCGCCTCACCTCGCTATTTCTCGTTCTAATTATTTCGTAGGCGCTGAACCGACGCAGCCACACCTCGCTCGCAGCCACCTGCCACAGCTGGAGAAGGAGGGGAAAGGTGAAACCGGCGCACTCCTTCCACCCGTGGCAAAAGCGAACAGCCGAGTTAGACGGTGCGGCCGGCTTGCTTAAGAGGTGCAGGAGCGCGTCGGGGCACATTTAATCACGCCTAAGCGCCACAGCACCGGGGGAGGGAATGCGAAACTCCGGGCGGTCCCTGCCCTCGCAGGCGCCCCGGCAAAGGGACGCTCGCCGGCGAAGGAGACGGTGTCATGGCGAGCGCGCAAGTCCACATGTGCCAGACCCTCCTTCCCGCTCACACGAACCACCTCGGCGACCTCAGCCCTGGCCAGCTTCTCAAGTGGATTGATATCACGGCGTGCCTGGCCGGTAAGTGCGAGCCCCTCTTTCCTCTCGCGGGGCACCTCCTTCTTAGAGCGACGAGCATTGGAGAGCCCGTCTCTGGGATTTTTCAGCAGCTGCAAGACCGGTGGGCTCAGTGGAGAATCGGGATAAGAATACAGCAGAAAACCATCTGTTGCAGTAATCAAATAAAACGGCGGAATCAGAAAGGAAAGCAAACTGCTATTATATAATCCAGCATTTCTCAACCTTTGCTTGGCAGCTTTAAGATGCGTGGACTCCAAATCCCAGAATTCTGGAAAAAACGAGGCTAAGATGCACTGATATAATCTCTTTTTTGCTTACTATTAGCTAGTTAAATAGCAATGGCACTTAGACTTATATACAGCTTTACAGTGCTTTACAGCCCTCTCTAAGCGGTTTTCAGCCTATTGCCCCTAATAATTTGGATCCTCATGTTACCCACCTCTGAAGGATAGAAGGCTGAGTCAACCTAAAGGGATTCTTCTTAAATTCCTGTGGATAGTAGGATAGTAGTAGTTCTGTTTTTCATAAATGTTAAGTGGAGTTTGTCAGTAATTCTTCAGTCTTTCCATTGTGGTAATTATTTGTAACTTTACCAATGAATGTAAACTTACCTATCTATCTACTCACCCACCCTGGAATATGCAGTATAAAGCCCCTGATAATTTTCTGGGCAATCCAAATAATAATTTACCACTGGATTCATGAAATAATAGCTGGACTAAATAACATTCTATACAGTATTTTTCAACAGATTTTTAAGAAACCAGCAACAATAAGATGTTGATATTTACAGAATACTACAGTACTTTGCAACTTTGGTCTTTAACCATTATTAACCATTACTAACAGATTATAGGCACTTTGGTTTATCTTAGTTGCTTGGTGCATCTTGGAACTGCATGTCCTTAGATTGGGGAATGCTGATTTAATGTCTGACAGTTTAATTGTATAAAAGCTGCAGGAATAACACATAAAATATAATAATAAATAAAGAACTGTGCCATTTTATTTATTTGTGTTTATTTGTATCCTGACTGTATGTTTGCAAATAACTCAAGGCAGTGAAAATATCAGACACACCTTCCTCTTCTTATTTTGCCACAACAGCAACCCTATGAGATGCTTGGGCTAACAGAGAGTGACTGGCCCAACATCATCCAGCTGGCTTTCATGTCTAAGATAGGGCTTGAACACATGATCTCCCACTTTCTAGTCCAGTTCACTTTAACAAAATTGCCATGTCAATTGCAAAAAGCAGTTTTGCTTGGAACAGCTTACATCCTGTGATGATACCTTTCAAATTATAGGAACATCTGCCTACCTCAAGTCCTTGGGAAGGGCTTGACAGTGGACAAAAAAAAGCAAAATCCAGACTAAACATCTGGCTGACTGCAACCTATCATAATAATTCAACGGAAAACATGGTTTCTACTTCTTGACTTTTTTGACTCTCTGCACAGCCACCCATTCTAAATTGCAGAATGCCAACTATATATTAATGTCATAGTTGTTTCTTTAAACTGATATATAATCTAACTGTTATAACAATGAAGGAAATCAAGAATACCGATAACAAGTAAGCCATTTTGACAAGGATTCTTTTAAGAATTTTTCTTCATTTTGGCATATTTTTAGTGCAAACCCATTAATTCCCATTTCCAGCTCCCTTAAATTTATTTTTTTAACATTAATTTCTTTGGACTAGTTTTGTGTTATGATCTTAGTTTATCCACACAGTTATTCAACAGATATTTGCTTATATCTAGGCTAAGCTCTGCTTTGAGCTTACATTGTAATGTTATGCTTTGTAGGCTTTATAAAACACAATTAAATACTTCATAGAACATAGAATCATAGGGCTGGAAGGGACCTTGAGGTATTATAGTCCAATATCCTGCTCAAGGCAGGAGACCTTATACCATCCAGGCCAAATGGTTGTCCAGTCTATTTTTGAAAATCTTCAGTGATGGAAAGTGGCAAACTATTCCTTTGATTAATTGTTCTCATTGTCAGAAAATTTCTCCTTACTTTTAGGTTTGATATTTCTTTAACACGTTTCCACCCATTACTCCTTGTCCTTCCTTCTGATGCTTTGGAGAATAAGTAAAGCCCTTTTCTGTGTGACACCCCCTCAAGTACTAGAAGACAGTTATGATGTGTGTGTTCCCCAACTCTCCTCTTTGATAGGCTAAACATGGTTCAGAATCAACCTGCCATATCAAATCAAGAACTTAGCTGCCCTTATATTAGGTTCTGTTCCCTTCTAGTATGCAAATTAAAAATTATTCTAGCTCCGTAGATGTCAAATAACAATTAATCAGTGGAACAGCTTGCCTCCAGAAGTTGTGAATGCTTCAATACTGTGAAGTTTTTAAGAAAAAAATGGACAAAAATTGTCTGAAATGTTATAGGGCTTCCCGCCTGAACAGGGCATTGGATTAGAAGACCTCCAAAGTCCCTTCCAACTCTTATTCTAAGAAGTAATATGAGCACAAATATTTATCTAAAAAGTTATATAAGGCATATTTATAATTGTTTGGTTGGATCAAACCTTACCTAAACAAGAATTTGTACTCCTTTGGAGAGAGTTGTTTACAGAAATTGAGCAGGACCTTATAAATAGAAGCTTTAATTGAGTGCAAGTTCATTTATACTCATAAGCAAGAGTTCCAATTAGCAAGTGTTCCAATGAAGAGCCCCAGTAATCCTTTGCAGACTTGGATTTGTATGTTTCTAAGGACTTACACAGTAGGCCTCCTAAATTTCTACTTTAAGCAGAATGGAGGGAAAGATTTCCCCATATAACAGTTTTAATGCTGGTTATTCTTTTATGATTTCATCATTGTTTTACTTGTTCCTAATTTATTCTACTCTGCCTTCCAAGGCAGTACCTCATTTAAATTTACATATTTAAAAAATTGTGTAATATTTAAATTGCTTACCCAGTTTTATGGTAATTTGTGCATGATTTAAACATTGTAAATCGTTTCCCCAAAACTTTATTGAAGAATACCTACAGAACAATGAAGTTTTAATCCTTTAAGTATTCTTTCCTACTCAATTCTGGTCTTGAAGAAAAAAAATATAATTGTCTGTCTGTCTGTCTGTCTATCTATCTATCTATCTATCTATCTATCTATCTATCTATCATCTATCTATCATCTATCTAGTGTAACTGATGTTTTCTGGGAACCTAGAAACGGAAGGAAGCATTCCGAAGCTCTCAATTGAATGAATTGAAATTAGAATATAAAATAAATAGGAATAAAAAAGCATAGCACAACGACAGGTAATGGCATACTTTTCCCATATCAGTTCCCAGGTTCAACCCACTTATCTCAGAACACAGATAAGGTTTCTGAAATCTAATGCTGTGATAAGCAAGGCAGTCGACTTGGAAGAAGGACGTTTATTCCTTTGTCTGTAGTCAGGGAACTCTCACATCATGAGCTGGTTTGCCATCCCAATTTTTATGTAAACTGTACCGAAGGGGTGGGGGGAGAGACAGAAAATATAATTATTCAATCCTCTGGTCATTTTATCTGAGCTGCAAAGGTATAAATACTTTCTTCATCATTTTAACATTAGTATTGTACAAGTATTACATAATTTTTAAATTCTACCATACAGGCATAATAAGTTCTTGGTGTGTCTGTGCAGAGATGCCTCAATGAGTAAGTCTTACTCTCATGAAAGTTGAGTGCTGAATTTTGGTACTGGATTATTTTATATTGTATAAACAATCATACAGCATTGCATTCTTCAACATGTTTTCTAAAAAATATCTTAAGATAATCAAATAATCTTGCTTTAAAGTTAATGGATGCTTATATAAATTTATATGATTTAATTGGTTTTTTCCCCCCAGTACTTAATTTTACCTCCAATAAAGTCTGTTTTCTTCTAAGCTGAAAAGCATGCTGGCATTCCCTGTGTAACAGCATCAGTGGATGACATACAGTTTGAAGAGACAGCCAGGTACATCTTAATTTTATCAGACCTTACTATAGTTTGTTAGTTAATACCGTAGTTTTAATCAGTATATATAAACATAGAAATACTAATCCACACTTTGGGAATATGATTCATTGCAAAAGCATTATAATAAAATAGGAAATTTAAATTTGTATAGATTGTGAAAATCTGAGAGTTGCAACTTAATTTGTTTTGTTTCTTACAGTTTAATTCTTAAATGTTAAATTTAAATTATTTTTAGAAAGGCATTTAATTCTCACTTTTTTGATCTGACAATGAACATTTTTGATAAATTAAAAAGTCATTAATTGTCCCATTTCTTGTACATGCTTCATGAATTTATAATGTGGCTGTTCAAGGAATAGTTGCTTCCTTTCCTGTCCTGAAGAAATAAACTTTTCATTTTCTGTTATTTTCCCTGTAAATGGTCTCCAGTTGATTTCCTCCAAATGGTTTGAAACAAACTGGGCTGGGAGATACATTTGCAAGGAAGAATTAGCAGATGTAGCACTACAGTCCATTCGAAGGGAGAAAGGGCTGATTCACTTATTTTGACATCTCCAATTGCATTGAACCTAAGATTAAATACCCCAGCAGCACTGCTGTGCATAATTACCTTTAGTAAAAGAAAATGAGAACAAAATTTTAAAATGTTCTACAAAATCCAACACTTAAAGGTTTGTGACTGCAGTTCAATTTGATGCTAGGTGGGAAAATAACAAAATGTTCAAAAATAGAGTGCATTCACTACATGCTACACTTGATCTTAACCAAAAGGCCAAGACTACATTCCAAATTGTAAGCCATTTGTATGGATTAAAATGACAATAGTTATTTATTTCAATTAATATCCAAAATTCCTTTGACAGGTGGATGCACTTGCCAACAACATAAGAAAAAAATGTTCCAAAACAGGGATTTTTTTTCTTCATAAATTATAGGTGTGTTCTTTAATTTAATTTCTGGAAAAGTGCCCCCACCCTGTGTAATATTTGTCCCCTGGAGATAAAGCAGGTTCCCACTCTCCTGGCTTTCTGAAAATGAGTTAAAACATGGCTCTGTGGCCTTGCATGGAGAGCACAGCTGTGGCTAGTAATTTTAAGTAATTTTAACAGTGTTTTATCATCCTTGCTTCTTTTTGATTTTCTACTTGTATATATTGTTTTTATATCTTAATACTTTATTTTACATTGCCCAGAATTCCTCTCTGAAGGAGATGGTGCTTCAGAAATTTGAAAAATAATTATGTAATTAAATTCTCAGGACATTTGAATCCTACCCAAACATACTGTTTCACAAGAAAAATGCTGCAAATTGGCTATAATGTAATATTTAGACCAATTATGTATTATTCCACTTCATACATAGGATAGTTATCAGTTGTGGGGTTCAATTTTTTTTACTACTGGTTCTGTGGGCATGGCTTGGTAGCCATGGCTTGGTGGGCATGGCAGGGGAAGGATACTGTAAAATCTCCATTCCCTCCCCACTCCAGGGGAAGGTTACTGCAAAATCCCCATTTTCTCCCAATCAGCTGGGACTTGGGAGGCAGAGAATAGATGGGGTGGAGCCAGTCAGAGGTGATATTTACCGGTTCTCCGAACTACTCAAAATCTCCATTATCGGTTCTCCAGAACTGGTTAGAACCTGCTGAATACCACCTCTGATAGCTATGTTTGGTATCTTTGGAACATGGAATTTTTAACCTTTCAGAGAACAGAGGAAAAAATAGAGCCTTTTTTCCCTACATTATAGAATCATTTTCTGTTCTTACATTTTTATTGCACAAATATTTGTATTTTCTAGATAATTACTGTCACTTAAGGAAAATTGCTTTTGTTCTCTAGAACCTTGGGTCTCTGAAGAATGCACCTTATCAGAACACACTACATAAATCCTATTTAAATCATTGACACTCTATCCAATGATATTCTGTGTATGTTTATAATCCAATTTCTATGTTGATATTTTTTATTTAAAATCAGAGACCAAAGAGACAGATTAAAAAATGACCAAAAGACTAAATACAATTCCAGTGCTTCCTATTGATGATCACTGGATGGATCTAATTAAACATGCATCTCTTCTGCAGGTCATCCTAAACACTTATGAAGTATTATTAACTCTGAGGGCTATTTGTTTCAATGTTGGGAGTGTACTGCTCGTTTCCCCACAACAAAAGTGCATGTTTTTAACACAGACCTTGGGAATTAGAATGCAAGGAACATTGTCCTGTCAGACCATTGCATTTTCATTTACAACTGATTAGAACCTTTTGAACGCAGCAGTCTGATAGCTCTTGCTAAAGATCCAGGAACAAATGCAAAAAGAGGAAAACAGTCCAAAGTGATATCCTTTGTTGAAGCATTCTTCAACAAGGTCCTAAAGTTACTTCCTACCTCTCTAAGTGAAGCAAATACTTCTGATTGAAATTCTGAATTGACTAATAGTCTGGCTTGGTAAAAACTGTTTCCAAAGGTTCCTAGGTTCAATCTCTATGAGGTGGGTTCCCAAACCCCATGTCACAATGGACTGGTACTGGTCTGTGGCCTGTTAGGAACCAGGCCGCACAGCTGCAGGTGAGCAGCAGATGAGTTCACAAAACTGAAACCATCCCTCACTCCCTGAAAAAATTGTTTCCCACAAAACTGGTCCTAGCGTCAAAAGCGTTGGGGATTGTTGCTCTAGGACCAGGTAAAACAAACAGTTAGTATGCAAAGTGGAAAATCTTAAGGATTTGGAAAGATATTGCCAGTCAGTCTTCATGACATTAAGCTAAATGGACAAAACAATCAGGCATTGAGTTGTTACCTGGGCAGTTCTAAATTTAGATTTAAGTTCATATTTAAAGGCTCCCTTGTAACTTCTTTCTTCAAGTGGACTAATTGTTGAAAGAGTTTGCCTGGCCAGTATCCCTGTCATTGACATTTAAGGAAAAATGACAATAATCTTTTGAGATCCATAGAGAATCTTTTTCTACTCCCTCTTCACTTCTGACCATAATATTAAGATAGGACATTTGAAACTATATGATTTCTATATCAGTTGTTTCCAAAACACATAAGTGTACATTAGTTTTGGCATATTGCAAAACACATAAAATTATGTGTTTGTAATGATATGTGATTTTTTTTTAAAACAGGGTTGGACAGATTATCAGCATTACAGCAAAGGTAAACAGGGCATTTACTACCAGTATGGAGGTAAGCGATTGTATTTATTTAAATTGAAATACTATATTTTATTATATTTATGCAGGATGAAGCAAGTAAAAAAATGAATTCATGCAAATTCCATCACAGATGGTTTTTTTCTTCATTCATTTCCATACTCTTAATAGCTTAATTTTCCAAATTTGGCATTATGTTAGATATCTAAAATATTTGAACAAAATATTTTTTTTCAAAGTTGAAAGAGTTGAACATAGAAGTTAGTCTACAAGTGACTCTGTGCCAGTTATTCTAAGCCCCATGTCCTATAACGACTTGTTTGTGCAGTTAAAATTAAGAGGCTACAACAGTAAACCTCTAATAAAAGTTGTGATAAAGATTAAATAAACAAATTGAATTACTGTAATAAGCATAAATGTATAAATATCATCAACTGAACATAGCCAGTTCACTATGGGAACAACTTGCTATGGGTGCCCAGGCGAGCGACAAGCAAGCAAGGAGAGCCGGGTGGATGGGCAGGCGAGTGAGCAAGCGAGCAGGTAAACAGGGTGGACAGTGGCAGCAGCAGCTGGGGGCTTTCCTTTTTCACATCCCTGTCACAGTCACAATACTGAGCTCTGAGCCATTCAGAGTTCCAACCGGCAGCACCAGTGGGTGAGAAGGAGGTGGCAGCCGAGGGCTTTCCAAGGGGGACATAAAATCATTATCAGGTGTCTGGATTGGGATGGGGATCCTAATAGTGCCACATAGTCGCTTGGGGTTATGATGTATAAATGAAAAAGGTAGAGTTTAGAGTTTAGAGTTTTATTGATTTGTATGCCGCCCACTCCCGAAGGACTCCAGGTGGCTTACAATAAAACAAGGGAGGGGGAATAATACACAAACAACATATTAAAATATACAACAGTCACAATTTCCGAGGGGCTGGATATTTCGAGAGCCCCCCGGCCTGCTGGAGCAGCCAGGACTTAACGACTTTGCGGAAGGCTTGGAGGGTAGTAAGGGTCCGAATCTCCACGGGGAGATCGTTCCAGAGGGCTGGAGCTGCAACAGAGAAGGCTCTCCCCCAGGAAGTCGCCAGCCGACATTGGCTGGCAGATGGAATCCGGAGGAGACCTAACCTGTGTGATCTAATCGGTCTATGGGAGGTGATCGGCAGGAGGTGGTGTCTCAGGTACCCAGGTCCGATGCCATGAAGGGCTTTATAGGTAGCGACCAGCAGCCAGGACTGTAGAGATTCTTATTTTCATTAAGATGAAAAGAATAGTTGTTACTAATGCACTTGTTCACAGTTATGTAATTCAACAATGGCTTTGTTATCTGCATATAGGTTGGTGTCAGAGTTACATTACAGGACCCCTTAACTAAGGTTGAAAAACGAATTTGTGTGGCTTTCTCTACATACGTTACAAGGCCAGTAGGAAAAGAGAAGGTAAATATTTCATTGAAAAATTCTAATGTTTCTGTTCTCAAACTTGGTGAACTTGCCAAAAAGCCATTACTATTTACTGTTTCCTTTTTTTTGTATTGACAATAAAAGAATGAAAAATATTACATTTCATTTCTGAGTAATAACTTCATTGTACTTTTCTAAATATTTTTTTTGCTCCTTGTATTACTTTTGGCAATTCCTTTTTTTGAAATAATGTATTTTTATAATTCACTATTATCAAACATTCATTTTGCTTGCAGATATTATTAGCATTGTTCCTAAACTGCCATATTTAAATTTTTATTTGAAAAAAGCAGCCCATTTTCAGATATACCATTGCCAATGATCTTGGTAATCTAGAATATTTAGGACAATATACAATTAACAATATGTGCTGCTAGGATAGCTTTTGCTTAAAAGAATGGAAAAGCAATTACCGTACATTTTCTTGTCTACCTGGTATCTCTAAAAATCTGCAGCATTGCACTACAGCGCTGAAAAATCACCTGGAGCAAATCTGGGGAGGCAATGAATGAATGCAAGGTCTGTTCACATATCCATAGTTCCATTTATTGCAAGGCAGGGATATGCAATCACTAGAAGTAGGGGAGGTGGGGCCTCACCAGTCTCCTGAGGAAAAGGAAAGAATTTTAAAGATTTTTTTTAAAATAATTAAAGCCAAGGTAGTTGCTGCCAGACTCCAAGTCACAGTGACTTTGAGTCTGCTTAGTGTTAACTGTAGGAGGTGGCGAGAGGACTATGGGCCTCCTTTGCATAAGGAATTTTTTGCCTTTTAAGAGTTAAGCAAGTGTTAAAAAGCGAAAAAAATTGTATACAATGGAGGCACGTGATTCTCCTGCCTCCTGATGTGGGAGCAGCAAATCATGCCTTGCAGTTGAGCACGCTTACGTTGGGCGGGTTATTTCGGAAGGCGCGCTTCGGAGCAGAGACGAGTGGGGGAGAAGGATGAAGCTCGCTCTTGTCAGAAGCAGGGGTGGGTTCCTCCCAGTTCGCACCGGTTCTTGCGATCCGGTTCGTCAGTGAACCCGGAAGTAATTAACTTCCGGGTTCCTAGCTCCTAGCCCCTGTCGCTGGGTGCCTGCAGGGTTTTTCTTTTTAAAAAACGCCTCTCCGGAGAGGAAGCCCTGTCAAAGCGCACCTTTCCCGCCTCGGCGGCTGCAGGAACCACCCTGCCGCTTTATCTTCCTCCTCCTCCTCCTCCCCTTCTGCCCTGAGCAGCAGCAACGGCAGCCGAGCTGGGAAAGGGGCGCTTTGGCAGGGCTGTGGAAGCTCTGTCAAAGCGCACCTTTCCCGCCTTGGCGGCTGCAGGAACCACCCCGCCACTTTATCTTCCTTCTCCTCCTCCTCCCCTTTTGGCCTGAGCAGCGGCAGCGGCAGCCGAGCCGGGAAAGGGGCGCTTTGGCAGGGCTGTGGAAGTTCTGTCAAAGCGCACCTTTCCCGCCTTGGTGGCTGCAGGGACCGCCCCGCCGCTTTATCTTCCTTCTCCTCCTCCTCCCCTTCTGCCCTGAGCAGCGGCAGCTGAGCCGGGAAAGGGGTGCTTTGGCAGGGCTGTGGAAGCTCTGTCAAAGCGCACCTTTCCCGCCTTGGCGGCTGCAGGAACCTCCTCCTCCCCTTCCGCCCTCAGCAGAGCCGGGAAAGGGGCGCTTTGGCAGGGCTTCCGCCGCGCCCCCAAGGACCGCTGACCTCGCGCCGCCGCTTCTTCTTCTTCCCCGGCCTTCCCAGTTAGCTTGCTTGAAGCTCCGAGGAGGCGGGAGGAGGGTCACAGGAGTGGAAGTGGTGGGAGGTCTCCCCGGCCGGGAAGAGCTGAGAGGCTGCCGGCCCCTTTCGCAGGAAAGTTAACTTTTCTTGGCGAAATCCTGCCCCCCCCCCCGCGTGGGTGAGTGGTCGGCTGTCCTCTTCCCGTAAGCCACCCGGAGTTACCTGTGTGTGAGGTGGGCTGCCCTATGCATTTGCGTGTGTGCGCTGGAAAGAGAGTGAAAAAGAGAGGGAGAAATAATTATATTAATTAGATAGATCAGTCTTTCTCCACCTTGGAGACTTGAAAGTGTGTGGACTTCAACTCCCAGAAAGGGAGTTGGGAGAAAGGGAGAAAGGAGGAGAGAATGAAAGGAAGATGGGGGAAAGAAGAAAGAGGTAAGGAGAGGAGGATGGAAAGGAGAGAAAGAGGGGGAGAGAGGGTAGAAAGGGGAAGAGGAAGAACAGGAGTAGGAGAAAGGTAAGGGAAGAAGGAAGGGGAAGGAGAGCAGGAAGGAAGAAAGTAGAGAAGGGAGGAAGGGAGAAAAGAAAGGGAAAATAAGGTGGTGTTATAACAGGAGGAAGGGATGGTAAACAAAGCAACCCAAACTGTATATTATAACCTATTAAATGAAATAATAAATGTATAAGAATGATAAATGTTAAAACACTTGTAACCAAACGACATGCTATATGTGATGATGGGGTTTTTTTCTTTTTGTTTTGTTTTGTTTTTATTGTTGTGGGTATGTGTCGTCTATGTAACAAAAAATAAATAAAAAAAATATTTTTATAAAAAGATGGAGAAACACTGAGATAGATGATAATGAGATGAGGGAGGGAGAGGGAGAGAGAGAGAGAGATCATAATTAGATAGACAGATAGGCAGGCAGATAGACGGATGGATAGAGAGAAAGAGAGAGAGATAGGTAGGCAAGCAGATAGATGGATGGAGAAAGAGAGGGGGAAAGAGGGAGAGGGATACCATAACTAGATAGGCAGGCAGATAGACAGACAGATGGATGGATGGATAGAGAGAGAGAGGATGTATATAATTAAGGTGACCAGACGTCCCTAGCGAGGTCGCGGGCTGGCAGTAACTGCCGCGGCCCAGCTCCCCCCCCCCGGTCAATGGTGTCCCTCTTTACCAATCTGAAAATCTGGTCACCTTACTTGTTTAGGTAATTCTGAGGTGGTTGATGGTTCTGTGAGTGCCTGTCCTTTATAATTTTCCACATTGCCTTGATGGTTTTTATTCCAGTGACTTTGTCTTTCCTGTTCTTAGGCTTAGGAAAAAAAACCTGGTTTCATTGGCAGTCTTTTTTTGGGGGGGAGGGGGATTTTTATTTTTTTGGTGTTTTCCTAGCACTGTCATAGTTTGTGGGTGTGGGTGGGTGTGTAATGTCCCACAGTTATCTATGCATTAATAATGATCTAGTAATATTAATAATATCTAGTAATTAGTAATATCTAGTAATAACATCATCTTGGCCACTCCCACCAGGTCACATGGGTGGCAGGCCACTCCCATCCGGTCACATGGGCAGCAAGCCACTCCCACAAAGGAGGCCACGCCCACAGAGTAGGTTCGAACAATTTTTGAAACCCACCCCTGGTCAGAAGAGACTGCACGAGAGCCGAGTCTGGGAGGAGTCAGTTCTTCGAGCAAACTTCAGGCTTCAGTTTATTTTTTTGCAAAGGAGCCGGCGCTCCTGGAGGCTTCGGAGCAACATCCGTGACTGCGGTGGGCTTTGACTCAGCTGGCTGGGTTTGGGATTCACCCTCTTCTCCCACAGCAGTAGGAGCAGCAGTCCCCAGCGGGGGTCAGTGCCAGCGAGTCCCCGAAGGAGGCCACCAGGGCGAGCGGGTCCAGGTTGAGGTGCTCGAAGGCGGGTGACAGGAGCTCAGTGGAGGCGGATGGGGCAAGACGGAGGGCGCACGGGCAAAGGAGGCCGGGTCTGGCAGGCTGAGCAGCGGGGAGGCGCGGCGGGCGCTGGGCACCCCGGAGAAGCTGACACTCTGGTGCAGCTCCGTCTTGTAGTGGGACAATGGGGCGGGCGTGCTGGGCAGCCTGAGTGGCGTGAAGCCCGGCAGCGGGGGCGGCAGTGGCTGGGCCACCTTGCCTTCGATCAAGCTGGTGCAACGGGCCGTGGCTTCTCGCCCTTGGGGCTCCAGGGGCTGCACAGCGACCACACCGCCAAGTCCCCACTGCCCGGCAGCACCGCCTCAGAGGAGCAGGCCGAGCGGCCACAGGAGAAGGCAGAGGTGGGCGCATCCAGCTCTTCTCTCAGTGAGAGGTTGATCAGGTTCTGATAGAGGTTCCGGACATCCAGAATGGAGCTCATGGTACCGCCTGTTCGTGCTCCGCTCACCAAAAGCAGCATCGACAACTCTGCTTTCTGGCACTTTCTTTCACCTGCCTGTCAGAACTCAGGTGGGCAAAAGAAAGAAAGCACTTTAGACAGTGGGATGTTGGGGGAGAAGACTGCCTCACCAGCCATAAACCTCACTGCACGTCACTGTTGCAAGGATATAGTTAGAGGGATCACCTGTACACTAAAGCTGATGAGGACCATTGAAATCTAACTACAATAATTGATTAACTATTTAAGGACATTGCAGTAGTTGTTGTTAGTTGCAAAGTCATCCCCGACCCATCGCGACCTCATGAACAACGTTCCTCCAGGCCTTCCTGTCCCCCTCTTTTGGTACTGTCAATGGGGTTTTCATGGCAAAGATACTGGAGGGGGTTGCCATTTCCTTCTCCAGTGGATCATGTTTTGTCAGAGCTCTCCGCTATGACCTTTCTGTCTTGGGTGGCTCTGCACGGCATACAGTAGCTCATAGCTTCATTGAGCAAGGACATTGTAGCCTGGGCTGCAAACAGAGTTGTAGAGTTTAAAGATGTAGAATAATGCCTTGCATCTTGCATTTCTATTTTTTTTTTCCTAAAAGCTAATCTCACATGATTTTTGTTTTCATGTTTAGAATATTGTATAAATTATTAGAAAGTGTTTATTAAATGATTAGGCTTTAGATTAGTAAATATTTTAGGTTAGTATTAAGCTTACTACAGATGTGGCAGAAATATTGTTTTACTGTTAATGGGGGTCATGATATAATTTTACTATGACTTGCTTATACTGTTTTCTTTTTCTTTCTTTAATATTCAGATTAACCTAAAGCCAGTCAAGCTTCTCACTGTGCAAGATTTCATAGAGCATGCCCTGGCTGCTGAGCGAAGAAAAATTCGACTGGATCATGACCGTGTAGTTAATGATTTAATGGATAAATGTGGCATGGATGATGGTCAGTAAAACAAACGCTATGTTGCTCATTTTGAATTCTCTGAAACGAGGGGGGGGGGGAATTCCAACAGTTACTTGGCTACATTTTTTGAATTAAAAAGGTCTGGGAACTCACAGCATTGTGTAATGTATCATTTATGAAAAATATAAAATATGAAAAGATATAAAGGAAAGCCACGTGCCCTTCTGTGAAGTGATATTCCTGCTTTAGATCTCCCAGAACTAGGAGCAATATAAACAAGCTTGCCATTAGCTTAGTGCTAGTAGTTCAGAAAATGTCTGATAATACCATAATAAATGTTACTAATGAACATGGGTGTCCGCAATTTCTCTTCATATTATTGGCATTTTTCTTCTTTTAATGCCATCTCCACTGTTTAAAATTTTCACACACATTTGTACACATCACAACCACATGCCTCTTCCCCTTTGAATTTATTATGTAATTAATGCAGCTGCATATTGTTTCGTTTCTATACTCCGACATCAACATGTTTCTGAACTCATAATTAATGCATGCATTGAAACAGAATCAAGGCAAATGATAGAACCCATTCTTTCAACTTATACAATCACCTCATCCACCCCACCTGCATACACCCTTTGTTTATGCAAGGCATATCACTAGAAAGCAGCTTATGCATTTTCAGGTCTTCACTTTTAAGAGAATATTATAGAAAACAAGCATTGGGCCCATATCTAAAAGTAGATAAAGTGAGGATGAATTTATCAAATACTAAGACTGCTTTGCTGAAAATGAGTACAGAGTTCACTAAAAAAGAAGCAAGGCTCAATTATATTGTTGAAATTGCTAATTTAATAGGCTGATAAGTAGGTCCAAAATGCAAGGCAGTCAGGTGGATCCAACTACAACTCTGGGATTATAAAACTAATGAAACTGGGGCAGAAGCCAAAGGCTTAATTTAGGTCAAGTGGAATCATGTGGTAGATTAGCCTGGCTGGCATTTAAAACAAAAACATATACTTTTAGTAGGAATATGTTCCTTCCTGATAATAGAAAGATACCGTATTTCCTTTCCTATTTTCTCTCTATAATGCATTTAAATACCATTATAATTCTAACTAGGCAATTTAGTCTCTAAAGATATATAGCATGACATTTTTAGAGATCAGAATCAAAACAGGTAGTCCTTGGGTTATTCAGTGACCATTCAGAGCTGTAAAAGCACTGGACATGTAGGGGACCTACAACCAGCCCTTGTAGTTCCAACCATCACAATATCTCCATAATCACATGAGTGTGATATGGGTGCTCAGTGCCTAGCTGGCAATTGTGATGTTACAGTGAACTGCGATCACATGATTGTGATTTCCAAATTTCCCTGTTGCTGTTTTTCTGCCTGCACTCTGGAGTGCCTGGCCTTGGTACCCACCCCAACACCATCCCATTTACTGGAATCCCTGCTATTGGCAAACCTCCCTCCTGACCACAGCAAGCCCCACCTGGCCAGAACTCTCACCCAACAGCTTCACTTGCTAGCTTAATTATCTGGTCTCTGGTCTGATTCTGTCTTTCCCTATTTAACAACCTGTAATAGTTTTGGAGTTGTGACAGAAGCCTGGACTAAAGGATTACTGTTGCTAAAGTGATGCGGTCATGTGATGTTATGCTTTGCAGCAGCTTTGTTTAGCAATAGAAATTGCAGTCCCAATTGCCTTCACAACTTCCTGTAATAATAGTGCACATGAGAAATGTCTGTCCTAAAAGAATATGGAAGTGATAGACTTTTTCTAATGCAATACAAATTTTATCGATGTCTATGAAATTCAGAAAAGCTGTGCTAGGATAAAACATTGTAACTTCAGTTGAAATGTATGTGTACTTGGAGTGCTGGCAATTATCCTAACACCAGGGTCATATGTTCTAGACCATGTTTGCAGTAAAGAGAAAGATGTTATTTACACCGATTGCACTCATGTGCAGAGCACTGAACTCGTCCTGCCTCCTCATGCCAATCATCAAGGAAATACATTTGGTGGCCAAATTATGGCTTGGATGGAAACAGTGGCTACTATTTCAGCAAGGTGCCTTTTCATAAAACTTTCTTCTGTATTAGATATTATCGGGCACATTTAGTAAGAAATAATGGCTACTAGGGAAAAATAAGAGGAGGGAGGGTCTCAATGAAAGTTCATCTCATCACACAGAGAATTCCACTCTCCTCCCCCAATTGCTGGGTACATGCAACTCTTTCTTTGTGCGTGAGAGACATGAATTTCTATTAGAATTCCCTTCACACTTCAGTGGGCCGGATTCATTGTCAGGATGCTGGATGTGTCATTCCCATTCATTATTCATGTAGCTCTGATTCGTAGCCTGAACTTATGTGCAATAATAACTGCTTTTGCTTCTTTGCCAGATAAATAGATCATTTTATTAAAATTGTAAATCTATCAAAGGTTATAATCACCACAAAGACCCAAGAAAGCAACATTTTTACGTAAATGTATACACCAAATACCTGTAATACATCCGAATGGACAAAACAGGAGTCATATTTAGCTGTAAGAAACCAAATAGTTGTAACAAGAAAAATAAGGAGCATAATCCATAAAGTTAAAATTCTACTGTATTTTATGGAAATACATTAGAAACATTGCTAAATGGTAACCAAAAACTGTCTGTTCTGCTTGAGAAATAAATGGCCTTGCTGCAAAGCTTTTGTAAAACAACTCACAATTAGATTTGACCTTTGGAAGATGGCAGAGTTGCTATGGCCACACACTGCCGAGGAATAAAAAGAGGATGTTTATTTATTTATTTTAAAGGCTATTTGCAAAACACAAAGGGAAGTTAAATTCAGAATAGTGTATCTAAAGTTTATGGATGATATCTAGCACAGTTTATCAAGTGATGGAAATAATACTAACTATAAAAAAGAGTAATTTCTCATCTATCATGTAATTTCTCAACATTAAAATCTGCCCTAGAGGAGAGATTTAGGGACCTACTGTACAAATAAAAGATCTTTTAAATGATGAGGAATGTTATCCTTTGTTCATTTTTAACTATTGCAATACTAAGCAAACATTAGATCCAGAAATAATCCTTTACAATAAGATCTAAACAAAAGCATGGAAGTCTTGCTTTAATAAAATTATTTTAATTTTCAATAACAATGTTAAGAACAAAATAGACAACAAACCTATATATCCTTCACATCTGGTCTGATATTAATCTGCTGGTGTCCTTAACTGTGAGTATTGCAAATTAGATATTTAGCAATTTAAATAGGAGGAGCAAATTATTCCTAATGAAATCCAAAGTAATTTGAATTCATTATAATGATGCTCAGTTAAATTAATTAGAAACAGATAATTGTGCACATTTAACAATTCTGGTACATCATAAAGAGGTAATTGAGTTACGCTAAGGATAAATAATGGCCCCAAACAATGTCATTGCTAAACAAAGGTTAAAAATTTCAGACTTATGTAAACACTGAGTTCTTAGCCAAAATGTTTTAGAACATTTATGCATTAAAATAAATCTAAATGGAAGATTTATTTTCACATAAAAATGAAAGGATTGGTGATTATTTGTGAAAATACAAACAAAGAGGTGATTGTGGGATCATTGATGATACAGTATTCAGCAGGTTCTGACCAGTTCTGGAGAACCGGTAGTGGAAATTTTGAGTAGTTCAGAGAACCAGTAAATACCACCTCTGACTGGCCCCACCCGCATTTGTTTCTCTGCCTCCTGAGTCCCAGCTGATTTGGAAGAAATGGGGATTTTGTAGTAATCTTCTCCTGGAGTGGGGAGGGATTTTACAGTATCCTTCCCCTGCCACACCCACCAAGCCATGCCCATCAAGCCATGCCTCGCCCACAGAACTGTAGTAAAAAAAATTTGAATCCCACTACTGATGACACATATGTATCATCAATGATCACACAATCACCTCTGTTTGTATTTTTACAAATAATCACACAGATGGGAGTCACTGCTTAAGAATTTGTTAGTGACAAATTCTCTTATTTGTCAACATATTCATTTGATTTCATAGAACTTTTCAAGAAGCTTGATTAGTAAAAAGAAAATTGAACAACATAGTTGATAATGTGACGTATGTATAAAAAATATACAGAATTGTTCCCAAATATGAATATTAAAACACAATTCTTAAATTTCACTTCTCATTGAATACATTTTATTAATTTTCTCAAAGCTAATTTAAACTTAAAAATCAGTTTTGTGTAGTATTTCTGTAGAAATCGTTGCATTGACATAAAAAATGTGTATTTAATTTTGTTTGCTTTCATTCAGCCGCCTGTGTCATGTGCATCCAACTCTGAAATCTGTAGATATGTTTAAATTCCGAGGACCTTCAACTGTCGGTGACCGCCTTATTTTTAATGCTATAGTTAATAATACTTTTCAGAAAAGGTAAATACTATATCTTTATGCTACAAATATTTATCATATCTATCTATCTGTCTGTCTATCTATCTAAATATATAATAATATAAAATAATAATATAATATAAATTTTATATTATTATATATATATGCAAAATTACAGTGTAAGTAGGAATACTCTTGCTTGAAACTTAAAGCTTTGACATTCAAGCATTCTGTATAACACAATATAATAAGGATGTATGAATGTGTATGTATATGTATGGTGTGTGTGTGTGTATATATAGTATTTATGCTGATAAATAAATAAATACATAAATACAAAAACCTATAAATACAACACAAATGTAACAAAGGCAACAGTAAAAATATTGGGTTTCTGTCTGTATGGTCTCTTATGACGAGCCGATGGACAGAGAATGGAAGCAGAGAACTTCCTCCCATATTTGGGCATACCAGGGATTGTGACTTTATATATGTTTGTGTGTGTGTGTGTGTGTGTTTGTGCTGATAAATAAAGGGAGACTTTATTTATTTATCAGCACAAATATAACACAAATATAACAAAGGCAACAGTAAAAATATTGGGTTTCTGTCGTGATGGACTCTTGTGACGAGCCGATTGACAGATAATGGAAGCAGTTAGCTTCCTCCCATAATTGGAGCATACCAGGGGTTGTGACTTTAAATATATATATATTATTCTGCCCATGCGCAGAACTGAAAAACAAGGTGGCGGTGCTGTAGGCACTGCCTGGGAACCAGTTCAGGGGTCTGGTAGGCCTGGGTTTCTGCCGGTTCCAGCAACCTAAGCAAACCACTAACGGTTCAGCCGAATTGGTCCGAACCGGTAGGAACCCACCACTGTGTGTGTGTGTGTGTGTGTGTGTGTGTGTGTGTGTGTGTACCATTTTGCCCAAAAATAAGAACTTGTATTGGGCGCACATGTAAAAATTGAGCAAGAGCTTACTTTTGGGATAGGTCATATTACCTATTAATTGGTTTTTCTGCACACTGGAGTGCACTGGAGTAAATCAACCTCAGCAATTTTAACTTGTGTTGATATTTATTTATTCATTGGACTTGTATGGCTGTCTTTCTTATATGATGACTCTGGGTCATGCCTATCAAACTGGCGGTTCACGGGCCAGATGTGTCATATGCAGGCCATGCCCACCCGGGCTCCATAAAGGCAAAAAACGTTGTGATACATCACAATATGCCAAGTGACACAACTGTGCTCTAGGTAATTCAGGACAATCCATAAGGAACGTAAGTTGCCCCAGAATGACTGCTGGGGAATTCTGGGAGTTGAATTCCATACACATCTTAGGTTGAGAAACACTGGACTAGATTTCCACAAAATCCTAGCCAATTCTACAGTTTTATGATTGTATGATACTTTGCATAGTGGTAAGCCTAAATCCAGTTTCTGTTCTATATTCTATTATAGAATCAGCAGAATCCAGCACACACCAAATCTGACTATAAGAGAAGCTATAATGCAGAATATATTTGGAACCAGATCCTAATTTTTACATTTGACATGCTGTGCGGTGCTTTAGATAATGAAAAAAATTATTTATGTAGGCACATTATATCACAGATTAGAATATAATATTATACAAGGACACTGATTAAATAATCTGTTTTTCATCTTAATAAACATCTAATGGTAAGGTTGTATATAAAGCCAGATAGATTAAATGTATTCTGCCTAAAAAAAGTAATTATTCTTGCTGTTAAGTAAATGTGCATATTTTGCGAAATTAATTCTGCTTCTAAATATAGAAAAGATTAAAGAGGTATGTAAATTATTGAAGCTATGTCACTTTTTAACCATGGAGACAAACATAATATATTCACATATTATGAAACATGAAATATTTTACAAAAAATAGATTTTATCAACTACAATTGTAGATTTAAATCTTTTTTAATTAATATACAGGTAGTCCTCAACTTACCACCACAACCGAGCCTAAAATTTCTGTTGTGAGACATTTGTTAACTGAGTTTTGCCCCATTTCATGATCTTTGTTGACACAGTTGTTAAGTGAATCACTGCAGTTGATAAGTTAGTGTTGTGGCCCAGCAGGTGCCGTTGGAGCTGCCACCAGACTCCAACAGCGAGGGACTCTCTGAGTCGGCTCTGGAGGATGTGGTGGATCTTGGACAGGGTTCCGACTCTGAGCAGGGTGCAGAGAGGCTGGTTGGCCACCAGGAGGCACCTGAGCCTTGGACCAGTGGGGAGGAGACAAAGGAGAGTGAGCCGGAGGCCAGTAGTGAGTTGTCCCTGGATGCACGCCATCGAAGAGCTACTAGGCATCAGGAACAATTACGCAATTACAGGAGGTAATTGTACTCAGCTGGTGGTCATTAGGCTCCTCTCCAGACTATAAAAAGCTACTTGTGCACACGGCCCTCTTTGCAGAAGTCAACGCAGGATTGAATGTCAGAAGACAGTACTGTGAGCTTGGCAGCCTGGATTGCTGTCAAGCCTTATCTGTGTTTATTGCTGCCTGAGTTTGTCTGAGTTGCTGCCAAGGTCCTTATCTGTGTGTTTTGCTTGGCTTTCAGCCACTGAGGTTTTGGTGTCTTGCTATTAAAGTACATTCCAGTTAAGCTCGTCTCGGCATTCGTTACTGGACGGAGAAGGGGGGTCAGAACAAGTTAGTAACATGGTTGTTAAGTGAATCTGGCTTCCCCATTTACTTTACTTATCAGGTCACAAAAGGTCACATGACCTTGGGACACAGTAATGGTCATAAGTATGAACCAATTGCCAAGCATCTGAATTTTAATCATATGATCATGGGGATGCTAAGGTTGTAAGTCTGAAAATGGTCATGTCACTTTTTTCAGCACCGTTGTAACTTTGAACTAAATGAACTGTTGTAAATTGAGGACTCTGTAATTGAAAATGAGTTGGTGATTTTTGGGAAGGAAATCAGTAGTTAGATTTGCAGAAATCATTATTCAGTATATCATATTTTTCTGTCTCTTTTTCTGATAAATATTTTTAAGATGACAAAATCCATTTACATGGAAGTTTTAGGTTTTAAAAGAATAACAGAAAAAGAAAAAAGACAAAGCAAAAGGACAGATAATTCAAACATCCATTTACATGAAATATACTTCTGCATATTCAAATAATTAACACTAATGAATTAGATATTTTTAATTCTGTGCAATTTTATTCTGAAGTAGCTTCAGTGAGATTTGTATTATACTGTACCACAACTTATTTACTTCTTTATCCAAACAACCTATTACTTGAATGATCAGAAAAAAATACTTCACACATCACATTCAATCAGGCCTGCACAACATTCAAACCACAGGCCACATGTAGCCTGCCAAGCTGCCTTGTGCGATCCTTCCATGCCTTTTGAAAACTCAGCAAATCCACTTCTACCAAATTGGATCCACTGCCAGAAAGGATCCACTGCTGCCAATTTTGCAGCCCCAAAGGATGCTTCTGAGCACCTCCAAAATCTTCAGGTCTCAGCAAGACTGCCAGCTCCATCACTGCAGTCACACTGCTAGTCACCAAACAGCTACTTGATATATCAGCTATTCCTTTGTAGCCCAATTATTTTCAATAGCAATGTGGCTCTTTCCCCTTCACGAATTAATCTGACTTGTATTAAATCAAGTTTTTTTAACCGTGGTTTTGAACCTAACTTGATGTGTTAGGTTATCTAAGCCAACCGTTTCTTTGAATTAGGAAATCCAGAGAGGCTATTTCTAAAACCTGGCAGCTGAGCTTCTATTTGAAGAGGTCCCTCAAAGGACATTCTACCTCTTCTCTAGAAACAGAGCCATCTCACTTCTCTGAATGGACATTTAACACCAATTCTACTGTAACTGAAACCTGTTCTAACTTGTCCTTTCTTGTGCTTTCTTTGTATTTGAAAAATAATGTCATAATCTCTTTCATTCTCTCTTTAAGCTATCTATTTCAACCAGTTGTTACAAGGTTATTGCACTCTACTGACTAATAAATTACTACTGCAGATTTCAACCCATTTTTAAACTAAGTAAACACCTTTTTTCCAGTATTGAGGTTGGAGTTCGGGTTGAAGCATACAATTGTGAAGAATGGGCCAAAGGTCAAGCACGGCATATTAACAGTGCCTTTCTTATTTTCAATGCTATCAATAAACATGGAAATGTTCATATTCCCAGAATGAGTTCCATGTCCAAGGTGAGTTCTTTTTCAGCTGGAAAGGAAGACAATAGATAATGAGTAGATAAAGCAAGATTATTTCTTTACCGATTTTTATAATTGCAACAATAACAGAAGAAATTAAGATATCCTGTAAATAAAGAAATTTCTTGATTTGAATTCTATATGAGGAATTGACTCTAAAGTGCTTTAGATTACATTTTTCTTGGAAAATAATTTAGGCCAGTGAAAAAGAGCTAATTAATTTTGTTTTATTAATTATAGTGTCTCAAGCTTTTCAGAGTGCTGCTTTGTTTATTTACATATTTTCATCAAATAGTTGTCTTCATCCCCTGCTTTGTTTAATCATAATGTTTATGTCACACACAATTTGTTACATGACCATCAGCTATTCTTAAAATGAAGTATAATTACATTTAATTTACCTAATATTACTTTTTAAAGAAAAATTCACATATTATAGCTAATTCCTTGTTTTACCTGCTTTGTTCATTTGGAGGATGGCTTAAGAAGGTACCATGGAGCTATTGCACGTAAGAAAATTCGATTATTCAGGTAAAAAAAACCCTCAAAGATTACACAATTTGATAATTTGTTTATAATGGAATGACTGTTATTTCTCAGTTAATCCAGAAATGACTACTTGATTTATGAAATATCAAACAAATATTCAGTTTGAGGCGTATTCCTGATAGGCGGTATGGAAAATACTTTGGAATAATGGAGCAGAACAGATTCAAGAAGATATTCCGGTGTATGGGTTGTAAGTGAAAGGAGACAAAATACCTATTGCGGTTCTGTAATGCTTCCAGTTTTACCAGATAGTCATCTTTATTACTACAAGTGTTCATAAAAATCTGGAAGCCTTATCCTCACCTTGCATGCTGGATTTAATATTCCAATGTATTGAAAGGATAATGCTGGAATTTAGTTATCAGCATAAGGTATGTTTTAGCAATCACAGTTCTGTATTTTTCATTGATGGTTATTACAGTGATTCCTCGTCACATTTGTAAATGTAAACAAAATTAACATTTATAAACAGCAATTTAAAAAATACTTGGTTTGGGTAGTTTAAACCTATTTGGAAGTGTAGGATGCTCTTTGAAATCCATGTATTTCCTTAATATACTTTTGGCTTTATTTCCACATATGTATCTTACCTTCAGGAGATATGCTCTCTTGAAGAAAGAAAACTATTTCACACCTGATTTCTGGGACATTAGCGACCAGGTACTATTTATATTATTTGCACATTGATATCCATCAAGAAAATTGGATCATTTGGTGCAGGATGACAGTCTTTTTAAAGTTAGGACCAATTTTTAAATTTTTGGCCTCAGCTGCAAGGGATGTGGAAGTGATGTTGCAAGACGTTCCAGGGCTAGTATTCTTTTTTTTTTCCCCCAGATTTAGACAACATTTTTATTGAACAGATAAGACAGAATTTGATTAAAAACTCTTAGGTTAAAGGGTATGCCCAAGTTTGCCATCTTATTGCTTCCTCTATTTATTTTTCTATGTCTGTCTTCCCCCACACAGTTTTGGGCATTTTTAAGGATGGTTCAGTGGCTAAGATGCTGAACTTGTCGATCAGAATGGTCAGCAGTTTGAATCCCTAGCGCCACGTAATGGAGTGAGCTCCCGTTACTTGTCCCAGCTTCTGCCAGCCTAGCAGTTTGAAATCATGTAAAAAATGCAAGTAGAAAAATAGGAACCATCTTGGATGGGAAGGTAACAACGTTCCGTGTGCCTTCAGCATTTAGTCATGCTGGCCACATGACCACGGAGACATGGGTAGCATATTCTTGAGAAGCATGAAAAATGAAGCTATTTTTAAAAGCCCTGATTTATTTATTTTATTTTTTCAAAACTTCAAAAATCTAGTACTCAGTACTATGTTTTTGGAATATTATTCTGTCCCACCAAACTTGGTTTACTTATCATCAGAATTGTTCTAAAATTAACCAGCTTTATATAATGCTGATAGCAGACAGGACAGCAAGTGTGGTTTTATAGCACTGATTTTATGAGCATGTGATGGAAAGAAAAATCTTTCATCACAGGCATGTAATTCAGAGACGTCTGTATCAGGATTTTTTATACATGTTCCTAATGTGCTAATTGTGCAAATTATGGTGACAATTCTATATTTTTTTTAAATTAGCTCTACCACATTGAATTCAGTCAAATTTGATTCTGAGCATGTTCTTTGAATTCAGATTTAGTCCATCCTTACTGCAGGTTTTTTTTAGCTTGATACTGTCATATATCAACAACTTAAAGAATGTCCTGTCAAATATGTGTGTTTAATTTATCAGAAAAAAACGATAGAGATAGATTTGTATTGCCTTCATCATTTAAAAGATCTCAAGCTCGATCTCTATAACTTTCCCAAACTGTAAAGAGTTAAAAACCCATGTATTTTCTAACTGGTTTGCAATTAATTGTCTATTTTAAATTTCAGTCACTCATAATCAAAAGCAATGTTACAGCACTGACTGTCTTGGCAGCAAAGCCTGGATGGGAGATATGTATGACTCTAAACCGTGTAGGTACTACTCATGTGTTTTCTTACAATAGACTTCAACAGACAATTCTTGTGTGCATGTCATAATGGTTTCTTTTTTAAAAAAAAATGAAGAAGGGAGTTTTGTTCTCACCATCTTCTCTGCATGCTGATGGCCTGGGTTTGGACTTGGTCAAGGCCAATCGTCTCACATAACAACTTGATGTGGCTTTTTGAAGATGCACCCCACATGACACCTTAGGGAGTTGCAGATTGGACATTGGGTTGGGGAATTGGGAGGACGGTGCTGGATAAACGTTTGATATGTACATGTTCGCGCCTTTTTGGCTCAGATCTTGCTTTCTTTTTTGCTGTTTTCAATTCATATCCAGTAAAAGTACGTTATCTCTATTCAAATGGAGTTGAGGTTTTTTTTTTCTTGGATATTGAAGAAGGCATGCCTGACACCTTCCTTCTGACCAATCTCTTACTTTGAAGAGAACTGCAGCACTGCCCATCAAATTACAGAACTATACCCCCTCCCATCAGATTTACTTATCAAGAGTATATTACAAAGTAAAACATGATTGATCATGACTAACTATTCAAACTGTGTCTTTTAAGTACCTATCAGTTAGGAATAATAAAGGCTGAAAAATAATGTGACCAAGAACATCACATTATTTCAGCAACTATAGAAAATACTATCTATCGTCTGGATTTATTTTTGTTTACATTAAGACAATGGAGTCGAGATAGAGCTAATGCAAAGTAATTTTTTTGCAGTCCATAAGATATAACTGTTTAGGGGTTGCTATAGACTCACTTTTGTAGAATTAACCTAAAAAAGTTAAAGATAATCAACAAAATCATAACTGTTGATACTACAATTCTCATTAGTCTTATTTACAGTATATAATTTGGGGGGAAAGTTTTATTTGCTAAGTATGGGACATAAAATGTTTGGTAATAAAATAAATACCATTAATTACCTTTTATGTTAGTAGAAGGTAAACTTAAAAGAGAAGACCCCCAAATCTGCAGGAAATCGTGGCAGAACTTTGATTAGAATTTTCAGAATAATTTTCCCTTGATATGTGTTAAGGTTACAAATGCTACCCTTCTTGGCTAGTGCATGTTGAAATTGCATGTGTGAAGGATCAAGTTGAGGTACGTAGTTCTAGTGTATTCACTAGAGATTTACATATAAGAATAAAATTAAATATAGGTCTTCCAGAAGTTCACTGTGATTACTAAACATAACAAATGAATAAGTAGATCACATAAATTATATTTAGTTTAAAGAAGAAAATTATTTTTTGCCCATTAAATGAGTACTCTGAATCTGTAAATTACAAATTAAAGATGCTTTTTAAATATTTCTGTGATGCCTATTAAAGTAATAAAATAGGTTCATACTATTACTTGCCTATTAGATCATATCTGATCTAGCTTTGGCTTATAAAACTTCATTCTACTCATGATCCCTGAGATTATTAATTCTTCTTTAAGCACTTGAATCTCCCCACCACATTAAAAGACAAACAATTGTAAACTAAAGTTCTGCATTCTGTATTTAGACAAATTTATGACAAAGGCCCTGCAATGTCAGGAATTCCTAAAGGATGCTGATTTTATTTCTGGATTTAAACCCAGACTTGGCACGGAGATAGTTTTGGTTGCTGTAATGGAAGCAGTAAGTTAGTATTCATTCATCTCAGTGGCATTTCATGCTATAATCCTTTTGGAGTTCTTGAATGAGCTCAGAGTTGCAGGGAAGGGGCATGTTTTTAGTTGCTACTGTGAAACATCTGCTTAACCCCCTAGGGAAGAAGGATTCTGTCTTGGCTCTCCTGTGATTTAATACCTATATGAAGTTGTTGGAAAAGATCATTATTATTTGTATAGGCTGAAGCAATACTTCACCTTTTCCTGTTAAATTCCTATTAGCAATAGCACTTAGATTATATACCACTTCACACTGCTTTACAGCCCTCTCTAAGTGGATTACAGAGTCAGCATATGGCCCCCAACAATCTGGGTCACCATTTTACTGATGTCAGAAAGCAGGATCAACCTTGAGCCTGGTGAGATTCGAACTGCCAAATTGCAGGCAGCAGAAGTAGCCTGAAGTACTGCGTTCTAACCACTGCGCTACTACGGATATTTAAAGAGCTTGCCTGTGTCTTCAGACCTGATGGGAGTAGATGGGAGGAAAACAAAGTGAAGCCGAATTCAGATAAGACAGAATTGTTGCTGATTCCAGAGACTCGTCTCCAAGACAGTTTCTGAAGCATTACATCTTTAAGATCTATGGACTTCAACTCCAGAATTCCCCAGCCGCTGTGTTATTGTTATTAAGAACTAAATGTACAGAAACATCTTAAAAAACGTATCTACCTTAAACTTGCATTATAATATGCTAATATATGATATAACATGAAAATCTTCTCTTGACAAAACATTTTCAATTTTTTAGTTTTTTCCCCATATAAAAGAACGTATTGGTGATAGGTTTGTATTCCTATTCATAAGTGGGAACACAAAGCAAGTCTTCAGCTATTTTAAAGGTCACTCAGATCCTAGGGAGCAGGTTATTCCTAAAAGAAATCTTCATATTTTCATCTATGCGTGCTATTATTCCTATTGTTAACATTACTTTTATCAAGATAAAACCGCTACTTCACACTGAATGCTATTCTTCTATTTATTTATTAGTTCTCTTTGCACAATTCCTAAATCTATATATCTGGTTCTGACATAAATTTATTTTATAGAAACTGAATTATTGGTCACAAAGTTATACTTTATTGTTGTATGATACTTGACTTTATTTCAGGGAATGGTGCGTACTTATCTGGAGATTGCTTTTTAAAACGAAATCATTTTGTAACCTTAGTTTGTGTGATTGCATAATTCAGCATTAAAAATACTTTTTTCCCTAGACAAAAATGTACACTCTGGAGGAGGAAAATGCTTTGTCAATCAAGGTTGAAATGCAAATACAGATACCTTTGAAACTGGCATTCTTTCTTTTATCTAACTTCTCACTTCATAAGCATTGGACTAAATACTACTTGTAAGCATAATTTTGTATCTTTCATTTAGTATCGGTTCTTACAGCCTTAATTTTTTTTTAAAAAAAAGCTGGCATTTTGACAAATTTTTGATAATATAGACTAGTTTAATGAGAATAGAAATAAAGAAGATTGAGTGTGATATGTGAAATCATAGCAATATTTTAATTTCAAATATACAGCAATATAAGTCTAAACATTTTATAATGAAGGAAATCGATATATCTAAAAAAGACAAAGGATCTTTCAGGGAAGACTGTTTTAGCCAATGTAGAGACATATTAGACTGTAATCCCCCATAGGGCATGTGACCAACAAATGCCTGCAGAAAGAAGATTCAGAAAAGCTAAATGGATTCACAAACATGCCAAAAGGAACAGGTAGTAAAGGGAAAAGGAAAGGTTGGATCCACTGCTTGAAAAAAATGATCATACAGTGTAAGGTAATAGAGAAGAGGCTGAGGCCTTCCACTCCTATTTTGCTTCACCTTTGTTTCCAATAGGGAACTGCATTCAAATAGACTAAATTGCTATCCAAGGCAAGTAAAGGGATAGAAAACATCTGGCCACCATGAATTAATGTAAGTCTCCAGATCCAGATCAACTAGATCTCAGGGTTTTGATAGACCTCTCCAAGGCGCTTACTGTATTTTATTAATTTACACTCAGGTCCAAAGTATTCTTTACAGTACACTGAAAAGACAAAAGTACATCATCATCATCTAAAACAGGGGTTTCAAACTTGCGGCCCACAAGCCTGATACGTCATGCACTGGCCATGCCCACCCCGGTTAAGCAAAGGGGGGGGAAAGTCATGATACATCACATGACAACACGATTCTCACACCCCTGATCTAAAACCTCAGCATGAAATCAACATTTTTAACCAGCCTAGCAGCTAGGCCCAGTAATAGTAATAGTAATAGCAATATATATATATATGTGTGTGTGTGTGTGTGTTATATTTGTGCTGATAAATAAATAAAGGGAGACTAGTATAGATCTATTTCAAGCTATTTAGCTCTCATCAGCTAGCCATACCCTTACTGGGATTCGAACCTGGGCTATATTACATCTTAGGCAGACGTCTTAGCCATTAAGCCTATAATATAACACAAATATAACAAAGGCAACAGTAAAAAAATATTGAGTTTCTGTCATGATGGACTCTTGTGACGAGCCAATTGACAGATAATGGAAGCAGTTAGCTTCCTACCATAATTGGGGCATACCAGGGGTTGTGACACTAAATATATACGTACACACACACACACACACACACACACACACACACATATATACATACATACATATATACATAGACACACACACACACACAAACACACAAACACAGACAAAAAACAACCCTTTAAAGCAGAACTGGTTAATCAGTTTAATAAGTCTTAATTTGTAAAAAGAAATCTTTGGTTTTTCATCCTCATTTCTTTAAAAACAAAGCTTTTTTTTTTTAGACATTTTATTAAGATTTATAAAAAAGCTAAGACTTCAACAGATGTAACCTGAAACAGAACAGATTTCTACCAATTGAGATCTAAAGGTTACATAATGTCTGTTAGTTACTTTTCAGTGATACCCAAAGCTCTAAACTTTATTTCTGTATGTCTTATATGCTTGTAGAAACTGTAGTGTCATGGAGTGTGTGACTGAAGAGGACAAAATATACCACATTACATCCTCAGTATCAGCTAATGGAAATAAACCCAGAGATTTTTTAATTCTTGTGTCTCAAAGGGAACCTTCTAACACAGAGTAAGTTATCAAATTTGAAAAAAAAAATATTTAGTGTGTTTATGTGTGTGTTTGTATATTATTGTACATATATTCATATTCTTTGGTAATTTCTTCTCTGTGTTAAATGTGCATTGCAAACAGCATTGTTTATATATAGACGAGCCGATTGACAGATGATGGAAGCAGTTAGCTTCCTCCCATAATTGTGGCTTACCAGGGAAATATAAATATAAATATAAATATATGTCTTAAGTGTTTCTTAGATTCTTGGTCCCAACTTTTGGAATTCTGATGAGCCCGGGGCTATTATCCCAGCAAACCAGTGGTTTGGCTAGAACTGCATACTTAATTCTTCATTTAATAATGCATTATAGAGGCATTCAGTGCTGCCACTTTTCAAGATGCAGTCCTGAGCAGCAGTAGGTGTTTTTAGGGAAACACGTAGAAATGGAGAGAAGAAAAAGAATGTAATAGTAGAGAGGCCCCTCTTTAATCTTTGCCACCAATCTATGCTCATTACAACTTGCATTTGTCCACTAAATGTGCAGCTTCATAAGCAAAGACATTTATCTTGCCTTATGACTAAAATTACAGGCTTATACTAACTGTTCCCTATATGTTATAAACTGACTTTTTTTGGTCCTTTAATGATCATAACGCTACACTTAATTCGATTTAGAGATCCTTACATAATAGCAGTGAAGTCAATTGCTCTAACAGCTACTCTGCCTGCTCATCAGAACTACCACCAAAATGAAATCCAGTGTGCTGGATTCCTGATCCAGACTCATGAGGATTCCTCTTTGGTAAGTGGTTTGAAGTTACCTGCCATCTTTTTGTAAATTTTGGTTTCTTCCTTTTTTTTCTCCCTCATTCAGATATAAAAGTAATTTAATTCAAGACAACAGCATGTTGGAATTGCATCTAGCTGTGATTGTTTTTCACCTAAAGAAATTATTCTAATGGAGAGAGGAAAATGCTGAGCAGACATTTTCAATTCTTGTCTATTTCACACCAGTATTGTTTTTGTTTTTTTTTCAAAATTTTCATACACATTTTTGGTGATTACCGTGTTTCTCGGGGATCAAAAAAAATAAAACAGGGTCTTATTTTTTTTTATCCCCGAAATAAATGCTTGGCCTTATTTTCGGGGAGGTCTTATTATAATTGAGGTGTAGGACGTGGCGAGGGTGGGCACCTCATAACTGCTGTTGCAATATTTTCGGAGAAGGCTTATTTTCAGGGGAGGGCTTATTTTAGCACATGCACTCAAAAGCCCGATTGGGCTTATTATCCAGGGAGGTCTTAGCTTTGGGGAAACAGGGTACATTGGAAATATTCACCAAATCCATTATGAACCTAGACTTGATTCTTGAAGTATTTGACATACAATCATGTTTTTTTTTTAAAATCATGTTTTTATATAAAATGACAAATAAGTTTTTCTTTTAATCACTTTTAGGATTGTTACATAAATACCTGAGATATTTATATATTCGTTTACAAGTTACAAAAGAAAGGGGATGACATAACTTGAAAAAGTTTTAAATGAAAAGAAGTTTAATAGCTTCCCAAGTAGCATCTGTGTGAATAAGTTGTTGTTTTGGGGGTAACGAAATATTTAAATTTTCTTTCATTCACTCCTCTCATCACAAAGTCTTTTGGGATTAGGTGGGCTGAACCCTCTGTTTGATCATCAGTGAACTTTCATATCTAAGCAATAAAGCATAATTTGGCCTTCTAATGAACAACCAGTGTTCTAAGAATGGAGCCCTTAGGAAGTGATTGAAACGAATATCCCTGTTGTGTTTAGAAAGAAGCCACACACCCATATGGAGTTTGGAATCCTCCATATTTAGTGCAATATGTTAATGCTGGTTATAGCATGGATTAAATAACAATGACTGTATATTTTAAAGGTTTCTGTCTTCATCCATGGTGTACATAATATCATGCCCTACTTTGCTGGAAACCTTGCTTGTCTGTGGGAATCAATAGAAGATATAGCATCTATGTGCATCCAGTTCTTAGAATCAGAGAACAGCAAAATGAGCTACATTTAACGCACCAACATGGTATAAAAATGATAAAAATCATGAAAACTTTATGAACTTTCAATTTAACAAAGCAAGTGCCATCTACTTATTTGAAATCATCATCATGACAATTGCACTATCATCCAAGGCTAACTGAATGACCATCTAACCATTTTCTAAATTTTACAAATATTCTTGTAAATGCAATCTATAATATTATATTTTAAATATTTTAGATGCAAATGTTCATTTTAAAATGAACTTAAACCTAAATTTTACAAATATTCTTGTAAATGCAAGCTATATTATTATTACATTTTAAATATTTTAGATGCAAATGTTTATTTTAAAGTGAACTTAAACCTGCTATTTATTATAATGTGTGTATTAGGAGTCTGGACTATAGGTATGTTTCACAATTTTGAAACTGTATTTCTGTGCAAGTCACTGGCACATGTTCTGTATAATAAATCAGGCAACTTAAAATATGTTAGCTTTAATAAAAATGATGGCTAATTATAATTTTATATTATAATCTGATCAATATGATAAAGTTTATACAACATTCTGTTAAGTTGCCATCATTTATTTAGAAATTGTATTTTTCATAAGCAAATATTTGCTTAATGACATCACTGAGGAACCAAAATTCCAATTCCAATTGTGTTCTAAGTTGGGTATTACCTGTACTGAGCAAAGGCTGAGTGATTATGTAATATTTGGAAATATTTCCTTCCTGTTCAAAGCTAATGGGCCAATCAAACAATTTATAGCATATCCTATTGAAAGGCTTTTCATTTATTTCCAGGCCGTTTCCATTTATGCTAGGTTTTATCAATAATTAGAAGACAATGTGTACTTTTGGGATCTCCAAAAGCTTGCAGTTTTTATTTTAAGTCATATATTGAGAAGTATTATAGAAAAAAACAAAAGTAATGGTCAAAAGTTAACAATCTTAGGTACTTTTGGTTTTCCTTTTTGTGGCCCAGGATTTTCTAGAACTTCTTCATAATCTGCACTCATTCCTTTCATCCACCGGCCAACAGTTGCTGCTCGATCTATTGGGGAGCAGGGGGGGGGGAGAGGAAAAAATATATGAGAAATCAACTGTCTATTATTCCAGGATACAATTCTGTAATTTGTACAAGTATTTGTTGCAATCGTGTTTACATTGTTTTTTTATCCATGTTAAAGTTAGATAAAATTATAAAAAAATTCAAGTTGATTAAAAATATCAGTTAGTATTGATACTTTCTAACATTTCTAGCATTTACCCACAATTGATAAACCAAAAGCTACAATGCTATTTAATTTATTCCAATTTTATTCTTTCTACTCAAAATTAAATCTGATGTAGGTGACTCCTCCAAGAATTTGTAACAAGAATTCTACAATGCGTGGCTAATAAGTTTCATGATACTATTACTATAAAAATTATATTTCACTTCTGAAATTCTTCAGTGCTATATATGTGTGTGTGTGTGTATGTATATGTGTGTGTATATGTGTGTGTGTGTGTATATATGTATATATATGTATGTATGTATATATGTATATGTATACACACACACACACACACACATATGTATACACACAGGTAGTCCTTGACTTAATGGCCACAATTAAGCCCAAAATTTCTGTTGCTAAGTGAAACAGTTGTTAAGTGAAATTTGCTCAATTTTATGACCTTTCTTGCCACAATTAAGTGAGTCTGCAATTGTAAAGTTAGTAACATGGTTGTTAAGTGAATCTGGCTTCCCCATTGACTGTCAGGTCATGCAAAAGGTGATCACATGACCTCAGGACACTGCAACCGTCAAATCTGAATCCGTTACCAAGCATCTGAATTTTGATCATGTGACATGGGGCTGATGAAACGGTCATAGGTGTGAAAAACAGTCATGTTGTAGACTGTTTTCCTCATTGCCATTGTAACTGTGAATGGTCACTAAATGAATTGTTGTAAGTTGAGATGCTTCCTGTATATATATAGAGAGAATTGTGAATGCTTTCTCGAGCTGCAACAGCTGATATGTTTTGGAATATATTTAAATAGATATCAAATGACCTGTTAAAAATTGGATAATATTGGATAACACATTAAATTTATCAATATAATCTGAAAAAAAGGCTTGTTCAGTGTGTTTTGTAATTATCTAGCTGGAGTTCATAACAGAAAGCTCTGTACATATAACTCTGTCTTCTTAATAAACAGAAATTCTAAGCTTCTCACCTGAGTTTTGATTTTCTGGACAGTCTCTTTTAAAGTGCTCCACAGATCCACAAATTCGACAAGATCCTCCTATAAAAGCATAAATATAAATAATTTAATTGAATGCAATATATATAAATTGCACACTGCCATGTATATTAATTTGTTGTGGCTCAACAGTAGCCGGCTGAGCTGTTCGTTGAATCTGACTGCGATGAACACTATGGTACTGCCCTGGAGGCTGAGGAAGACTCGGGGGGGGGGGTTCGAAGTCAGAGCAGGGACTAGAGAGGCCTGTTGGCTACCAGATGGCATCTGTGTCAGGGAGCAGTGAGGAAGAACAGAGGGAAAATGTCCCTGACGTGTGTTTGTGTAGGGTTGAGAGGAGGGGGGAACAACTTTGGAAAAAGGCTCACAGAAGGAAATAGGAACAGGTGGCTACTGATTGGCCCCTCCCAGAGAGCTTACAGGTGAGGCGACGGGAGGGGAACTTTGCAGGAAACAATAGTTTACTAATCCAGGCGTAGTAAAAGGTTGGGAGAACTTTGTGAGTTCAAACCTTGTTTTCACAGAGATAATTTTCTGGGCTCCTAGCCAAGGGGTTGCTTATCTCCCTCCTTAGTTGTGGCAGACAGCCAAGTCTGCATCAGTATAAATTAGAGGCTTGGAACAGAACATTAATTGTACCTTTATTTTTTAAATGAAGCATAAATGCAGTGGGGGGGGGGATTGGGTTTTTTTTTAAAATGTATCTGTCAATGAAAATTACAATACATTCTATTTTAACAGAAAAAGTTACTAGACTTTAAATTAACATAAGACTCATTAATAATTAGTAGCAGACTGCAATAGTTGTAGGAAACACTTTCTGTAGATTAGAATCTATCATGTACAGATGAGAAAAGGAAAGTAGTTCAGATAGACAGTAAAATCTGTGGCCATTCTATGCCTCGCAAGGGCTGGATAAAGACAAATTATGTTTGAACAGCAGGTGTAATTCTGTGAAGCTTTCAAGATTGTGAAGACCTTTTTCTTTTTATCTACTTATTTTGATATCCTCTCTCCATTGTATGTCCCCCACCATCACAGACACACAAAGTAAAGAAAAACAAGTGAATTTCTAAGATGTGCCTTACTTTATCTTTAACCCAGCCCATTCTTTCCCATTGCTTAGCTATTTTAACAATTATATCTACTACAGCTTCACCTACTTCTTCCTCTAGATGAGCATCTTCAGCTGCTTAAACATAAAAGAGAAGGGAAAGGATACAAATGAGGTACTTGGCGAAAACCCTTTCCTGATAGGGGTTCACTTTGACTAGGAGGTTAATTTACTAAGATTTCTTTTCTTGAAAAGACTGATGAAAGATTTCTTTCTGCTTTTGTTGCCAAATGAAATTCTTCCCTGAAATTGAAATTAACCAGAATTTTACCCAATTATTTTTTCTGAAATTTGAAAAGACTTTTTGTTATGTCTTTCTCTGCTTCTTTTATTCTTGATTATTATGTTCTTTGTAAATATTTTAATAAAATTTTAAGAATGGAAATGAAAAGCAAAATCTTCACTATATTTGTCCTATTTAAATTCTGAAAAATTGCTGACATTCTAAAGATAAACATTAAAGAATCATCCCAGGATTGCTTTGTCAATTAATGTTCTAACACCCATTCTAAAATTTCCGCTCCTGGAAAATCTAAATAAAATCTAAATAGAATGTACTACTGAAAGTTCACTAAAATTATTCAGCTTTTATTGTCTTTACTAAATAACTTGTCAAACATGTCCGGTACATATTATTTAAATATATGGTAAAAGATGCACTAAGTAAGCACAATAATATAATATATAGATGTGAACCTCTAACTCTCTATTATTAAGATAATTTCAAAACTTTTCCTGTTGCTGCAGATTAGGAGATTTTAATGTGAAAAGGTAAATAAAAACTATATATATCTTCTAATCTTCAAAGAGGATACTGTATTTTGTTTTGTTTTTTTGAATAGAACTAACATGGCAAAGATCATTGGATGTTGCTGCTGTGTAAAATAATGGTGTAAAGTATTTTCTTGCAGAATTTTTCAAAAGAGAGAATTTGTAGAATTTATCAAGAGATCTACACGTGTTCCTTGATAAGCCAACTGCATTCACTCAAGATAAGAAAAATATTCTGAAGCACGTCAACAATCCAGTTTTTAAGAAAATAATGGGATTTTCTTTTAAAAAATTGGCCTTACCTTCAGCATAAAGCCCTTTAGGATTATCAGGACAGGACCTTGAGAGATGGCCCATTTCCCCACAAATAAAGCATTTGGCATATGGAAATTCCCCTGAAAGAAATTCATATAGTTTGTGTCATGAAAGAAATACATCAAGATTTTATAAATCATAATCCTAACATGGAATATTTAAATCAATATTACCCTCATAATTGGTGGCATTTATCATGCGGAGAACCATAGTTATTACACATACCAAGAGCTGGATCTAGTTTGGCTTTGCATTTGTTAATTTCATGTTCAGTAGAGCCACATCGGTAACAAATCCCTGTTCCCATGTCTTGGCTTTCAAGGACAGCTGGACAATCTGCAACCCCATGGCCTGGTTTTCGACAGTGGAAGCAAACCTTTGATAGTACAAGGAGAATTACCATGTGAATTCATGATGGATTTAAAGCAATATCTTTTTACACTAACTACTACTCAACCTAACCTTACCATCGCATATTACAAGTAGAAACTACACACACATATAATCAGATACTCTCCGAATAGAAAGGCTTCAGAGAAAGGATATATTTTCAGAAATCTTCCTCTTCACAGCACTGTCTGAATCCATTACTATTCACTTCCCCACTAATTACATTTGCATTTTATAAAAAAATCTTGTAATTTAACCCTCTGGAAGCCAAAAATTTTTGAAGTGAAAAGCTACTCATCTCACCCGATCATATAATTAACAACTGTTTTTAATCAACAGAATTTTGCAAGAAAAACATCCTACAACCTATATATATTTGAATAGGATGCTAAAAGTTCCAGAACATTAACCCTGCATTAACACTAACCCTAACACTAAAGGCAAAATTATACATACTAATGAATAGGCCAGAACAAAAAACAAGGTTGATTATGTATTATTTAAATGTCATTAAAATTAAGTATATTTAATATGATTAGTTTATTTAAATGTTTTGCCCTTCCATTAAAAATTACAATCTGATAAATAGCTTGTGGAAGTCCTTAGAGGTCACATCTAAGATTTTAACAAATGTTGTGCACTAATATACATGTATCTCTGGTTTAAGTAATTTCTGTATAGGAACTTTCTTATGACCATCTGCTCCTGTGAGTTTCTTAAAGAATATAGAAATTGCACATTAAACAATAGTGAGTAAACCAGTGGATTATTGAACAAATCAATCCGAATTCTCACAAGGCACAAATGACCAGGCTCAAATTAGCCTACTTGGTACCCATTATGCAAAACTTCCGTGCTCTGGAAAAGGCTCTAATGCTGGAAAAAGTGGAAGAAGAAAATGACAACCTGACTGGGGGCTGACTCAGTTACATTGATGATAGATCAAAGTTGATTGATGTTAGATCACTCCCCTGCACGCCTTGTTTGGACCATAGCTGGACTCAGTTATTTCAACCATCTCGAACGCTGAGAGCCATTGCAACTACCTGAATTTGCAGTTTTAACAGCTGCGTAATCTGTTTCTTTCTTTCTTTTTCTTTCTCTCTCCTTTTTTCTTTCTTTTTGTATGGGATATGCATGGGATATGTATGTGATTGAGTGAATGATCCCACTTTTTATTACCCATTATTGTTGTATTTTTTGTGTTTTTAATTACTACGTGGGGACTGCCTGGGTGAGTGAATGAGTATGTTTGATTCGGAGGACCTGTCGAGGAACGCGGGGGTCATTGGGGTGGTCGGGGGGACTATGGACACGGGAGTGGGCCGGAGCATCACGGTCGTAACAGGGAGGGGCAGATATGGCGGGGACTTTAGGGCTGGCCATTACCGGGGAAGGAGGGCTCGCTACATTACAGATATCCCTCCTTCCGGCCCTATGAGTCCCACTCCAAGGCCAGATGGCGCGAGTAATCAGGACCCTGGTCTCAGGCTGTTGTCGCTAAATGCCAGGTCTGTAGTTCATAAGGCTCCTCTCGTCCGGGACTTAATTTTAGACGAGAGGGCAGACCTGGCATGTATTACTGAAACCTGGCTGGGCCCGGAGGGAGGAGTCCCCCTCGTAGAGATGTGCCCAGAGGGTTTTCAGGTGCTCCATCAGCCGAGAGCTCAGATAAGGGGTGGGGGTGTGGCCATTGTTATCCGAGAGTCTCTAGTACCTCGTAGGATCCCTGCTCCGGAGCTTGTCGGGTGTGAGTCCCTGCTGGTGAAGTTGGACCTCAAGGGTCAAGTGGCTCTACTGTTAACGTACCTGCCTCCCAACAGCGTTGCAGCAGCCCTCCCCTCACTCCTCGAGTCGGTAGCCGAGCTGGCAATTGAGTTCCCCAGGCTTATGGTTCTGGGGGATTTCAATTTGCCTTCGCTCGGGGAACACTCTGATGGAGCGCAGGAGTTCATGGCTTCCATGACAGCCATGGGCTTGACCCAAATAATTCGAGGCCCAACCCACTCGGCGGGTCACATGCTCGACCTCGTATTTCTCTCGGAGCAGTGGACTTGTGATCTTGGTCTGAGGGGTAGTGAGATCGTACCCCTGTCGTGGTCAGACCACTACCTACTGAGGCTTGACTTTCGGAGACCACACCCCCACTGTAGGGAGGAGGAACCGACCAGGTGGTTCTGCCCCAGGCGACTTATGGACCCTCTGAGGTTCCAGACGGAGCTTGGGGTTATTCCTGATACCCTCACCCGCAGTCCGGCGGAGACTCTGGTTGCTGCTTGGAACTCGGCAGCGACGGAGTCTCTCAACCGGATTGCGCCTCTACGGCCGCTCCGAGGCAGTGGATCCAGGAGGGCTCCTTGGTTTACTGAGGAACTCCGGGAGAGGAAGCGCTGGAAGAGACGCCTAGAGCACCAATGGAGATCCAATAAATCCAAATCGAACCGAGCACTTTTAACATCTTGCATCAGAGAATACATCCGGGCAATCAGGACGTTGAAAAGAACTTACATTGCCACTCTGATTGCTTCCGCCGAGTCGCACCCAGCCGCCCTGTTCAGGATAACCCGTTCCCTCCTAAATAGGAGGGATACGGGTGATCCTTTGCAGGGCAGGGCTGAGGATTACGTCCAGTTTCTCGCGGACAAAGTTGCTCGGTTTCGGACAGACTTGGACTCCATTTCTGCAGAACCAGCCGAGGCACTAAGGGAAAATCTGGTAGACCATCGCTGGGTTGAGTTTCAAGCTGTTGCCCCTGAGGACGTGGACAAGGCCATGAGAGCTGTAAGTGCCTCCACATGTGTACTGGACCCGTGCCCCTCCTGGCTGGTTGTTAACAGCAGGGAGGTGACGCGGGACTGGATCCAGGCGGTTGTTACCGCCTCCCTTCGGGAGGGGGTCTTTCCCCCCGCTCTTAAGGCGGCGGCGGTGAGACCCCTCCTGAAGAAACCATCTCTGGATCCAGCCATTTTAAACAACTATCGTCCAGTCTCCAACCTCCCCTTTGTGGGGAAGGTTGTTGAGAAGGTGGTGGCCTTTCAGCTCCAGCGGTCCTTGGAGGAAGCTAGTTATCTTGATCCATTCCAGTCTGGCTTCAGGCCTGGCTACAGCACGGAAACCGCTTTGGTCGCATTGACCGATGATCTCTGGAGAGCCAGGGATGGAGGCCACGCCTCCATCCTGGTACTCCTTGACCTCTCAGCAGCTTTCGATACCATCGACCATGGTATCCTTCTGCGATGACTGCGGGAGGTGGGGGTGGGAGGCACCGTTTTACGGTGTTTCTCCTCTTACCTCTCGGACAGGTCGCAGTCGGTGTTAGTCGGAGGGCAGAGATCGACCCCTAGGCCCCTTACATATGGGGTGCCGCAGGGTTCGGTCCTATCCCCTCTACTTTTTAATATCTACATGAAACCGCTGGGCGAGATCATTTGGCGGCACGGGATAAAATACCACCAGTATGCGGACGATACTCAGTTGTATTTGTCCGCCCCGTGCCAACTCAATGAAGCGATGGACATGATGAGCCAGGGCCTTGAGGCTGTCAGAGACTGGATGGGGGTTAATAAGCTTGTGCTCAACCCGGATAAGACCGAGTGGCTGCTGTGCTTCCCTCCCACTAATTGGCCAAGTGTTCCATCTCTCAGGCTGGGGGGTCAAATACTACGCCCCTCAGACAGGGTCCGCAACTTGGGAGTCCTCCTGGACCCACAGCTGACTTTTGAACACCATTTGTCAGCTGTGACCAGGGGGGCATTTGCCCAGGTTCGCCTGGTGCACCAGTTGCGTTCCTACCTGAACCGGGAGGCTTTCACAACAGTCACTCGTGCCCTTGTGACCTCTAGGCTGGAGTACTGCAACGTACTCTACATGGGGCTGCCCTTGAAGAGTATTCGGCGACTTCAGCTAGTCCAGAACGCGGCCGTGCGAGCGATTGTGGGTGCACCTCGTTTCACCCACGTAACACCTATCCTCCGCGAGCTGCACTGGCTGCCTGTTGATCTCCGGGTACGCTTCAAGGTGCTAGTTGTCACCTACAAAGCCCTTCATGGTATTGGATCTGGGTACTTGAGAGACCGCCTACTGCCAATTACCTCCACTCGACCAATTAGATCCCACAGATTAGGCCTCCTCCGAGTTCCATCAGCCAGTCAATGTCGACTGGCAACCACGTGGAGGAGAGCCTTCTCTGTGGCAGCTCCGACCCTATGGAACGAACTCCCCGTGGAGATTCGTACCCTCACCACCCTCCAGACCTTCCGCATAGCCCTTAAAACCTGGCTGTCCCGACAGACCTGGGGCTAAAGACCTCACCGTACACGAATAGTATGAATGTTGTGTTTTTTTTAACGAAGTACTGTCCTATATGTAACTTGGTTTGTCCCCCCCTCCTTCTGAACTGTGAGCCGCCCTGAGTCCCCCCAGGGAAAAGGGCGGCATACAAATATTAATAAATACCTAAATATCTAAATACCAAAGTTAGGCAAGGCTCATCATGGAGAAAATCGATATCAGTGATGCCTAACCTTTTTGCCATCGTGTGCCAAAAGCGGGGGAGGGGGAGTGCCGGGGGGGGGGGTTATGCCCGGGAATGCCCACACCAATCACGGTCCTATGGGCAACCTGAAAGTTTGGGAACGGACTTCTGGATTGCCTATAGAGCCGTTTTTAACCCTCCGGAGGCTTCCCTGGAGCCTCCAGAGAGAGAAAAACAGCCCAATGAGAAAACCGGAAGTCTGTTCCCGAACATCTGGTTTGCGGGTTGGGTTGTTTTTCGCCCTCCGAAGGTTTTCCGGAAAGCCTTCAGAGGGTAAAAAGCACCCAAAAATGAAGGACAAAGTCATCTCGCCAGCGCGTAGACACGTTAGAGCTGACAGGGCAACGCCTCGTATGCCCTAAAAAATGGCTCCGCATGCAATCTGTGGCATACGTGCCATAGGTTCACCATCGCGGATGTATATGATCACTAAGAAACAACACTAACTCTTAGTTGGCATGCAATCAATAATATGAACAAATTTGTTTCTTTCCAATACTGCTCCATCTTCTTGCACTCTGTCTGACTCTGATGTATCCTCATAAAGATGAAACAACAAATAAAAGTGAGACTGATAAAGTAAAGTTACTGTCAGGCTATGACAATTTATTTTTATCAGTCAGAAAATACTAGATGGAGTGGGACACAATTGTTCATGCTTGAAACTAGACTGAATGTATCATTTTATTCTTTTACAAATAAAATAATCCTTTCAACTCAGCCTCTTTGGTAGAAAATGTAAAACCATCTTAGAGATTAAATGCCAAAAATTTTAACAATTTTATGTGCCAATTGTTCAGAGCAGGTTATTTTTTAGAAACAGCACGCAATATTCTTGAAAAATATCCAACTGGGCAAAAAAAGAATAAATCCCTTATTTTTATTCAATCTCCCTTGGCTGCAGTCCCTATTTGCACTTAAAAAAAAGAAAGTATTAAACAGTGAAAAACAGAAAAACAAGAGATTATTTTACCATTATATTCTTCTTAATTTCCTGGCGCTTTACTCTCCTCTGTTCTCGCCGGTTGTCCTTTTTCAAAGCTGTTGCTATTTCTTCCTCTGCCTGATGACTATCAATCAACTGGCCATTGTGCAACATCTGTGAGTTCTGTTTTAAGTATTCCATAAAGCCATTGACATCTTCATTCAGGTAATCTTTTTTCTTCTTATTTTTCTTTTTCACTTGGTTGTTCTTGAAAGAAAATCTATCTGAAGAGTTCTGCCTTTTATTTGTTTCTACAGTTCCAGCAGCCCCATTTTTCAGATCATCCCATGGTGTTGCATCTAGGGCTTTCTTGTTATGTGTGACCCTTGCTCGAGCCCATCTTGTCATGGCTTCATCCAAATCTTCCTACAAAATCCACATGTTTACTGCCATTGATAAATTCAATCTAATTATAATAGTCATAGGTGCATAAAAATATCAGGTTATGAAAATCATGACTTACTGTATTTCTTCCTTCAAAAACTTACACTAGCAAAAGGAAGGCTATTCTATAATGCTTCCTGGCTATCTGTTTTTAATTTACAAAGGAATTTTGGCATAGCATCTCAACATTTAATCACTGATCACTGTATGAAGAAAATGAAAGTAATTGTGAGCCAATAGAAAGAGCTTCTAACAATTATAGAAGCACTAAAGGTAGAGGTAAAGGTTCCCCTCGCACATATGAATCGTTCCCGACGGTAGGGGGTGGCGATCATCTCCGTTTCAAAGCTGAAGAGCCAACGCTGTTCAAAGATGTCTCCATGGTCATGTGGCTGGCATGACTAAACATTGAAGGCACATGGAACGCTGTTACCTTCCCACCAAAGGTGGTCCCTATTTTTCTACTTGCATTCTTTATCTACTTTCGAATTGCTAGGTTCGCAGAAGCTGGGACAAGTAACAGGAGATCACTCCGTTACGTGGCACTAGGGATTCGAACTGCCGAACTGCTGACCTTTCTGATCAACAAGCTCAGTGTCTTAGCTACTGAGCCACCTTTATAGAAGTACTAAGACATCACAAATTTTACTGTACATTTCATTCCAAAAGTAAAAGAAATGTAGCAGATGCTTTGTACAGGGCGGGGCATAACCTTTTCCTAGGGGGTCACAGCAACACTTGTAATAACAACACAAATAATTCATACACCATTCGAAAGCCCATCAAAAACTGAGTTTATTGACACGATTTAATAGTCAGTATGACCACCATTAGCCCTTCGAACAGCATTCAAACGAGGTGGATAAGAACACAACAAATCTTCAAACAGTTCCGTTCGATTTTCCAGATTTTTCAACACAGTTTCCAAATTCATTCTCAAAGTTTCAACCGAAACAAATTTAACATTTAATAGCTCATTCAATTCAGTTTTTTATGGGCTTTAAAATGAGGTGTCGCGGAAGTTGTAAACTGCTGTCGATCTTGCTGTGACCCCCTAGGAAAAGGTTATGCCCCGCCCTCTGGAAAATCTGGAAAATCGAACGGAACTGTTTGAAGATTTGTTGTGTTCTTATCCACCTCGTTTGAATGCTGTTCGAAGGGCTAATGGTGGTCATACTGACTATTAAATCGTGTCAATAAACTCAGTTTTTGATGGGCTTTCGAATGGTGTATGAATTATTTGTGTTGTTATTACAAGTGTTGCTGTGACCCCCTAGGAAAAGGTTATGCCCCGCCCTGTAGAGCATGATGTTCATGGGGAACCAGAGCTTTCTAAACGACATAGGCTGCAAGTCTCCAGGCCTGCTGTTATGGAAAATGATGGAAGAATCCTTTGGTTTGAGCAACTCTTTACATATATTGCAGCAAGTATGTGGAGCTTTTGTTCTACCAAGAACTACTTTGTGCTTTTTAAACACAAAAGCCATATGTACTACAAAATAGTGGTCTCCAACCTTGGAAACTTTAAGACTTGTGGACTTCAACTCCCAGAGTTCCTCAGCCAGCAAAGCTGGCTGAGGAACTCTGGGAATTGAAGTCCACAGGTCTTAAAGTTGCCAAGATTGCAGACCACTGCTATAACAGACTGAAGGAAGGGCTCACAGGCAGAGTCTGGAACCAATTATGTCTCTATTAAACTATTAAGGTGCTCACCTGAAAGGAGCCACTGAAGATCCGGGCCTTTTGTTCGTCTTCTCAGATGACAGCCTGCCTGACAAAACACAACCGACAAACCTTGTGAGATTTGTGGATCTTTAATTAAGATATTAGCCCTTAGTATAAAATACGTTTAAGTAGTAGAATTACAGGTAGCAGCAACAAATACTGGGGCAGTGAGTATACAATCACTAACACAGCAAAATGCAGTTTAGTTAACACAGTAAGAGATTACCCTTTATATTAGATAATGTCACTTAGGTTGAGTGTCCTAATATCTCTAATGCCAAAGAACCTAACTGAGGCAAATCCCTCCCTATCTATTGGTCAGTGGTTAAGTGGCAGCCAATGTATGGGCTCAAAACTTGTGTTAGATCTCAGGTAGAAGACACAAATAAGTCAATGTGTGTTTCATGGTCAAATGGCCATCCTACTGACTTTCTCCTGGGCGCTTCCTCTACAGATTTGGCGACATGTTTATGGGACCTATCTCTCTAGCCAGAGGTGATAAATCAGGAAACTGCAACTGGGTCAGGAATGCAATCACTCCTGAACTCTACCATTGGTTTAGGACTGTTGCCTCTTATGGCAGCAGGAATGCATTCCACAGCCCAAGATATAGCAGTTCTCTCTAGGAACAGCAATCTCTCTCTCCCAAGGTGTCCACAGCTTTAACAGTGTGACCCTCTGCTTGCCTACTTCCTGTGAGTCCTCCAGCTCATTCCCCCTGCCTCTTCCTGTTCTCAGTTCAAGGGACCAGATTCCAGCCAATCAGGAAGTGCTGGCTGATTGGCCTATCAGAGATCAGGTTTTTAATTACTGTAATTACTAAAGTTTTTATCTGATGGAAGTATCTGAACAGCTCAGGGAGAGAAAGATACACCACCACCAGCTGTAATTCTTTGTGTGAATTTGTAAGATAAAAAAGCTGCTGATAGTTACTTTTTAAAATGGCTAGACAGATGGTGTCTTCTTTTGATTTAGTGCAATCCAATAAGATGGGCAGCTCTCAATTATACTTACAAGACCTGCTGTGCCATTAGTTTCTTCCCAAAAGGAAACAAGGAGTTTTTCCTCATGGGAACAGATAATATAAAAAGTTTCATTAATGGTTCTTCAAGTATTAAAAAATCAGAATCCATACCAAAGAATGATTAATCCTAAAGCCCAGTCCACAAACTTGTCATACTAGAACTTAAGTACACACTCTTCTTGGCAGAGATGGTATTTCTACTTAATGATGGCTGCTCCATATTTAACCATATCTATCAAACGAAGATGGAAAGCAAGTAGTTAACTGGTAAATTATATACATCTAGGCAGAGAGAACTGTTGCTTGTGTACTTCTTTTTCAGAATGGCACATGTCCAATTTTGCAACTGTATCACCAAGTGACAAAGGCAGTAGAGGCTCACTCATTCTAAACATCTGAAAATTCATCTGAAAAGAATTAGGCCAGAGTTGAGCAGTTTGTTGTCCTACAAATTTTGGACTTCAACTCCCATCATCCTATATTATTTACCATGTACTCTAGGGCTAGGCAGGGTTGAAGGGCTTGGACATGTATGATACCTGGAGGTCCAACATACTGTCCTCAGCAAAAGCATACACACAGCTTTTTTTAAAAGAAAAGTTGCAGTTGTCAATTTAGTGAATAGAGGGAGCTCCAAAAAAGCTGCACAACCCTCCCCCCCAATCAAAACGCATTGAAATTTAATTAAAACTAAAGAAATAAAATGCAGTCAATATATTATCTATCATCACAACAGCACTGCAACATTTCAAAAAGAAAACTTATAGGTGCAAATCTTCATGAAGGACAGGGTGGTGAACTCAGTTCTGGCATCAGCAACGTTTTTGAGCCTTGAAATGACATGCCTTCCTGAAACCACCTCTCCTCTCCAGATGTGCTCTAGGAAAAACTCTCCAAACTTCCAGTCACTACCGGAATTATGAATGGAACTTCTGGGTGTACTAACACATCTGGTGATCAGGTTGGAAAGACTAACACGTGGTCAGAAGCTAATGGTTCTTGTCCCGGGGACTTGGCAGTCCCTCTACGGGATTTCACAGCGAAGATTTTTCACAGCCTACCTAAAGATACCGATGAAATGAGCTGTTCAGAGCCCAAACTTTCCGGGGAAGCCGATGACCGCCAGAGGAGCTTCCTAAAACTTAGTTCCCAGAATTTAGGCTGATCCAGATTATAGGAGTAACTCCATTTTATCTTCCGCGCGGCGTATCTGATTGTCCGGAAGGCCTTTTCCGCACCACGCAGTTGCGCACCGAGAACAGAAAGTGCGGGCACCAATGCGACAAAACGCCTCCAGAACAGTCGAAAACTACAGCCTGTAAAGGAAAGAGCGGCCGAAAAAAAAATACACATCTGGGCACCGCTTTTCCGGGAAGTGGATGAGGCAGCAGTTTTATGACGTGACCAAGCAAGGGCGGAGTCAAAGGAACTTAAGGCGTGGTCAATGCGTAAAGATTAATATCTTCTAAAGATGGGAAATAGGGGTCCCATTCTCTAGATCCACCGACTCCTGTCCCTTCATAATTACAAATGTACCATATGCTGACATTTATGCAGTTATTCTGATGAAGAATCACTGCTTGTGATTTTTGCGCGAATATAGACAGTTAACGTGCGCTTGTTTCCGACGGAAATAAAGTGTTAGTTGATCAAATGAACAAAACGTTCCCGTTTTTCTATTAAAACATAAACTATGCCCTACTGAAAATTAGTTTTACGATAGATTTGCATGAAATGTAAGTGGTCGCTAAAAGAGGATGATGACTTCATGGCACGTAATCAATTTGAATGTGGTTGATAGTGACATGTTTAGTGGATATGCAAACTATTATGGAGGAAAGGGCTAGGATAGATTGTTAAATTTTTGAAAATTGCTAAACAAAATCTGCCTTTTCAGTCACCCCCATATTAAATTAAGGTTGGTGATTCACCAGGAGCAAGTATGAATTGGAGTATCTTGTATCATTGCATTCCTATTCTAAAACTCCGAATACCTTTTATACCTCAAACAAAGGTTTTCTAAGAGAAGAGTGAGAATGGCTCATCTTTTCCCAAACATGCAACCTTATGTAAAATTCTTGTTGTTGGTCAGAACACTTTGGCAAGTTATTTTCTATCCTGTCCCAGTTGATTTAACAGGAGTGTTTTGGACTTTGATCTGACCCACTATGTCATCGATGTCAAACTTGATCCACGTAACGTATTGTGACAAATCACGATGTTTTTTGCCTTTGTAGAGCCGGGATGAGTGTGGCTTGTGTGTGACGCAGCCAGTCAGCATACCACCAATTTGACACCCCTGCACTAAGTCTATGGCTTTTTTACATATAAAACCATCTACTTGTTTTTCAATGACTGTCAATAAAGATTTTTTGTTAGATTATATACCATTTTTTATTCAAGAACTCAGCTCTTTCCTCCTTCCCCCATCAATAATTCTGTGAAGTGAGCAACCATGTGGTTGATTTAAAGCCAGTGAGTGATATGTACTGAATAGACCAGAGCCTGTGTCACCCTGTGGCAATGTAACACTTTAATCATGGTATTATACTACTGTGATTCTCAAGAATGATATTTCATGTAGAATCATATTTCCTCATAATCTTCATATGCAATTGTTTCTTCTTGAATATAAGCCTTGAATATAAGTCACAAGGTAATCAACTGTAAATTTTGGAGTAAGAGTTAATTTCAAGCAAAAAGTAGCAGTATTATATGCTGACAGAAAAATGTAAGACTTTATCAACGTTATTATTGTTATTAGTTGCGAAGTCCGACCCATCGCGATCCTATGAACAATGTTCCTCCAGGCCTTCCTATCCTCTACCATCCTCTGGAGTCCATTTAAGCTCACACCGACTGCTTTGGTGACTCCATACAGCCACCTCATTCTCTGTTGTCCCGTTCTTTTGCCCTCAATCTTTCCCAGCATTAGGCTCTTCTCCAGTGAGTCCTTTCTTCTCATTAGGTGACCAAAGTATTTGAGTTTCATCTTCAGGATTTGGCCTTCTAAGGAGTAGTCAGGGTTGATCACCTCTAGGACTGACCGGTTTGATCGCTTTGCAGTCCAGGGGATTTGTAGGAGTCTTCTCCAGCACCATAGTTCAAAGGCCTCAATTCTTTGGTGCTCAACCTTTCTTATGGTCCAATTTTCACAGCCATACATTGCAACTGGGAAAACTGCCTTGACTCTACGCAGGATGATGTCTCTGCTATCTGGATTTGCCATAGCTTTCCTCCCCAGGAGCAAGCATCTTTTAATTTCTTGGCTGCAGTTCCCATCTGCGGTGAACTTGGAGCCCAGGAAAATAAAATCTGTTACTACCTCCATTTCTTCCCCATCTATTTGCCAGGAATTGAGGGGGATGGATGTCATGATCTTAGTTTTCTTAATGTTGAGTTTCAAGCCAACTTTTGCACTTTCCTCCTTTACCCGCATCAAGAGGCTCTTTAGTTCCTTTTCACTTTCTGCCATTAGAGTGGTATTGTCTGTGTATCAACGGTATTACAGTTTCCAAATCATGGGAAGTAAGTTTCTCTGAATAGGCCACACCTCCATCTCATGCACTGTATTATCAAACACTATCTCTTTAAGAACCTAGACTATGCTCAGAGATGGTTTAAAATGATAGCCATTGTACTAAAAGTTAAGCTTAAAGAAGAGAGATGTAAGGACTCATACATGCTGAATTTGAGAAGACAGCACTTTTCTAATGCATCTTTGGAGATCAAAAACTCTCTTATTGTTCCAGATTTCATGGATGATGATTTATGCTATAGGAAGGTATTTTTAAATCAAAACTGAAAGTTTAATATTTTCTCCCCTCCTCCATGAAAGAGATGAGGAAACATATGCACAAAGGCACAATAACAGCATATCATCAATTATATTTAGAAGTGAATGCTATTGAACTGTCAGACTATAGCTATTTCAATCATATGCATATTCCTAAATAGAATCCCTGTTGAATTACTTGTGCTAAACATAATAATTGTTTAGGAAGAGATTCAGCAGTTGCTTTAGCAGTGTGGCCTCACTAGATACTTTATTTTATTCATTTACTTATAGATTTCTATACTGCTCCAATAGTGACCTACTCTGAAGGATTTATAGTTCTCCAAACGACTATTAATGTAACAACATAGAGCTAGGAATAAAACAAAGTAATAAAATACAACATATAGCATGAACTAAATAACATTCCCAGCATTCCAACAACTGTAATACCTATTTCAAACATCACTGCTGATGTTTTCAGTGCAAAATAGGAAGTTATAACAATCTCTTCTAGGAACTGGTTTAAATAATTGGAACTACAGGAATTGTTTAATCATTTCAATATATTACTGAAATTATTATACCAGTAAGTGGGTATAAACCCATATTTATAAGATTTTTAGTGGCACTTATCTCGAATGTTTTATATTTTTGTGTGATCCAATGCAAAATTAGACATATTAGATTTCAATACATTTACATTCCATTGATTTCACAGGATTGGGCTCTTATGTCCATAAGTAATAATGTAGAATTGCTGCTTGAAAATTAAGAACATATTAGAGAAATGTGCTGTTATCTCAGCTTTATCCAAACTGCTTTATATGTAAATATAATGAATGAGATTGTTATCAGAAAACAAATGCATTTGCATAAAAGTTAAAATAATTCAATAAAATATAATTTAAACAATCCCTATCTAAATTGTTTACATACAGATTCTACTTCCCCAGATAGTACATATAATAGAGTTTCTTTTAATACTTTGTGCAAATCCCTGCAAGAAAATATTTGTGACAGCAAAAATATATCAGTAAGGAATATAATATATGAACCACAGTTGCCTATGGTGAAAATATATGCATAGTGGTGTTCCAGAATCAAAAGGGCTCCAGTCTTTGCCTGGAAAATACTTGCAAACAAATATTACAAGTATTTCCTGAGAGAACTGTAAACATAGGATAGTAATATTTTATAATCTATTTACAATAATTACCTCTTTTTACTGAAAATTAGCTTTTCTGCCCTATAACACTTTACCAGTAGATGGAGATATGCACAAAGAACTAGTTTGCTTAGCTTGTAAATGGTTGCTTCCCAAACAAGATCTTGATTTAAAGGTTGACCTCTAAGCATTTACCATGGACAATTAACTAAGGGGAATATCATTTTAAAAAAGAATTCAAATAAAGTGTAAAATGCTGCCATATTTTGAGCAATATTTTGATTCCTCATTTCATCTCAACCTCTCATTTCTAGTAGCTAAAACTGTTACATAAATGCACTATACAATCATATAGGCTTTGCTCCTTGTGACTCGCTTTTTTAAAATTCTAATTTTGTCTATACTTGTGGAATTCCATGATCATCTCCCATTCAAGTTCTATTCAAAGCCAATCCTGCTCAGTAAGTCATCTGAAATAATACAACATTTAACAACTGGATTAGAATCACCTTCAACTGACACTGTCCAGATGTACCGGTCTTTAAATGGCAAATAGTCATGCTGGCTGGGAATTCTGAAGGCTGCCCCAATACATCTGGAAGGTATTTGGTTGAAAAAAGTTACAATAGGAGCTTTCAGATTTTTTTATCGTTAATGAAAGTGTGGATTAGCTCAAGCACTGATCTTTTGTATAGAACAGGATCAAATGCAAAATCTTTCCATGCTATTACCAAGGGATTAACAATGACCTGGCATATATTACCAAAACCTGGCTGCCTCAGAAGATTTGCCCAGCCAAGTTTGAACTGGGCAAAGCTGGCTAGACACCTGTGAGAACTCAGCACCACAGTGAAGATGTGATAAATGTTATCTGGAAATTGCCTATGGCTTTCAGGGGTACTGCCTGCAAATCACTGCTTGTGATGCCCTGTTCATTATGTTGGGCTCTAGAGATCAGTTGGGAGTGTTGCCGTGATACCAGCCTGCCTGTGTAGCAATCTTCCTTCTGGAGCTTCTTGACTCCATCTCTGGGTTGATAGTGGAGTTCCCCAGACTTACAGTCTTGGGGGACAAATTTCCTGTTTTAGGTTTTACATAGAAAGATTTCTCCTAATTAATTTTATATGGTACCTGGGTTCCATTTCTTTCTATCACCAGTTGCAAATAGTCTTCAAATAATTAGCCTATCCATTTAAAACTCCTGAAATTAAGAAACAAACATTGGAGGGTCTGCCTAATATGATCTAATATTAGTAATATCATCTACTCCTCAGAATCAAGCTGATAGAAGCCCAATATCTCTCAGATTAATATAAATAGCAACCTGTATACCTTGTTGTTTATATTTTAGATAATCAAAGATGTAGCATGTGATATAAATCTACTATCAGAATAACAGAACATCTGAAATAGAGTTGAGAGAAATAGGGAAATCACACCAGATTAGGATTCTTTTTTTAAAAAAAATTAAAAAGCTTTCCATCCCATTTCTTTAAAAAATTAATACATAATCACATATTGCTTGGATTCCTGGCAAAGCTCCTGAGCTATTTTTTGCTTCCTGCAATGCATTTTCACCAGATTATTTTCTCTGAAAAACACTTGAGCTGTTACCCTTGTGGCACTCCATGTGATGATTTATAGTAGAAGCCAAAACAGGATGTACTTGGTTAAGACATAAACACTTGATTGAAAACTAGCCACAGGAATGAGTGATAAAAAAACAACAAAGCTTTGTTATGTGAAGATACACCAGACAAGTAGCTTTGGGAATCTAGGTTCCTTCACTGCTATTTAATTTGCTTATTATCATATATGCATGGGAGTTTATCTGCACATCACAGAACATTATGCTTGACAGAACATTCTTGAAAAATAAAATGCATGTGCAATATCTTGTAATGAAATGCAGTCTTTTTTATTGGTGTAATAAAATAATATCTCAATATAAATTTTATCTGTTCACTCATGTCCAGTATGACTGTTTTCAATAGAAAAAAGACATGAGAAAAAAGATAAAAAATGCAATTAACAAACAACTTTATGTCTGTTTGAATAAAAATCAGTAGCATAATCCTAACTGATAAATTGGCTTTTTTGAAAATTAATATAATTGAAATCAATAGATTTTATTTCTTACTAAGCATAAAAGACATTAGCAGATGTGGATTATAAATGTTGTTGTGTGTTGAGTTTTACAGACAACACACCGTAAGTTATATCTGGTGATTTTTTAAATTCAAGACTGTGCTAATAGAAATGCATCTTCTCAATTACTCTATGTTTATTCAGAAGTGAATTTTACTGATTTCAATTGATTATTTGAGTAAATGTTAGATAGTTGAAAAGGACCAAATTAATAGCATCCAGTTGAGAATGTTGTTTTTGTTCACATTCAAAGATGCTTTCTAGATCTACTAATTTCTGCCTCTCCTTCCTTCTGTCTCTCTGTCTCTGTCTCTGCTCTCTCTGTGTCTCTCTGTCACTGTCTGTCTCTCTCTGTTTCTCTCTCTCTCTCTCTCTCCAGACACCCTTACAGTTCCAATAGTGATGTAGCGCTGTATCTAGTTCAGAGTTGAACTATTGGAATCTTGGTGTTTTCTGAGTTTGGTTGTTTTCCTGCAGAAATTTCATCACAAGGCTAGGTAACATCATAGGTGCATAGGATGATAGTGTCTGGCAAGGCAAGCTACAATATATAAACCAACAAACTCCATCCTCTGTGCATTGATAATGTTAGCTAGCTTGGTCATGAAATATCAGCTGGAAAATAACCAAGCTCAGAGGGCACCAAGAAATCAACAAAAATTAACTCATTTGAATGAACAGAGAAGGGTGAAATTGCAAGTATTTATCAGGGATGAAGCAGAACAATAGCAATACAGTTGTTTGGCTTGTACATGAAGTATACGCATATTCCAGGCAGTGTGACCTCATTGTAACAATCTCATGCATTAAACTCCATGAGGGAACATAACTGGAATTGCTGTTATTAATGACTAGTGACATTGCCATTGGGTACTGTGACATAGCTGCCTCATCCCTGTTTTCTGCTCTCTGGGATCTAACAAGTGTGAGGCTGGCATAATATCCTTGTGCCAAAGCCATAGGATTGTCTATGTGAATAACGCATGTCCTTTTAAAAACAAATTAAAAAGATATGTAGCATCTGAGGCATCAGAAAGTATTTATTTAACATGCCACTAAGATCTAATTTTACATATAATAATATATTACATTAATTTGTTCTTATCTAAAATGAAAACAATCAATATTTAACATACTTTTTCCCTACTCAAAGGAAGTGTACAGAGGAAGAAAAAATAAAAAAATTCTTCATCTCGCCAGTCAAGGGTTGCCATCACCATCTGAAACCAATCTTGGAATTGCTCCCATCCACCCACAGTTACATAAATGTGTGCATATGTCGCATTTTGAATATGTGTATGCATGTGTGTCTATGACTCTGCCAGGAATCAATAAAATCATTAATAACCAAAATGTAAAGTAAAATGCATTGCTTGTAATAACTAGTACTTTACTTTTAACATTTGGCTCCCACTTATATATAACAACCATTTAAATTCATATGCACAGACTACACTCTCTCAAGCATATTGATGTCCAGAAACAGAAAGGGGGGAAAAAAGAAAAAAAGAATGGGTAAGAGGAAGAATTAAGGAAAGAAGAAAATGTGAACAAAAGAAATGGAAGGAGGACATTGGAAGAAATAGTTGGAGAAAGAAAAGGAAAAGAAAGGAAATGAGATTGCTTTATATATGCTTTAAAACAAATTAAATTGTCCCAGGGAAATGCTCCAGGACTACTAATCTTCAAATGCAACCCTCCTCTTCAGCAATGTTGTTTACAACCTTTTTTATTCTGCACAATTCCATATCTTACGTTCTTGTCGTCTTCTCAGCAACTCTGTACCACACCCTGATTAATAGGTACCTATTTGAGGAAAATGTTATCCATATTTTTCTTTAATATTATAAAAGAACACAGAATATATAGGCAGCCTGCAAGACATATTTCCATTCAGGTGATAATCACTAGAAACAGTCTTATTTCTTGCCAAACTGAGGCAGTGGTGGTGGTATCTTGATGTCTTGACCTCTCTCTAGTTTCTTTTCACACTCAACCATATAGTTCACACCATCAATGACTAACTGGACAAGTTCCACCTGAAATAAAAGTAAAGGTTTCTGATATTAGATTACGAAGCTATAAGATATTGATGATTATTTACCACAAAGTTTATTATATCTTCAGTAAATTATATTTTACAATTCTTCCTAGACTATGCCATTTCTTAGTTCTAGGAGAAAGGTGTATTGTGGATAATCCATCTCTTGTCATTTTGACATACAATGTGTGTTGAAATTGGCCACGTGGAAGAAAACTAAGTTAGAACATGGAAGAAAAGTGCAAGCATACACCTATAATGCAAAGTGGTTAAATCTAGAAAGGTTTAATCTACAACTTTAAAAAAATGTGTGCAGCTTGCCCTTCAGATAAAACCTTTACACGGTAATACTATGTAGTCCTTTCTTTTGTCTTTTAAAAACCCTAAATTGTGGAAATGCTAGATTAACACAGTTGTTATATGTGAAAATGCTATTTTTTTCTGTCATCAGCAGAAAAAAATCCCAGGAAAGGTGGTATAAATATGGAAACCTTTCTGTATTTTGAAGAGAATACAATGGGGAGGGGGAGCCTTAATAGGGGAAGGAGGAGAGGAGATCAGTGCCCATTTTCCAGCTTCTCTGTTCCAACTTGAGGTCCTGAGTGCTAACCAATTTTTATTGGTTCTGTTAAATGCCAAGTTCATTAGTAGTAAGAATTTCCTCCTCCATAATTTGATATTGGAGGAGTGGGGGGGGGGGGCTGGCGTGTGTCACTGAGGTCTGGTGAATGAGGATGAAGGGGTACCTCTGCCCAAAATTTGCTTATTTGAGTTGAGGGCATAGATAAGAGGTGGTATAGTTTTTAAAAAGACACTGGAACACTAATATTCATCTTTATTTGGAGCAGTGGTCCTTAAAATAGGAGTAATTAAAAGGGTAAAGAATTAACAGCACTGGAAAACCTTAAAATTAAGAGCAGAAATATTCAATTCTAGTTGTAATTCTACACTTAGTTTTGCCTAATCGATTGTCCTACTTGGAATAAATATTATTCCATGTATGAATACTGCATATGGATGTTTAATTATACAGCTGGCCATCATCACCCATGGTTTAATTATATGTTATTTTCCGTCCCTCTAATGGGTAAATACAGACCAAATTTCATTAGCTGAATAAGGGTTTTCACATATCTCTGATTCTGGCCCTTTCCTCTGTTTGGAGAAAGATTTTTTGTATATTTTTTGTGACTGTAGCCTATGAGAAAAATGGCATATATGTTAAATAAATGAAAGGGTGTAAAGTATATTTTTTCAAGATCTTTTTATGCATCATAAAAACTAATACAGTGTGTTTTTCATTTCTGATTTTTAAAATCATTTTTGTGGAAGGATAGGCTACTAGAGAAGCCTATAAGCACCATGGCCTTTTCCTTCCTTCTTCCTTCTCCCGAGATAAGATGATCCATCTGCCAATCAAACATCAGCTCCCAATCAATCAGGTAGGGGAAGATTGGGGAAGGTGTCTGCCTGGGGAAATAAACAGAATCAAAGAAATAGGGATAGTGAAAACTAGGACACAAGAGGCCCTAGTTCTTCTTTGCCTGAGACTGGCATGAGGAAAAAGTTCTTCTAGCCGTTTCCATAATCTGAATCAAAGATTTGAAACAAGAGAAGAGCCAGGAACCCAGCTGGGAACACATGAATGGAAAGGTGGAGAAACAGACTTGGACAGAAAAGAAATAGAAACCAGAAAGTAAAAAAATATTTGAAAACAGTTGGAATTATGAAGGAGTATTGCTCTATGGAGAATGACAATCAAGGTACGTAGGATTTAAGACAAAAGAAATTTAGAGGTCAGCAATAAACAAATGTGTTAGAGATACAGAATAGAAAGTTAGGAACAACCCCCGAATAGTAGAATTGTGGGCATTGAAACTCCCTTTTGCGATGAATAGATTCAGTTAATCACATTTATATACTTTTTCAAATATCATACAAAAAATTACATCCTTTCGTGATTTTATTTTCCCTAATATTATCCACACATATGTTAACATATTTATTTCTTTTATTTATTTATATTGCCGCCTATCTGATATACACAACTCTGAATGGCACACAACTTTAAAATGAACAAAACTGTATGCAGGTTGCTAAAAATAAACCAAAAATAAGATATACACCTGCTGGAGTATCATAGAAAGCAAAGCTAAGACACAAGTTCCATCACACACACACACACTCAGGGCCAGCTCAGAAGTCACTGAGTTGGGTAGGGATTGTCCCTCAAATAAATGAATATATTGTTGATATGGCAAATACTTTCAGACACTTAGTCCCAAAGGTGCTTTTTCAAGACTTTCTGGTTTTTCTTTGAAAACATTTTGCTTCCCATCTCTTCAGCTCTGACTGGATTTTGGGGAATTATACTCCTTGCAGACAGCTAGTCATTTGCATTCTTTTAGCGAGCCACCTGGAGGTTTATCTGTGTCGTCAGGATCACCTGAGTGGTGCGAATGGGTGTGGAGGCTTCTTGGAACTGTTGAAAGGACTGGGTTGTAGACTGGAGATAGAGGATGTCCTATTCCCCCCCCCTCTGTTGAAAGAGGGCTGTTCAATTTGGACGTATATGGCCTCTGACTCCTCTTTCAAACCAGCAGTCCTTTCTGTCCAAAATTCCCCACCATCCAGTGAGAGCTGAAGAAGCTTCTTGGATGAAAAGTGAAACATCTTCAAAGAAAAACCAAAAAGTCCAGTTGCCTCTTGAAAAAGCACTTTTGGGACAACTGTGACCTGGATGACTGAGAATCTCCATAGACATTTAGACATTTAGGTAAATAATTGTTTCTCTTTGGTGTTGGGCCCTATTTTAAAAAAAAAACTAGGCAGAAACTTACCTCTGATCGGCCCATGCGATCCAGGTTGGAAATATCATACACATCTGCTACAGCCGCTGTGTCAACTCCACCTGTGCCACGCTTCTGAAGTCTCAGATTTTCCAGGATCTTTGAAAATCTGGGATCCTACAATATAAGGGACAATTGTTTGAAAACAAAAATATTGAGCCTTTTTTTACAACATGCATGTTTGTAAACACTTATTAATCTAATCAAACCATTTAAGAGGAAGGAGGTACATCACCACTGTTTTACTTTTTTGGATTGATTTTACAGGCATCACAAAAGATTGTTTTATGTTTAGGAGTCATATAAATTGCTTACATACTTTGCTAAGTTTTGGAAGTTTAACATGAACTCCTGCACGTAACCCAGTTCCTAGATTAGATGGACAGGTCAAGACGAATCCTAAGTGTTCATTCCACATAAATTCCCATCCTTGTTCTCTAATTAACCTCTCAACCTGGAAAGGAAATAAAATTCAATGAATCACCATAGCATATTAACATGCCATCTGTGCACAGTACTAGTTGTCTATATCCAGACTGTTGTTTGTCAAATCCACAAGCTTCAACAGTCTGCTTCAAATAGAATAAGGGCATTTTATCTATCAAATAAATCTGTAAAGCATAGAGTTTCAGAGGCCAGATAGAACCCTATATTAGATCTTCACGCTACATGTTTCCGTTTCGAGGACAACATTACTGATTTTAGTCAGAGCTTCCATTTAGAGATAAGGGTGCTAAAATTTATAATCTTGATTTCTCGGCTGTTTAAAGCTTTATCACAGCTGAGAAACTGATCAGGGCATTTTCAGTTATTCTAGCTATAGTCTTACTTAATAAAATCTGTTGCCATTTTATGAATTTTAGCTCATCATTTAATACAATAAATGCTTAATTTGCTTATGACAATTAACCTAATCAAAGGGCACATATTTAAAAATTATACGGTATATTTTGTTTTAAGCAGCATGTTAGAAAAGTTGCTTTTATTGCAAGCAGAGGTGGAGGCCATTTTAACACAATTCTTGCCACTTGTGCTTTGTAAAACTTCAAACCCTGCCTCCTATTAAACTAAAATCTGGTTCAGTCACAATTTAAACCTATATGCATATTAAAATAATTGTTGTAATTAATATCCTGCACACACCGAACTGGCAGTAATGCTAGCAGAAACCTACCCCTGCATGTGATGTATCACAACTTTTCCCTCTTTGCTAAAACGGGGGTGGGCATGGCCAGGATGTGACCAATTTGGTCCGCAGGCTGCGAGTTTGACACCTTTACTTTAGTTGAAGAACTGGTGTCTGACATTTTTGCCCAAGTTCTATTCCACTTGATTTGAGTGAGTATCAAGTCTTACTTGCTTAACAACAGCAAAGTCACTCATCCCTCCCAACTTGAGAGAAACAAGTTGATTTATAGAACGCAGTACAGGCTGTGTGGTACCTACTGCCTTATTCTAAAAAAAAGGCAATAAATTGAAGAAATAGCTCCTACGTTTCCTTCCTCCCTACGTTGCTTCTTGTCCCAATTACCTCACTTTAGTTTAAAGGGCCCTAACTCTGCTACTATAGGATTCTGCTTTACTCAAACGATATCACATACAATAAAAAGAAAAATTAGCAGCAATAACACAAAAGCACAAATGGCTCTTATATTAAAATCCAAAAATACATTTTTAACAGTCAAAGAAAAGCATCCACCTCTATCAATCCACGACAAAATCTTTCAAAAACCCGCTTCATGTTGCCACCTTTTTCCATGGAGATCACCCTAATGTGATCTTCTTCATTGATCCAGATGAGGAATGTTTTATCATTGTTGTGCCTGATTGAGAAATGCACAATTCATTAGTGTTCTGGTCACAAAAAACTTCAAAAGCATCATCACATATGCTGGTCCTTTCATTTTACCTTTCCCTTTTGTTATTTATCACGTTGGGACTTCATGGTGGCATCAAAAATAAGAGTAACTCAAGCTCCCCAAAGCTACATTCCTTTCTTGACTATCAACCACACAATCCCAAATTTCCAAAGCTCTACAGCTCTTACAGCTCTAATCCTACTGGTAGTGAACTGCTGCTGTATTAGAACATTTTGAAACAAAGGCAACATGAGGCTTATGCTGCTATGGGAACTGAAAATGGGAAAGCATGGAAGCGCTTTTTGACTGGAAGAAGATAAATCTGCCTCTCAAGTTTAAAATGTTATGAAATAGGATTGATGGGAGATACATCATCTTTATCTAAATTTTCTCTAAACTGACTTGTTTGTTGAAAAATACAGGGAATAACTGGTACAGAAATGGAGGAAATGCCAGTGAAATACAAATTTATCAGAAGAGAGGGCCCTACTGCAAAGTATAACAGCATCCAGGTCAAAAAAAGTGTGTTGTCTGAGAAAAGTGTCTTTCTGCATTCTGTTCATTCTCTTTAAAGTAATCAAGGTATTGAGGGCAGCACAAAACTAACAGTGTTTCTCAGGATTGGCAACCTTAAATGTGCAGACTTCAAATCCCAAAACTGTCAGAATATGGCTGAGGAATCCTGGGAATTTAATTCCACACATCTTAAAGTTGTCAAGGTTACGAAATATTGCACCAGATAACGCCTAAGACCTTCTTTGAAAAGTTGTTCCTTCTCTACTAGAGAGTAATATTAATTTTGCACAACAAAATAACAGTTGCTCTCTTAAAACCCCTTAAAAGATCCTTTAATGGGAATTGCAAAAAGTATTGTCAGAGTATTGGAGTGCCATTAACTTGGATGTGGCAAAGCAGGGATTACAGGAACTTTTTAATAGCAGGAGTGACAGAATAATTATGTAATATGAAAAAGGGATGAACATAAGATTTTTAGGTATTAACCTTATTATTTGTAACAGGCTGAGTAGCACACATTAGAGAATAAGAATTAAAATAATGGAGATTATCATGTAACCGTGCAAGGAAAAATTGAGTTAAGGGGGAACATTTGTTTATTATGTTTATCTTTAAGATGATTTAAAACTTGATGAAGCAGACAAGTGAAGGTATCCCATTGAATGTAATAAAACAGAGGCTAGATATTTTCCCCCATTCCTTTCTATTTCATTCTACCAAGATAAACTGCACTACTCTTAAGATTTCTAATTCAAAATCCAAGGTTGCATTTTCAATGGCTGAAGATGGTTCATCAGCTGGCACCTTTGAGACTTGGAGTGTTTTCTGCCTGCCTGTTCTGCCCACACATTCTGACATCCCGCCTGCTTTAGCAGCACTTTAGTCTCAGTCGACTTCACACATGATCTGCTTGTTGCTGCTAGTCTTGTTACAGAGGGTTGGTATAGAAATGTCTTTGGCATTCCCTGCCAGCGTTCAGTACAGTTCAGTACTGTAAGGCAAAAGAAAAATATCTCTTAAATTCTCTCTCCAGGGCAGCTGGGACTAATTAATTTACTATGTATTTGATTTATACCCAGCTTGTCTGATCTAGTGAGCATTTGAGGCAGCTTAAAAGTTTTAGAAACAAAACTAGAACATAAAGAGGTTTAAAATATAAATTGAAACTAACAGAAAATAAATAAAATCATGTAACAATCCTTTGAAGAAAATGATGTGTTCTGGCAGATTTTATAAATATTGGGGCAGGGGGCGAATGCAGCTGCCAAGCCTGGAAGTAACAGGATTAAAGGAAATGTCTGACAGTAGCAGCATCTTCAAAAGAACCTCTTGGGCAGTTTTGCAGCATATGAAGTAGAAATTTGGATAGTCAGATCCTAAGTTGCTTAAGGCTTAAAAGCTCAATCAAAATAAATTCATTAAACAAAGGCTACCCTCTTTCCCTGAAAATAAGACCTCCCTGGATAATAAGCCCAATCTGGCAATTGAGTGCATGTGTTAAAATAAGCCCTCCCCTGAAAATAAGCCCTCCCCGAAAATATTGCAACGCAGCAGCAGCCATGAGGTGACCACGTTCACTGCCTCCTGCACCTCAAAAATAAGATGATCTCCCTGAAAATACGGCCAAGTGCTTATTTGGGGGGGGGACCCTGTCTTATTTAGGAGGAAACAGTTGGTGAGAGTCAGCCTTTTGTAGCAATAAAGGCATTAGGCTAGAAACTGGGGGACCCTGAGTTCTCATCTCAACCTAGGCACAAAGCCAGCTGGGTGACCTTGGCCCCAGTCGTTTTCTCTTAAGAAAGGAGGCAATGGCAAAATACTTCTGAAAAACCTTGCCAAGAAAATTGCAGGGACATGTGAGACAGTCTCTAAGAACTGGAAATATTGGACAAAAGAAGAAAAAAAGCAGTTGGCCAATTAATACAGGTTGTTTTGTGCAAGCATCGTATAAACCTTGTACCTTGCATGCAGCAGAAAGTCCCTCAGATTCTACAGTTGTATATCTATGCAGTTTATTTTAATTTTAAAGAATAACATGGTTGTCCATCTTATAAATAACAATCCTGGGTAGCTGAAAGTGAGATAAGTGAAATAAAAAAAGTAAAACAACATTAGACTAACTTCAGTCCTAAACCCTATAGCATAGTGCAATTACCTTCAATGGACTACACTGCAATAACTATGACATTGCACCAGATCCTACTGATTAAGAAGAAAAAGCCTAGTGCCATGATGGCAAACCTATGGCATGCATACCACAGGTAGCACGCAGAGCCATATCTGCCAGAACATGAGCCGTCAGCTCCAGCACCCATGCACATGCCGGCCAGCTGATTTTCAGCCTTCCGGAGGATCGGGTTCATTTACGAACTTCCAGTTGGCCTGTCGGGCCTGTTTTTTGCCCTCCCCAGGCTCCGGAAGATTTCCTGAAGACAATTCAGTGACACAATTCAGAAGACAATTTTCCTGGACACAATTTTGGCATGTGTCTACAAAATGGTTCGCCACCACTGCCTAGTGCAATAGAAGTGACTGTGCAAAGGTAGTTCTTAGCTTCATAGCTGCCCCCAGCAAATAGCAATAGCAATAGCAGTTCGACTTATATACCGCTTCATAGGGCTTTCAGCCCTCTCTAAGCGGTTTACAGAGTCAGCATATCGCCCCCAACAACAATCCGGGTCCTCATTTCACCCACCTCGGAAGGATGGAAGGCTGAGTCAACCTTGAGCCGGTGAGATTAGAACCGCTGAACTGCAGATAGCAGTCAGCTGAAGTGGCCTGTAGTACTGCACCCTAACCACTGTGCCACCTAAGCTCTGAAATTAAATGCAATAAGAGTGGGAGGAAAAAGAAAATTGTCAAAACCTCCTTCTGTTTGACAGAAAATAGTAGCCCCATCCAAAACTGCAGGAACAACAATATCCAAATCCAGTTTTCATCAACCAACAATACTTTTCTGGATTTAATTTCAGATGATTTATCATATAGCCCATTATCGGGATTAGGCAATGTGAAGCAAATAATAAGGAACAATAGAGCTAGGAGACATTAGCATGAAGTTCCCTACAGTTTCATGAAAATGTTGAACAACATTTTACCAGCACTACCTTCTAGACACAGCCTGATAGGTTGACTAGACAATGTTAATATGATGCCCAGGGTTCAATCTCACCAGACAACCCAGGAAGATATTATGGTTGATGGTACTAAAAACAACCAGAGACCCAGGAAAATTAGTAGAGTTGTACTCCCTCACCCCATTTTCAACACAGGAAGTCTACAAAATAATGAAATTACCAAATAATTTCAACACAAGATCCTAGCCTGGTTAAAGTGAATCTAGAAAGTCAATATTATTCAGTATTATTCAGACACATCTGGAGCTAAGAGGCCATAATCATTTTTCTAATCATTTTTCCAGAAAAGGAGCATTTTATATACTCCTAGGGTAAAAAAGCTTTTCTCCAATAAAGGATTTATTACTGCCTTCTTTAGGCAAAGGGAACACATATTGATCACATGTTAAACATGGATCCTGTCCTGATCAATTTAGTTTCCAAAAAGGGCAAGAGAAAAATGAAGAGGTGATAGACATCATCTCACTACATATCTGTCTACTTTCTTTGGAAGAATAAGCAGAACCTTAATTGTTAAATTTATATTCTGTGATCTGTCCCAGTTTGAAGTCCAAATCAGGATAGACTAGAGCCAACTGATTTTACCTGATGGAAATTTTAATGAGCCGCACTGACCTGGTTGCTTGCATTAACACTTTATAGTGTTTTTGTTGTACCGAATTTCTAAAACAAAGGCAACAGAACTGCTTTTAATTTAAATAACTTATCCCTCCTTAAGGTTTCTTGAGCAACATGCTTTTGGACTTTCCTTAAAAACCAGACTGGTAATATCCTTTGTACTAATATTGGTAGAAACTTTTTTACATTGAGAAATTAAAAAGTATAAAATAGTTCACCTGTTCAAAACTGTTTCATTAAAGAAAGCAATTTTACTTCTTTTATTAAAGAAAGCAAAAAACAAAAAAGAGAGATAATTGCATTCCTTTGGCATCTCTCTCTCTATATATGTAGCCACACACACATGCATTAGTGCAAGCAAAGTATTGAAATCATGCCCCAGAATATATCTATGGACTATTTTAGCTATTTTATGACAATTAAGAATAGAAACAAAGAAAAGGGTCCAAATCCCTAATTTCTTTTCTTGTTGTTGTTACATCTTTGATCACAGATGTTTTTAATTTAAAAAAATAGGCCCAGGGTTATGGACAGCCCTAAAAACATCCTTTTTGGTGGTCCTTGGTGTTCTCTCTGACCATTATTGATGGTCAGAGAAAGAATGAGACATTGTAATGTAAGATCTGGAATACTCATCTATTCAAAAAACAAAACAAAACCAACATTCCTGAATTCTCCCTTCTCACATCACCAATCCAAATTTCTGGCAGCTGGTCAAAAGTAACTCATGGCCACCAAAATATTGCTTACTGCAAGCTTAAAGATGATGTACTGGAAGAAGAGACTGTGTATTCCAAACATGCTCAGAATTAGGAATAGTAGCAACTGAGTTAGAAACTAGTATACTTATTTGTTCACATTGAAAACGTGCACATCTCACATTTCGTACCATATTCCTCTGGCATCTGGCCAGTCACGGGCCATTCCAGCACACGTTAACAAAGGGGAAACTGGCTTATCAAATAGGAAATGGTCCTGGAGACCAGCATAATTCAAGGCAGAGGGAAAGAAAAAAAAAGAAAAAAGTTGAATTATAATGGTGAATCAGTTCACAGAGGTAAAGAGTGCAGAAAAATAATACTTGTTTTTCCTCCCTGGAAATAAAAAATGGGGTTTCCAATATATATGACTATGTTTTTAATTTCATGTAGTTTTAAGTTGTAAATTTCATGTAGTTTTTAGTTGTAAAGAATTGTAATATGCTAAGATAGAAAGAAATGATTAAAGTATTAAAAGTATTTTAAAATTAAATTAAATTATGCTTAATACATTTAAATTCTACTTAGGGTTAAATTAACTATAAGGAATAACAGAATAAGATTTGAGTCACACCTACTGCTTTTACATAATATTTAGTTAATCAATACCCACAAATAAGATTTTTTGGAGACATGAGGCTTATTCAAATAAGAATAGAAACAAAAAGTAATTTATTCTAATATTTTTATATTGCTTTTGCTGATTAATTCTGTTCTTCCTTTCTAGTTAGTCCTCAATTACAACTCAGTTTTGTTTTATGTTTACTTACAACTCTGTTCATTAACACATTTCCTAAGTGTTCCCAGGAGTGCAGGATATTTGCATTTTTTTAAAAAACATTTATTTTAACCCTAATTCTACTCAGACCTTCACATAAATATATTTCAAATTTTCAATTCACATTTTTAAATAAATGGATTATGAATTCTTGTATATTTTCTAGAGTTATTTGAGGGTGTGATATTCTTTCCAGAATTCCACAAGTAAAAGAGATCTGTTAGTGTGTATATATTCATGTATGTTTAATATTGAGCCGAGGTGGCACAGTGGTTAGAATGCAGTGCTGCAGGCTACTTCAGCTGACTGGTAACTTCAGCGGTTCAAATCTCACCAGCTCAAGGTTGACTCAGCCTTCTATCCTTCCGAGGTGGGTAAAATGAGGACCCAGATTGTTGGGGTCAATAGGCTGACTCTGTAAACCACTTAGAGAGGGCTGTAAAAACACCATGAAGCGGTATATAAGTCTAAGTGTTATTGCTATTGCTTGGATCTTGTCAGAATGCATAATTTGCTTCTATTGTGATGAGGGGGAAGAAAAATCAATTCCAGCTGAAAAATGTTGATTGGTTGATATTCAACCGGCAAGGAATAGTGTGTTATATTGTGTGGTGAAGAAAATAAATCTAACCAACAAAATGGAGACCGTACCCTTTTTTCTCCTGATCCCTTAGACATGACCAGGGTGAATGCCAGTTCTTTGTCTAATCCTATCAGAACCAAATTAACCCTCCCTGGCTGCCAAAGAGTAACTCTCTTACCTAATCAGCTTAACCAACCTTAGTTGATCTCAGAAAAACCAAGCAGAATCATTGGAGAGCCCCAAGAAAACTCAGAATTATAAATAAAACTGGGAAACTGAAAGGCCCAGAAGAATGCAAGGACAATTAGTTCTATGTCTTCATACCCGTGTCCATGTAATCTCTTCAAGAGAGACTCTCCACATTGTTAGCCTTGTTATCTATGTTCAAGTCCCAGGTATGGCATTAGACTTACATCAATTAGCTGTTGTTGATCCTTGTCAGACATAGTTGTCAGGCTGTAATATTTTCCAGCCAGGTCTTGTTTCAGCCCAGACAAGGCAGTGACAACAACGTTCTCAACAGCTCTTCTCTCTGCCCTGGAGCAGGCGGGAGGGAGGCTCAGGCCACGAACACTTCGTCCCGTGCGCACACGGGAGGATAAAACATAGCGCTCATCGAATTGTCCTTGGGCAATCTGTCCAAAATCAAATAGTTTGAAAATATATTGAGACAGTTGTGAATTATACCTAAAGATACTCAGGATCGGCTCCAGATATTTTGGTGAGCAAGAACCCTAGTCCCTACTTCAGCCAGTGGTCCCAAGATTAGCAATGTTATTACAATGCCTCTAGAAGTAGATTTACAACACCTGACTCTGAATTTAAAAACACAGCATTAGTTAACTTTTCTTGATGAGAAAATGTAGTCATCTAAATTAGAAATTTGAATGCTTCATTCAGTTATTCATCACAAAATTGCTGGCTGCTCTATTTCAGCAGTGAACTTGGTTGAATACTACCTAGCTGTAATTTTCCTGTTAAATTGTAACAATGAGGTGACAAAATTTAGAAATTATTAAACAAATATATATTCCTCACTAAACACATGGGGAATATTTATTTAATTCACTTCAAGTAAATTAAATTAAAACAAATGTAGTTTTCATCCTGGACCAGAGGCATTCTGCCGGTTCGTCCCGGTTCAGGCGAAACAGTAGTGGGGGCGGCAGGAGACTCCGCCCATCCGCCCAGACCGGTAGCAAAGGTAAGAGGATTTCATGCCTGTAGTAGACCCATCTACTTTCTGCATGTAATCCCCAACATTTAAAATGATACCATACTAGTGTCCTTAGGAGAAATCCGACAGCACAGAGTAAAAATAGATATTATCCAATTAAGATCTGGAATACGAATATTATTTGTAACTCAGAACAAAAGCCCTGAAATGGCTGGACAGGAATATGGAGAAAACTGGCTTTGGATTTGGAAGCAAGGGAACAAATAAAGCAGGTGTAATCTAGGAGCATTTCAGTTAGAAATTTAGGAAGTTGTTTTTTTTCCATTTTAAACCTGGGAAAAGTATGTAACTGTCCAGAACAAAAGTACTTCTATACTTTGTATAACTGCAAGATCTGCATGTCATATCTCCCATATGAACTACCTCTCATCCCAGAGCAGCTTTGGGACAGATGGCAGGATAAATAAAAAACACAATGCATGTGGGTTATACCCTTTGCAGCACTAAGAGGACACTTGCTGAGTATCCTATAGTTGTTTTAATGCAGCACACATTTTTGTTAGTTTGTTAAGGGAGTTTTATCTGGTTTGTCTTGTGGTATGTTTCACTTGGTCCTATTCTTCTGGCTGTCGCAAAATAGTTTTTGAGAAGGTAGTACTGAAATATTATTATCAACTATAATATTCTTTTACCACTATTCTCAAACCAGTTTTGTCTTCAGGTTTTTTTTTCTTTAAGACTTAAGTTAGGTCCTACCTTTGAAGAATCCAAGTCAGTGTGATGCTTCATTAGTTTGGGGTCATAGCCATTATGTCTTACTTTGATAACAGGATCAAAAATCTCAGCAAATACCTGTCAAGACAATAAAGTGTATGATTTTCTCCTGTTTACTTTGTATTTAGTTCCCCCACCCCTTGTGATTTCTTTTTATTTCTTAATCATTTATTTTGTAGGTTAATTATTTTGTTCAGGCTATCTGTGCTCATACATCAGTCTGAAGAAGTGCACAAAATTCTCAATAATATAAAACAATCACACATATGCTTAACTTTCTTGGTACTTCTTTGAATCTGATTTGTTTTGAATAATTTTTAACAAATGCCAGTTTGCCTTCCTGAACAAGATCCTCAAGCATATTATGGTATGTCAGCTCCAAGAATTCTACAATATGTTGATTAGCTAAAAGGTAAAGTAAAGGTTCCCCTCGCACATATGTGCTACTCGTTCCTGACTCTAGGGGGTAGTGCTCATCTCCGTTTCAAAGCTGACAAGTCAGTGTTGTCCGAAGACATCTCCATGGTCATATAGCCAGTGTGACTAAATGCAAAGGCACACGGAACGCTGTTACCTTTCCACCAAGGTGGTCCCTATTTTTCTACATATATTTGTACGTGCTTTCGAACTGCTGGGGTGGCAGAAGCTAGGACAAGCTGGGAGCTCACTCCGTTAGTGATGCTAGGGATTTGAACTGCCAAATTGCTGATCTTTCTGATCGACAACCTCAGCATCTTAGCCACTGAGCCACTGCATCCCTACATTGATTAGCTAGCCTCATTTAAATTTGGACTTCAAGCATTTTGGGAAAAGAAGGCTTTGACCACCCTGATAGGTGATTGATGCAGGAACCTAGACTTGGGGAGGGAGGGAAATTCTTGGGTGGTTTCACTTTGAAGTCTGAATGCTCTATTGAACCATTGACCATATGGGCCTGGGACCTCGGAGCCTCCCCCCCTCCAAGATTCTGCCACAAAATCAAAATTATTTGTCAGTCTATGCTGAAAGCATAGACTATTAAAATCCCATCAAACAATCATGAGAAGTGTTAGAAGCAGAGAATGCATCAGTTTTAATTTTTAATATAATTAATATTAATAAATATAATTCATACAAACAAAAGCTGTTTTGGGGTCTCCATAATTTTTTTAAATGGGAAGAGATCTGGAGTCAAAAACTAGTTTAAGAAATGCTTTTGGTGTTCCCTACCTAAAATATCACAGAGGATACTTAAACAGAAAGGAAGATATTTGCTAAACAGGATTCCAAGGTTGTTCTTGGAACTACTAAACAAAAGCAAAAAGCAAAAGACCCATTATCACATTTTAAGATTGTTCCCTGTGGTTACTTTGTTCAAGTTTAATAAGAAATAAATGAAAAAGGGCAGGGCACAATGGGCTGCAATGTGCCAGAGAAAAGTTTATTGTTTAATAAACTTCCCAGGCATTTTGAGACCCCTCTTTCTTCCATTGCATTGATTTAATAAGGAGAAAAAAATAGAGGAACACAAAAAAGAAGTTTGCTACCTTTTCCTAGTTTCTCTAAAGCTTTGGAAACATTTGCTTTGAAAATCTACAGGAATTATTTATTTCCTCTTGTTTCTGGGGAGCAGTGCAAGGCCTGCTATGGAGTTTTTGGCAAAGAGAAGTTATATCTGATCACGCTATTATATACTTCAGGCAAACCCAGGAGACACTGGGTTGCCTCTGCTTATTTTATTCTGCCAAACACTAAAGTGTTGGATTCTGTTATTATAGGAAGATAATAAATAAAATAAGAGTTTACTGTTCTTATTCTAGACCTAGAAAATTAGTGCATAAATATTTTAAGAGGATTCTTCATTAAAAATACATATATATATATACTGTGTGAATATATATATATATGTGTGTGTGTGTGTGTGTTTATTTGTGCTGATAAATAATGTGACGAGCCGATTGACAGATGATGGAAGCAGTTAGCTTCCTCCCATAATTGGGGTTTACCAGGGGTTGTGACACTAAATATATGTATATGTATATGTATATGTATATGTATATGTATATGTATATGTATATGTATATGTATATGTATATGTATATGTATATGTATATGTATATGTATATGTATATGTATATGTATATGTATATGATGTATATGTATATGATGTATATGTATATGATGTATATGTATATGTATATGTATATGATGTATATGTATATGTATATGTATATATATTACATACAGGCTTCCATCTAGATTTTGCAATGCCTCCAGTGGTGGGTTTCTACCGGTTTGCACCAGTTCGGTGGAACTGGTAGTGGAAATGGCAACTGGGTTGCTGAACTGGTAAGGATGGCATGCTTGCCATGCCCCCGAACTGGTTCCCCGGTCGCCACGACATCTTTTTTTGTAATGTTCTGCACATGTGCAGACCTATTTACAGGCTATTGCGCACATGTGCGGAGCAAATCACAAATTGTGCACGCACCAAACCGTCAGTAAATACCACCAGAAATCCACCCCTAAATGCCTCATCCTGTCTCCTGTTAAACTAAGTATGCAGATACATGCTTGTATTATCAAGGTGTTGAAATCTCAGCTTTTGGTTTGGACACTGGTTGTTCATTATTTAACATTCTAATGGTGTATAGAAAATGCATAATAATGTGGATGTAACTGTTTACATAGCTGATTTTTCATGTGAGAGCAGCTGGATACTTTTACAACAGGCTCTTACTTCATTTCATTGACAAGGTGGCTCAATTTTAAGCTCAGCAGACAAGTCAGCTACTGGAAGCCAATACATGTTGCCTTCTGTGCTGCATTTTATTATCCAAGACATGGTTATGCAGAATATGTCTTTTTACGTTTTTTTTTAATTTCTTCACTAAATTTCACCCAGAGAGATTTAAAAAAAAACTTCTGCAAACTTCCCCAAGGACAAAAACAAAATACCAGGATTAATCCTATGGCTTGAATTTTGTGCTGACCTCCTTGTCTTCCTAAAAGCCTGCCTATGTGCGATGTATCCATCATTCTAAAGTAGAATAAAATATAAGAATGAAGACCTGGCATAAAAGGGACAGTTAGAAGCTTGTTTAAAGGGACAAAGAAATGTCATCAGCCTCTAACCACAAGATGTTCTAGCCAATGTCCCTATGTCAAAAGTTCAAACCACAAGGTTCAAATAAAGTCTGTCAATGACACATAGTCAGTGGTAGGATTCAGCCAGTTCACACCTATTCGGGAGAACCGATTGTTAACTTTCTAAGCAGTTCGGAGAACCGGTTGTTGGAAGAAATCTCCTTTTGTTTTTTCCCCACTTCACAGGGCTAATCCTGTAAGGAAGGCAGGAAGGAAACATTCTGGGGTTGTTTCTAGCCTAATTTTTATTGCCCTGCTTACAGAAACTGCCTCTCTGGTTAACCCTTCTTACATTGTAACAGCTAAGGCGAAGTGTCCATCGACATGAGTGATGTTGAGTTGGCCACACCCACTCAGTCACATGACCACTAAGCCACGCCTACCCAGCTGGTCATTAGGGCAGAGAACTGGTTGTTAATTTATTTGAATCCCACCACTGCACGTAGTCCATACCTGTATCCCAAGAACAAAAGAAGTGAGACCCCCATCTACTTATAAGGCTTTCCCTCCAAAATAACCAATAAGAAAGGAGTTAAGTATTTCCATGTTGCGCTGCTTTTGAGAATGTATAAGAACGCGTGCTTCGATAATGAAGGTTGTTCAGAATTTGCAATGTTAGCTACGTCCTAGCTTTCTGAACCTGGCTGCCAAATAAACTTTTCCTGTATCCTGAAAAGTCTAAGCCTGTCATTTTCTGCAAAAATTCTCTAATGTTTTTATGAAGTAAATTAAGATGTTATATGATACAAATTGTTTCACCTCATAGGATTCTTCATCTCCTGCGACCATGCCCACTGTTTTAATGAAAGGGTGTCCAGGATTATCAACACCAGTTTGGATGCACTGATCCAGTGTGTAGCCACCAGGAGTCATCTTGTCCCTCAATTTGGCATAGATTGTTGGAGTGAGGCATTCAGCCATGCAGTTGTTATGTTTGCGAAGATCAGGGTAGTCTGCACTGGGTACAAAGAAATGTAAAGCTTTTGTATTGAGCAGGAAATGCTTGTTTCTCTTCATTTCATCAATCACTTCATCAATAGAAACTGTGGCCTAGGCATTCAATCAACACCTTAAATATTCTAGAAGTCTTGGATGCCTTTAAGAATGAAAAGTAGTCTGTATGTATGAATTGAATAGTTTGAGAAAAACAGCAGAAGACTGATAACTCAAATGGGCATTTATGTTTTGTAAGAAAAACAAATCTAACAGTATGACTTTGGAGTATGCTGGTTTTCTAACTGCAGAGTTAGTTTCAGTCAAGAATGGCAGCACTTGGGTAGATGGAAAGGGGGAAAATACCTTCAAAATACATATTTGTATGATTCTCTTTCACTTCCAAAACAAGATGCATGAACTTAAGGAATAACTGGTATGAATAAGTGTAGTTTTATTATGTCTGTTTACATTTTATTTCTTTATGATGTTTCCATCCCATCTTTCTTCTAGGGACACAAGGAAGCTTTATACGGCATTTCCCCTGCCAAATTTTATCTTCACACCAATCTTGCAGTATGTACATAGTTGCTGACCCAAAAAGATTCAATTAGCCTTATGACTGAATGATATTAGGATCTGGGTCTCCCCGGATCTAACCCAACCAGATTAGGTATTCAGATATGGATATTTTGCATCCTAATATTACAAATCAGATTTTAACAGAAGAATAATAGGTTGCCTAATTATTGTATGCCAACCAATTATGAATTAATTCAGTGAAAACAAACCATTTAGCCACTCTCAATCTTACCTATCTTATATAGTTATTGTAGAGATTAAATAAAAGATATCACTTGGAGAAAAATGGGATAGCATTGAAATGAATAATATTACCTGTTAATTATTATTAAAGTTTTAGATTAGAATCTTGTAAACACTTGTAAGATAGTAGGTCTTATGAAATTAAATAGTATATTTCTAAATAAAGAGATTCTTCTAATCATATATTAATAACACCTGCATATTGTAGAGAAAGCATGATAGGTTTAATTTATAATAGTAGCATTGGATTTGTGCCAAATCACTAATCTGAAACAACTTTTTAAATTCAGCTTCTGTTTTCCCATTCATTTTACCTCATACTCAATATTAATTTTTCTCTATTTGACTTTGTATCCCCTCAGTTTATGAATGAGATATTTGGCAACAATTTAAGATTTCTCTCTTCTCCATTACTTTATTGGCAAGGCTTTTGGAATGCCATATTTCCCATATTCCTAGTTCCCTTTGCATTCCGGGAAATATTTTCCCTTCCTCCTGGGTTTCTACATCAATTGCAGAGGTGGGATTCACTAACCTTCCTTACCAGTTCGCAAATGTGAGCACGTGTCTGCACATGCGCACAGCCTTCTGCCCATGTGCAGTGCTCACGCATTATGTTGAGGTGGGTGGGCAGAGCTCCCGCACCTGCCGCTATCAGTTCATCCGAACTGGAGAGAATGGGCTGAATACCACCTCTGATCCATTGTCAAATTTCTTAGTTACTGTATATGCTATACTTTCTTTTAAAAAATTTTTTTAAAAAAACTTTATTACGGATATTCTTCATTAATCTTCTTACTGTAGAGAATTTTCAACAGATATTTTAAGATTTTCAGACCAATGTATTTTCAAATATCTGAATCAAATTATTACCTGGGAGGAAATAATTTCTTATGTCCAAAAGATTCAGCTTTCACATTTTGCTGATTTAAAAAGTATCCAGTAGCCACAGCTCCAGTACTGACTGTTGCAACTAAAACAGCAGTTCTTCGACCAACCAGGAGACGTGCAAATGTATTAGCCATTGCTTTTCACCTAAACTTTTTCTGAAAGATGCCCGCTGTCAAAAAAAGTGAAAACCAGGGTGATCAGAAGCACATATATACTCAGTAGAACAAACACAACACAATATTCATGCAGTCAAACTGCATCCATTGTAGGACTTTTCTTTCATGGCAGTCAATAATTTTAAAAAAATAGATCAATGGAAAAGCTGAAAGTAATTGGAATGTTATTTATTTATTTATTTCATTTAGTTTGTCAAACATGTATGAAATAACAGGTATGTATAAACATGGACATAGGAAATGGGTACGAATAAATGGGGACAATAGGACAGGGGCGGTAGGCACGTTGGTGCACTTATGTACGCTCCCCTTACAGACCTCTTAGGAAAGAGGTGAGGTCCACACTAGACAGTTTAAAGTTAAAGTATGTAACCACAGAGTTGGGTAGAGCATTCCAGGCATTGACCACTCTGTTGCTGAAGTCATATTTTCTGCAATTGAGTTTGGAGCTGTTTACCTTTAGTTTGTATCTATTGTTTGCCTGTGTATTATTGTGGTTGAAGCTGAAGTAGTCATTGACAAGTAGGACGTTGTAGCAGACATGTTATATCTACTTTGAATACAATATATCCATTAGTCTTACATAATGCAACAGATTTTTAGTATGATGAAAGAAGAGTAAGTGCCAATTATATCATTTGTTATACATCAGGTATTTCTTTCAAGGACCAGGTACTAACGTTTTCTATCTCATGTGCCAAAATAGTTTTGTGGGTTTTGGTACAAGATACATTGATATGATGTAGCAGAAGAATAATGTCAATTGCTGCTCCACCACAGATAGCACAACTTTTTGACCGGATCTAAATAATACCCTATTCAACTTTCTGAATTTTTCTGTTGAATTATTATCTGGAGCTGGACTAGGAGGGGCTAGTCTGCTCTCACCACCAGGATCTTCTGTATAGAGTGGCTTTAGAGGATTTCTGCTCAGCCTCAAAGCTAGTAGGTTATAAGACTCCATAGGTTTTATAAAAGGTAATGGTAAGTTTCCCCCATACAGTTGTGTCTATCAATGCTAATCTCTGTTTCTTATCTGAGGGAGCTAGCATTGTCCAAAGGCATTTCCATGGTCATGTGACCAGCATGATGATATGCTGAGGCTCAAGGAACTCTGTCACCTTCCCACATAAGTGGTACCTATTTATCTACTCGCATTTGCATGTTTTCAAACTGCTACGTGGGCAGGAGCTGGGGAAAGTAACAGGAGCTCATCTCTCACACAGTGCTTAGGTTTTGAAACCTGAGCACTGGTTGTCCAGTTGACAAGTTTAGTGCCTTTAATTGCTGAACCTTTATGGGCTTTATAGAAGTCTATATATTCTATGGTATTATTGTTTAAATTCGGTGGGTGAAACCGTGTGAGGAATTGGTGCTGAATGCTACTAGTATACTAATCATACTTTCTCTATTCTGCAACAAATGGGCCATGTCTGCATGGATTGTTCAGAGCCAGCGAATTTGAATGCTCAAAAGATGGAAATACTCTAGATTGGCAGCTTTCAGATCCAATTAAGACTTGTATATTCCTCTTTTGCAGGTCATATGTCCAAGCAAACCAGACAATTTTTTTGAAACCAGATATGAAATTAGTATTGATTGCCACTCAAAAGCTTCATGTGTTCCAGAATATAGTAGCAAAAACTCTTTGAAAATTGCAGAAAAGGTAATAATAATTTTTTAAATCCCTAAGCATTTAGAGGAAGAAGCCTTGCTAAAGAAAAGTTGGCATGGAATCTGCAAAGGTAAGTTCTCTCACTCCATAATGAACTTTTTAAATTGATAATGGTTTGGGATGGTTTGTTTGCTTGTTTAATGCTTCCAACTGTGCTAAGCTTATTTTAGAGCTTAATCTCTATATGTTGCCAGTATAACATAGAGAACTCTGTTTGAAACCTCCACAGCACTTATACATTTTTCTTCAAGTGGGTAAATTTGTTCATTACTCTTAGACAAAAGCTTTCAGTGTTACATTACACCCAGGGGCAACAATCTAGCATCACAAGAAGAGTCTATTGTAGATTGAAGAAAGAAAAAAGGAAGCAATTTTGTATACATTTTCTTGACCAGACTAATCAAATTAGCTGTTTAGTTTGTCCCAATTTTCCCCCTGTATTTAGTCATCTCTTAGACAGGTTTGCTTAAAGCGCTGTGAAATTTCATTGTGTTGTACAAGAAGAGTCCCATTCTTAAATACCAATCTTTCTAGCCTAGGGTGATCCTGGTCATATTGTCAAGTTCTTGCTTTACTCAAAGCATGATGTAACTACTATTTGGTACCTTACTTTGGTTAGAAAAGTTTTTAGCTTTAAGATTCTGCTGTATTAGAAATGCAATCCTTTTGATACTTCTTTACTTATTACCTGTCATGGTGTGGGTCAGCATTGAAGCTTGTGCCTTATCCATATTAAACTTTTTGATATCTGGCTTCCATTAGTTTTCAGGGCAAAGGACACCTGAAAACTAATCAAACTATTTCTGTATCCTGTGCACAAACAATCACATGTCAACACACTTGATCACCAAGAAGAAGCACTGACCCATTGAACATAAGAAAAAGTTCCAGGTCAGTGGTTCTTGTAGTTCAATAGAAAATTTGGCTGGAGAAAGAAATTGTTCATATCTCTGAGCTACTGGAAATTAATCTAATTTAGAATTCTGCCAGAAGAAACCATTAACGAAATTGCTATGCTTTAAATGTCCATGTTGTACATTTGAAAATTTAGAAATAAAGTAAAATATTGCTGAAAATGTTCAGTGCTGGAATAAAGTAATAGTTAGCCAAATATTTTAAGATCATTCCTGTGTGTTTTCAGTTTATAAATTATTCTAATTATTATTTTATATAATAGTGGATAAAATGAAATAAATATAGTAAGAACATTATTCCATTTTAATAGTTTGTCCCAAAGATTGTTGCAATGTTGTATCATGTGCTAAGCACATGATAGCCTATTACGTAGGGGAAAAATATTATTTATGCCTACATAAATAATAATAGTGTAATTGTTTCCATGATTACATATGGATAAAATATTAAAATGCGGTAATTTTATCAAGAATTTTTCCCAGCCTCATACCTTTAAAAAGTTGGTCTGTATAATTTATTATTATTATATGTGGTTAATCTTTGGTGAGATTCACAGCCTTTGGGGCTGGTTGGTAGCTCAACAGCTCGAGTCCTAACCAAGAACCTAGGAAGTATTAAGGTAACGTCGGAGGATATAAGCTGTTCCAAGTAGGGTTGTTTTTTGTAGAATCAGAATGTTCAAGTCTGATAAATTTAAAATTTCCAAATAGCGAGGTAGCCCTTTGGGTATTGCTTCAAGGCTCCAATTACAATCAGACAACACACGATTTCTTTTTCCACAGCTGCTCAACTTCAATTTGCAAGTCCCAGTACTTTGTGGTTTTTTTTCTTGCTGTTTATCTTCAATTCATGCACCTCCAGGTATTGCAATGACAATGAACCATACTTTTTTCTTTTCAACTATTGTTATGTCAGGTGTGTTGTGGGCCAAGTGCCTGTCAGTCTGAATTCTGAATCGCCTTCTGCCGATTACCTCCCTCCGACCGATAAGATCGCACAGACTGGGAAGAAGGCGGGGCTTAGCAGTGAGAAGATGGAGTTTCAGGCTACTCCTGAAATTCCTCTATACCGAAGGATTTTTGGACGGGTTCTTTGAACCCTAGCTGTCCCGGAGACGACATGAAGGTGGGGAGAGGCCCAGGACCTCAGAGATACCCGCAAATCTCTGGGGGGGGGTATTAACTCCTCGTGCCAATTCCTTTTTGGATTAGCTGCGTGCTAACTGAAACTGCAGGTTGCCCCTAAGAATGGAAGAAGTGATGTCATCTGGTAAGCTGATTTTATTATCCAAGAGAGACTGTTCGTGTTAAAAAATTAAGCTAATTGAAACCAAAAAACAGGAAGATTTAGCGGCGAATTGGCTTATTCTAATGGATTTATGACTGGTGGTTACTTTACTTCTTAAATGCATCAAGAAACTCCGCGACATCCTCCCCCCTCTGAATCTCCCTAAGTGGATTGTAAAACTTATCTCCTACTAATTAGCTCGTCACGACTCGACATTTTTATTACTTTACTACCTAGTTCTGTTTACAACTAGATAAGATTGACAGCCTGTAAGAGACTAAAAAAAAGTGCTTCGAAGCCGGTGGGGGAAAAAAAAGAGAGCTTCTAATTTTTAACTACGACACATCATGGTGTCCCAAAATACCTCTAAGATTTCATTTCAGGCTCTTTTTTCTGCGTGTAGAGGACTTTTCAATTCTTATCAAAAACTGGAAAGAAAACTGGATCAACTGATTATAAAATATGAAGCTAAAACTGAGATCGTTGAATGTTTAAATGTTCCTGAAACACAAATGGAAAATGTGAGAAATGGTGTCTGGTCTATCTCAGAGGAAGAGAGGAGCGGGGGAGCTATAAAGACAACTCATTTAAAGAGACAGAGTGCAGGAGGAATGGAAAATCCACCCTTGAGAATTAAAGTTAATTTGGGAAATTTTATAAGCCTAGGACAACATTATTATTTCATCACCGACATTCAGAATCCAAAGGTGCCGAAATATTTTCGTTTGGATTTGCTTATGGAAACATTTGGTAAACTTATCCAACGAATGGCTATTGGACTGAGGAAATCTCGTTGTTGGAGGGACACAGGCTGACAGATGGGAAAATACAACTTAAAATTAGCTAAATCGGATTACTTCAATTTGTAATAGATATAGCTGAATAATGACTGATATGGATAGCAATATATATAATTTGGAACTGGCTGATAGATTGATGAATACAATTGAAAACTAGTTAAACCTAATTGCTTTTTCTTGTAACAGATATAGCTGAATAATAATTGATATTGATAGTAATGTATATATTGTGGAGTTGATATGATAACTAACAATTGGATATGAGAAAACACCTTTAGACTATACATAAAGAGTATTAACTACAATAATTATCACTATTAAAAAACCAAATAAAATTCATACAATCAAATGTTAATCAATACTGGGAAAATGTTATGATATATGATATAATTGAATATTATGGATGTTTAGCTAAAATAGGATATGAGGATTTGATGATAATAGAGGATTTTACAAATAAGTAAATGAATTGCCAGCATGTGTTATGGACTAATTCTTTAGCATAGCTAAGGATGAAGGATGTTTAAATAACCATAATAATTAAAACTGAAGGTATAATGATGTTGATATGGTAAATATTCGAGTTAAGATATTTGAATTAATATGAATTAACGGAAGAAAAGCACCAAAACATGTTGTAACCAGTTGATATACTTCTTTTTTTTTCATAGTAGACACTTGTGTTTTGTTTTGCTTTCCTGATTGTCGTTTTTGTCTTTTATTTACTATCTTTTATTTTAATTTTAATTTTCTATTTGTCCTTTTTTCTTTTTTCTTTTTTTTTGATTTTTGTTCAAGATTATTACTCCTACCAATATTTCTAAATAATAATCACAGTTAAATGAAAATGGATATATAATAATGCTTGAGTTAATATGAGTTATGTTGGTTGACTGTGGAGGAGATGTACCAAAACTTATCTGTAATTGATTGATATATTAAAAAAGATGCTGTACAAGTTTTAAACTAAAATTAAAAAACATTTAATAAAAAAAAAAAAAGATCGCACAGACTGGGCCTCCTCCGAATCCCATCCGCCAGTCAATGTCGACTGGCGACTACACGGAGGAGAGCCTTTTCTGTTGCAGCTCCGACCCTGTGGAACGATCTCCCCATTGAGATACGCACCCTCACCACTGTCCAGGCCTTCCGCGCAGCCCTCAAGACCTGGCTATCCCAACAGGCCTGGGGATAAGTTTCTAAATTGCCCCACCCGAATGTTGAATGTTGAATGCAAGTTGTGTTTTTATTACTTTATTTATTTTGTTCACATATTGTTTGTTTTGAATTACACCCCCTCCCTAATGATTGTAAGCCGCCCTGAGTCCCCTCAGGGAAAAGGGCGGCCTATAAATCCAAATAAAATACCAAAAAAAAAATAAAAAAAAAATCTGAAGTCCCACAAGATCTTGACTTTCTCATTACCTAAAACCTTCTCAACCTGATGGTCCCAATGGTTTTTGCTGTACTCAAATCCAAACTTTTGGCACAATTTCCAGTGAATGATCTACCTACAATGCCATGACCACGTGGTCATGGCATTGTAGGTAGTCAGTTTGTGAAATTTTGCTACACCCACTGATCAAGTAGTCGACTGTATCATCTTTCTCATTACAGAGGCAACATTTGCTGTTGGTGGTAACGTGTTGAATTTTTGCCTTCATGCAGTTTGTGGCTAAGGCTTGTGCACACATGCATGCATATTCCAGTTTGGACACTTGGTGCCAAAAAGGTTCACCATCACTGGCATATACTATCTATTTAGTGGGATATGGGTGATAGTGTGGCAGTGTCTAGAAGTGCGGAGGCTCAGGGAGGGGGGAAAACAGGTCTCCTGGAAGCTACAGAAGACCAGAAATGCCCATTTCCGGCCTCCAGAGCCTGGGGAAGCTAGTTTTTGCCCTCCCAGAGGCTTGCAGAAAGCCTTTGGAGCCTGGAGAAGGCAAAAACACCCCCCTCCACTGTAGTGCAGGTGGTCAACTAGGCCACATCCACCATGATCATGCCCACCCAGCAACTGGGTAGAGAACCCATTGCTGAAATTTTTGAAGCCCACCCCTGACCTTGAGCCAGTCAGTTCAATCTCAGTTCACCAAAGACAATGATGCATAGTGGAGGTTAATATCCACAGGTCATTTTGTGAAGCTAGATTAGCTATTTTCCTTTTTTATTTTATATTCTGCCTTTTTTTGTTTACTTTAATCTCTTCTGCTTACAACTTCTCTTCTTTTTCTATGTTTTGCATAATATTGCTATCTCCAAACAGAATAGCATTCTGGGTATCTAGAGACATTCTTTCAAGGCACATTGATCGAAAACTGACAATATAAACAGTTCTTTGTGTTTTCAGTAACAAACATCTCAAATATGATGTAATCTGTATTTTTTTCTTTTAAAAATTCCCCTCAATCTATCTCTGAATACTTGTTGAAGTGAACAGCACTCTTTTCATGAACTTAAAAAGAAGTAAGTTCAAAAATATTCTCAACTTGACAACTCAGGGGAATGAAGCTGTTAGTGTTCATATTGTTTTCAGGAGCTGAACCGAAATGTAAAGATGAAGAAACTGTCTAGAATACAACGTCATCTTGGAAATTTCAGTAAGGCACTGGGTTAGCTTCTTTACAAAGCTAAAGAAAAAATGCAGTGGACCCTGGACAGTTTTCTTTACAAGTATTCCCTGTCCTAAAGAGGTTTCATGTATGCATGTTCATACAGAGATACTGATTTTTCTTTTTTTCATATCAAAGCTTCTAGACTAGGACGATACTGTGCAATGGCCTAACCCAGGGGTCTGCAGAGTTGGCTCTTTTAAGACTGGTGGACTTCAACTCCCAGAATTCCCCAGCCAGCTTTGCAGACCCCTGGCCTAACCTAACCAAATTTAACCTAACCTAACCTGATTTGTAGTGATATCCATTAAATACATAATTACAAAAGCCTTTGGTTCAAATCAGATAGCTGGAAATAGTAGTAAAGGGATTAAAGGCAACTTGGGAGTCCTCCTGGATCCACAGCTGAGTTTTGACCACCACTTGTCGGCTGTGACCAGGGGGGCATTCGCCCAGGTTCGCCTGGTGCGCCAGTTGCGGCCCTACCTGAACCGGGAGGCTCTCACAACGGTCACTCGAGCCCTTGTGATCTCTAGGCTGGAATACTGCAATGTGCTCTACATGGGGCTGCCCTTGAAGAGCATCCGGCGACTTCAGCTAGTTCAGAACGCGGCCGCGCGAGTGATCATGGGCGCACCACGGTTCGCCCATATAACACCTATCCTCCGCGAGCTGCACTGGCTACCTGTTGATCGTCGGGTGCACTTCAAGGTCTTACTTACCACCTATAAAGCGCTCCATGGTAGTGGATCTGACTATTTGAGAGACCGCCTCCTGCCAATTACCTCCCTGCGTCCCATCAGATCGCACAGAGTAGGCCTCCTCCGAATTCCATCCGCCAGTCAGTGCCGATTGGCGACTACGCGGAGGAGAGCCTTCTCAGTTGCAGCTCCGACACTATGGAACAACCTCCCCGTGGAGATTCGTACCCTCACCACAGTCCAGGCCTTCCGCACAGCCCTCAAGATCTGGCTATCCCGTCAGGCCTGGGGATAGGATTACTCTCACCCCGCCCGAATGTTGAGTGAATGTTGTGTTTTTATGGATAATTTTCTTTTATTCACGATTCTTTTTCTTTTTAAGTCTTGTCTTGCACTCCCTTCCCCTCATTGTTGTAAGCCGCCCTGAGTCCCCTCAGGGAAAAGGGCGGCATATAAATCCTCAATAAAAAAAAAAAATTAACTTCTAGAATCGAAGACAGGAATGAGGATGGCTCCAAGTTCAGGAGCAGGACCATGGACATGGATAGTTTAGGGTACTGTTTTTCCCATCCTTTACAGACTAATGTGCATTGCAGTTGGCTGTTTTATTTTTTTTTTACTACAAGTCTACTCATAAATTACAATATTATATGAAATTACTCCCAGAAAGCTCTTTTGACAATATTGCTGAAAATAATGATGGTTTGTTTTTTATTATGATATATCCTGCAGCCCTAAAGTAAAAGTCATAATAGTGTTAATCTGCATAAGAAAAATATGCCCACTCTTTGCATGTACAATTTTTCAACAATTAACACATTTTTAATCACTAGTTTTCAGCATCTAAAGGAAGAAAGGAAAATGAGAAAGAAACATTGTCCTGAATTCCATAATACTGATAATATCTATTAATCTAAGTTTTTAAAAAGAACAGAACAAAATTAACAGAGTTGAAAGGGATATTGGAGGTCTTCTAGTCCAACCCCCATTCAAGCAGGAAGCCTTATATACCATTACAGACAAATTGTTGTCCAATCCTCTTTAAAATATCCAGTGTTGGAGCGCCCACAACCTTTAGAGGCAAGCTGTTCCAATGATTAATGTAATCAGTGGCTCTCACTGTCAGGAAATTTCTTCTTAGTTTTCGGTTTCTTCTCTCTTTGATTAGTTCCCACCCAATTCCTTCTGTTTTGCCTTCAGGTGCTTTTGCGAATAGGTTGGCCCCCTCTTCTTTGTGGCAACCACTGAGATATTTGACTACTGCTATTATGTCATTCCTACTCCTTCTTTTCAATGCCTTCTAATGATTTCATTCTTTCAAATGATTTCTAATGTATGAAATGTTAGATAGCCTTGCCCCTTTCACACATTTTAGAAAGAATCACGTACATATTGACAAAATAGAGAAAGATTACATATATAAATTAAGTAAGCAAGGTCTTGTTTTCTTCTATATGCGTTACATGTAGACAATCCACATAGAAATGGTTTCAAAGACATTCTGTACATTTATTCTGTACACTTCTCAGTGAAGTACTATATCTCTTCCTGTAACTGTTCAAGGTCAAACCCAAGTAGGAAAAATAGTCTTTTCAAAGCTGAGCTCTGTTTCAAAACAATGAGCATAGTTTGACAAAATCTTTTGTAATTGTAATCATCACAAAATTGCTTGAAGATTGTTTATTTGAATGTTTATTTCATTTGTATGCCACCCTTTTCCCCTGAAGGGGGACTCAGGGCGGCTCACAACTCAAACCAGGGAAGGGGGATACAGACAAATTAACAACAAACACAAAACAATACATAATTTAAAACACGCAACAATCATACCATTCGAGATAGGGGCAACGGTTCTTTAGCCCCAGGCCTGTCGGAACAGCCAGGTTTTAAGGGCTTTGTGGAAGGCCTGGAGGGTGGTGAGGGTGCGAATCTCCATGGGGAGTTCGTTCCAGAGGGTCGGAGCAGCCACAGAGAAGGCTCTCCTCCGGGTAGTCACCAGTCGACACTGGCCGGCGGATGGAATTCGGAGGAGGCCTAGTCTGTGGGATCTAATCGGTCTGGTGGAGGTAATTGGCAGCAGGCGGTCTCTCAAGTACCCAGGTCCAATACCATGAAGGGCTTTATAAGTGAAGATTGAAGTACAGAAAGTTAAACCATGGGTCCTTAAAGTTCAATACTCTGTATTAGCCTTCTCAAACATGATGTCCTCTGGATAATCATATTAGTACAATAGATGTTGTAATTTAACTCATCTTGATGGCACCCAGAAGGGGAATGTCTTTCCTACTTTCCTGGGCATCCCATTTCCAAAATTTCAAGCAGAATTCTTTCCTAGCTCTATTTCAAATTATGTTAACAGACTTTTTGTTGGCATGCAAAGAGGGTGGCCAGAGTTTTAGTCCCACTCCAAATATTATTCGAGATAATTTGTACCCTGAAACACACAACAAAACTTAAAGGGATGTGGCTGAAACATTCAGGGCAACTAAGACAATAATAGTTACTAAGCACAAGTTCCTTTACTACTTTAAAATAGTTGTAATTTTTTTTAAAAAAATCAATATAACCTATATTTTTCATCAGGATTTATGGGATGCCCATTCTAAAGACGAAACAACTGGTTTCATGTCAATGTAATTCACAGAGAATGCAGCTGATGGAACAAAGCACAATGCTTTAATTTTGTACACTGATTTCAAAAGCTGCCCCTGGAACTAATTTGTTGTTGACCTTTCAAGCTGATGCTGACTGCCACAAAAGAGAAATGAAAACTTTGAGCAAATTTAATTGCTTTTTCTCCGGCAACATTTTTAACTTGACTCTAGGAGAAAAAGTTAAAGAAATTGAAAGCGACATAGCAAGTGGCATATTAGAAAATGTTCATCTTTCTCTAGCCTTTTAAAAAACTATCATCCATGTTTTCATATAGCTATTTCTTAATTTTGAACAAAAAAATATGTTCAGCAGCCTGCGCTAAAGATTTAATAGAGGCTACTTCAAAAAGTTGGGAAAACAAATATTGAAATAAATACCTCCTATATGCCACCAAAAGTAACTTTTAAATCAGACGTTTTACTATGTACAATTACTTTCTGTCTCGCAAAGAATTTAAGTTGCTGAAAAATATTTATAGAATGTTATATTATTGAGAGAGCAACTAAGAGAAGAGAAATATAGGGGGACATTCTAAACACCACTCTTAAACTAAGGAAAATCCAACCCAGGTCCAGCAAAGTCAGCTTGGTAAAACTACTTGGCTACCTTCCTATTTCACTTGAGAGGTCATCAGTGTCAAATCTCATTTTCTGTTTTAAATAGGTGCCAGGACTTGCAATCTGAGCTTCACATATCACATAAATTGGGACTGCACAGTTCTTACTGTGATCCAAGCAGTGACATTCTTTGTTCCCTCCCCCCAATCCTGCTGATCTCAATATCCCCCATTTGCTATTTAAGCAGACACATGCAAAATCCTCTTATGGCTTTCACCAGGAATTTCTAAACTGACCTTGAATTGTCATCTCCTATATTGGGAATATTTTCCAGGACAGTTGTTCACTCAGATTCTGTGTGCTGGGGTGTCAAATTAAGCACAGTGCATTTACAAATTGCATGTCAAATGATAAGTCATTTAAAGGCATACGACAGAGAAATAATTGGTGATATTTTTTTGTTGTCACTGTTTGCTTTTCTTTCCTTTAACATTAAGAAGTGTGAAAAGCTATGTTTTCTACTGAGCTGTCAAGAGTTTAGGGCTGAAAATTGCAACCAAGTAAAATCTAACTTGTTCTCATCTCCAGTATCTGATTATATTATTATGGCTTTTTTTAAACAGATAAAATAAAATTCATAAAGCAATGGTCTTTATAGAAAGCTAGTTTGAAAAGATACAGAGCATGCTAGCCAAAAATAAGTCTGGATACCAAGCAACTTTCCTCTGGTAATAAAACATTGACAATGACATTTCAGTCTCTCTTGTTAATAGAAGACATTTATGGACAGCTTTGACATTTTTAAATTGCCTGCTCAACAGATTGCCTATAGAAACATTATTGCTATTTGCATACAACAAATGTGACTTTCAAGTATTTAACTTATTTGTTTCAGGATCACTATTTAGAATAGAAACATGACAAGCAAGTATCCGTCACAGTTTTCTGCAGAGTTATGCAAATGATTAAATATGATCTCTTCCAAGACTTCAATTAGCAGCATTTTGAGTTCATTTTTTAAGAAAACTCCGCTGTTTGAAATGTCACAGCAATGGTAAATAAAAAGTTGCAAACACAACTGACCTTGAAGCTGAAGTGACACAAGTCTTGTATGCCAGCAGCCAGGAAGTGTAAAGGAAACTCAAGTTTGTGTGGCAGCAAAATTACAGGTCACATGAGAAGCAAAGTGAAAGATGAAGAATGGGGAAGGACGACCGAGGAGAAAAATATCTTTAACCATTCAGGTAGTTGAAAAACATTTGACCATAGAGCTATGTCCTTGAAGGCACAATGATTTCATGGGCATCTTTTGTGCTCTTATTATTAAATAGTTTAATCTAGCTTTCTGTAATGGTTTTTGTCCTTAAAATAAAATATCAAACTGACACTCCTAACCAGCGTCAGTCTTTAATCTATATATTAGTACATTCAGATGAACTTGGATCATTTTTAAAGTGTCAACCTTTTACTACTGGAACGATGCTTGGGAAGATTTCCATATATATATATTTATTTGTGTTTTTTTTATTTGTGCTGATAAAAAAAACACACACACAAAAAACACAAATATAACAAAGGCAACAGTAAAAATATTGGGTTTCTGTCGTGATGGACTCTTGTGACGAGCCGATTGACAGATGATGGAAGCAGTTAGCTTCCTCCCATAATTGGGGCTTACCAGGGGTTGTAAAAATCTAATATATATATATATATATATATATATATATATATATATATATATATATATATATATATATATATATGTGTGTGTGTGTGTGTGTGTGTGTGTGTGTGTGTGTGTGTGTGTGTGTGTGTGTGTATGTGTGTGTGTGTGTGTGTATATATATATATATATATATATATATATATATATATATATATATATATATATATATATATATATTAGACTCTATTGCCTGCTCATCTCGACCTCCCATATCTCTCACTTCTTATTTCCATAGCAAATGGATTTTACATGATAATGTGAATTGCATTAGCAAATTAACAGGCTTCTCCTGCTAAATTTAATCAAACTGCATATTTGTGCTGCATCTCCAATGCTGGCTAGCTCTGCAGTGTTTTAATTTTTCTGGAATCTTGTAACCAAGCATCGGGAAAATTGGCCTGAACAGATTTTGCATACATTTTACTGCTTTGTTCCAAGATATCTTTGAAGATTTCCGGTACTTATAAGAACCTCGAGTCTAGTATGATAAGATAATGTTAGATAAGAACTCAGGTAATTATCAGGGTAGAAGGCTACAGGAACTGATGAACTATCCTCAGAAATTTGATGAGCAATAGAAGTATTAGGTTCTTTTAACCCAATCTATGCTAGCAAATCAACATGTGGGAGGAAGTGATTTGTGAATTGATGGTGGTTTGTGTCATGAGGGTGTTTTCTCTCAACTTTTAATATCTTTACATTTTTAATTATATTTTAGCTTTGTTCTTATTTATGTTTTGTATTGTGAGATATTTGCTGTATTTACAATACATGCCCAGAGTCAGTTAGGTGAAATGGGTGGGGTAGAATTGTGTTGAATACATAAATAAGAGGGCAATCTGCATTTTAATACCAAAGAAAAGGAAAATTAATGGAATGTGCGCAAAACATCCTACAATATTCTTAAATTTCATATGTTAGCAAAATAATAATTAGGATCATTCAACCCAAATTATAGCCCTACCCGGAAAAGGAGATTATACAAAAGACTAAATAATACAAGATATTCTTGTTGATGCACACTGGATAATTTAAAAAGTAAACCAATAAAAAAAAATTCAATATATATTTCAATGATAATTAAAAAAAAGTTTGACTCTATTGCTCATATCAAGCTATGAATGTGCTTAAAAAATTAATCCCAGAACATCTCATTGATCTCATGCAAAACCTTCATACAGATCAGGAAACCACATTATGGCCATAATATGGTGAAACAGACTGGTTCCAAGGTGGCAAAGGAATCAGATAAAGCTGTGCATTATCTTCTTGTATATTCAACTTTTATGCTGAATATATACTAAGGGAACTAAATTGGAAGAAACGTAAGGTGGTTTTCAAACTGGAGGAAGAAAAATTAATGACCTGTGCTATACTGTTGACATTATTCTGATAGCCAAAAACGCAAAGGATCTAGAAGTCCTAATATTAACAGTGATAAAGAACAGTGAAAAACGGGACTAAAATTAAAGAACAAAGAACAAGTAGGAAATAGCATTGAGCAGCCAAGAAAGCAAACAAATGGATCATCAATCAATTCAATATAGAGTTGGAGCACAAATGTGCAGCCTCAAAGGACCAAACTCAAATGATCATATTTCAGATACATTATGTAATGACTTATCTCTCTGAAGAAGACTGTAGTGCTGGAAAAAGTGGAAAGAAAGAAATAGACCAGTAAGGTGGATGGACTAATTGGTAATAGGTCCAGGGTGGGCACAGTTTGTTATGGAGAAAATCTCTGTGGTTACCAAGAGACAATATCAACTTGACAATACATAATTGATCAATCACTCTGATATCTGTGATAATGTTTATGTTACTGAAGTTCTTTCAGCTACTTGTCTTTGTGTTCAATTTCTTAAAAATGGCTATCAATATACATACCTGTGTATAGCAGTTTCTATGTACATTTGAAAAATAACTTATATTAATAAGTTATAAAAAATAAAAACATTCAGAAGAATACAAATCATTTCATCTAATCTAGATTTATGTGCACATTGGAGCAAATAAAATAGGTGAATTTGTGGAAGAATGACAATCAGTGTTTAAAGCTGTTAACAATAGTTATACACTAGATAGAAGGCAATTGTTTCTGCAAGTTATTATGCACACTGTTTAGCTATGTGTCAATTCTCACACCCTCCCTGAGGAATGTATGCAGCACTGACTCAAACTGGCTAAGAAAAAATATCAAATAGATGAAAAATCATAGTAACAGAAAGGTTTATTAAATATGTGTGGACTTCAGAATTTTAATGTTAAAAGCAAAACATGAGTAGAATATATGGATTGTTATAACAACTTTGTGTGATAAACATTTAATAGGAAGTTTTTATTTGTTAGAGATGAGTTATAATGGGTCTCCAATGACTTTCAACTTTCATGTAATAGAAACATCGTAGAATTTGCTTCCATTTTAGAATAACTACAGTGATTTTCTCTAACAGAAATTATTGCTGAAAAATAAATATTTTAGAATTCAGGTTTCTTGTCCATATAAGCTCCAAGTACATAGTATCAAAACCTTGTGTAATTACTTCTACCCACAATGTGGATTAGGCTGTGTTTGGACAAATGATCAATACACTGAAATAGGTTTTGTTCATAATTTCATGTACTTGCACAATCACTCCTATACATTTTCATCTGTAGCTTTTATCCATCCTGAAGATAGTGTAACCCGTTTTTCATTGTTCCCTTCTGGTCCCACATTGTTCCTCACATACACACGCACACACATGCACACACACCTCATATGCATTGCATATTTGTGACAATAATGTGTTTTAGGTACCCAGTGCCAGAAGGACAATCTAGCAATTTGATTCATTGGAAGAACTCCCCCAGACAAAGACATGCATGCTTCTTTGTAGTTCCATTTGTGAAACTCCCAAGTTCATTTCCTAAATACTACACATTCTGCTTTTTCGTGATACTGAAGGGAAAGCCTATTAGTTTGGTAAGATAAGGGCGGCATTATATTCTCCTGCATAGAATGGAAGAAGAATATTTGGGGATATGGAAAACACCTGAGAATAAGTTAGAAGAGACTCTTGAGTCCAGATAAGGAAATGGAAATCCTCCCCGCCCCCCAGACTGAGAGCTTAGAACAGAGGATTGAGTTATGAAATGCAACTGAAGAATCAATGCTGCTGTTAAGAACTGAAGGTATAGTATCAGTTGATCAATCAATCAATCAAGTTGAAAATACAATAGAATTGGAAGGAAGAACTTACTTTCCAGTCACCCATGATGGAGCAAGGAAGGGAGTATGCTATGTCCTGACAGCTCCAGGTCATCAGAGAAGGAGGCGGTGAAGACAGAGAAGATGATAATGTGAAGGTTGAAGATAATGCAATGGTATCCTATATTCTTGTGTAAGGTAAAACTATTTTTGTTGAGAATGATTAGAACTCCTGCCTAGAAGAGTGCCATGAATTTCCATATACACATACATGTGCAGGGAACATGACATGGTGGGGGCATGAAATTATGGGGGTGGGCATGTGAGCATGTGCGATAGCGCCCGCAGGCATGCTTTTAGCACTCAAAGTGAAAAAGGTTCGCCATCACTGCCATAGACCATATACAGTCTGAGATTGGCTAGAGAAGGTTTGGTGATACCCTTGCCTATGTCAGAGAATGCTAACTAGATGTCTTTTGGAAGTTAGTCTCTATATCAGCAGTAGATCTTTAGTATAAGCTAAATGGATCTGAAGCAATCCTCCTGTAGAGTTTAGAAAACAGTTATAGTCCTACCTGCTTCTCCTGATATTCCACAAATGTGAGGAGCCACATTAAATGTTTAACATTTACATATTTTATTATAATTTAACATTTATTAAAGTTTATTAAATTTTTAAAAGTAAGGAGTTTTGTGGAACTCCTAGCACTAGCACATTGAAATTTATCTTATCTCCCATACTAGTTGTCATAGATCGATCCATTGTGAAAAATAATCTGTGTGATTTGTCTGTTGTGTGTCCACCATGTAGACTTTTCTCAGAGAAACTACCCAATAAGAGAGATGAAAAGCAAGCAACTTAAACTAAAATATAAAAAATATGAATGCAGTATTGGAACAGGCAAAATGTTAAAATGGTTGAGGCTGATATTGGCTGTAATCAAAATCATTTTAAAATGAGATTTACAGCTGTTCTCCCTTACCCCGCAACTGATCATTATGCATGGTGACATAAATTTCATCAGCGAAGGAATATCCCTGTTTATAAATAAATCAGGCAGGTAGAAATAGGCTCTTGACATCACATCTAAATTTGCATAAGACTCCATTAGTACAAGCTTTTAAAGAAGCTTTTAAAGATAAAAGCCATTTAATTTGAATTGGTTTTTTTTCTTAAAGACTGATAATATTGCTGATCTGAAAAAGTTTATAGGTTTTTTTTTTAGTTATAATGAAGCATTAGTAGGCCATTAATTCTTTATTAAAAATTGCTATTTTAAAAGACTATTGAGTGATATACCATAATATACTATATAGTTATTTTACAAATGGGATAACTTTGTCACCTGCTAGAGATACATTGATGTATTTAACAGATTAGGTTGCAAAAGAACTATTACTATTTTTTTAAAATTTCATCAACACAATTTAACTATATTGGCATTTATTCAGAAAACTGCAATAAAATAATAAATGAATAGAATATCAAAGATATCATGACAGTTACAAATAAAAAGTTGGGATTTGCTATTTTGCTTGAATGAAAGGCCTACAATACAGAATCTGTCCAAATGCAATAATACCTGAATGATTCTAATATACCTTGAACTTATTTTCTTTAATTAAATCTTCTAGGAACTATATTTTAGGATAATGCTAGACAGTACTGAATATTCAGTAGGAATATTGACCTCTACTCATGATGGCAGAAATATATATAGAATCCTTGTAAACAACAATTAATTTAACGTTGCTAAAGATTTTGAACAAAAAGGTCAGAAAACAAGGACCACACAGAATAAGAGTTATCATATAATTTAATGGAATATGTAAATTAAATAGGATAAAAACAGATATAAGCACCTTCGGCTGCACTTAGAATCCAAAATAGGCAAAGTGCCCCCTGAAAGGACAAAGCTACTATTATAAAATGAAAGACAAGAAAATCAAAATAAATTACAAATCACTACATTCACAAACAATTTTCACAAAATAATGTATAGGTTCTAGATGCAATTTGTGAAGAAGGGAAGCTGATTCACTCTAGAAGAAAGAAAATAACTAAAAAGTCCTGCCTTGAAAATTAGTGTAGTTCTGTTAAATAACTGGTGCGTGAAATTTTAAAAATTGTTATTAACACAATGAAAATATCAGTAAATTATCTGGTGGTCATATAATTCATGCTTCTATCATGCTCAAACTGCTATTATCTTTTTCTGACAGGCATTTATGAAAAGAACAATCATCTTCAACAAAAGATAATAAACAAATATCTATAAATAACATTGTTCACAATGAAATTTACCATAAATACTTAAACATGCCTACAGCATTCCTATTTAAGTTCTTCTGAAAACTTAACAGAGTATTTTATAATTCCTTTAAATGTGCAGTCACGCGTATAGTTATATAAAAATAGGGTTTTAGAATGATTAAATTTCCTACTGAGCAGATAATGGATGGGATCTGTAATTAGACAAAACTAGATTTTATGGGCTGGCAATATAATAGAAATGGAGATAAAAAAACCCTGCACAGATTAATTTTCCATTGTCAGAGTTTAGCACTAAGTATTAAATTCTCAAATATGACCAAATGATCATCCTGTTTTAAACAGTAATACTCCTGAGAGGTTTAAGGGGATTTTTCATCTACTGGCTGAGACTCCTTGGAAAAGCACACTTTTTACTCTAGTTATTCAAAAGTGATATTAAATGCATTTTTAAACAATTGATTTATGTACTCTTTCAATTTAGGGAGACTACTTTTATTTAGGCAATCAAAGACTATGTATGTCTGAAAATGTAAATTGATCTACGAGTAATCTAATCTCCATAAACTTAAAAAAATAAATCTGTTAGTAACTTATTCAAATCAGATAAACAAAAATATTTTTTCTTCCTAGATAGTTTCTGCAACAAATATTTAAACATATTCTTCCTTCTAAAGTCAATATGAAGAATGTGAGATTAAAATATTATTTACTCTTTCAAAGTTTAAAAAAATAGGATAAACATGTTTTTACTTTCCAAGGATTTGACAAATTACTGCAGTTCAAACAATCTTGTAATCTAAAATTCATGGGTGAGGGAATATAATATACACAGATTGACTTGTAGCAAAAAAATATAAATGATTATGCAAAATAATTTGTAATTCTTATAAGATCACGGCTGCAATTCAAGTATGTTTGCTCAAAACTCTATATAAACAGTAGACTTAATGTACCGTTCAGTGTTGGAAATTTTCTTTTCTTTAGAAGAAAATATGGAATCTCTTTATTAATGGATGTGACAGAGCAAGTTACACTTACAGAAACTGGATTTTATCATTATTAAGGTGATCCTGGAGTAATTATTGTATATAGACACATGCATAATTACACATATACACTTGTAACTGCTAGCCTAGTTACGTAAAGCTCAATGATAGTTAAATGATATTATAGTGCCAAAGAGAGTGATCATAGGGTGTAGTGTTATCCATGAAAAAGTAAAAGATTCAGAAACTCTACATCTTCATAACTTGTTCTAAAGAGCATGAAAATCCATCGGAACATCAAAAGTATATACTATTTAGTCCTATTACTTCTCAGGTTAACCTACTGACTATAAGTCACTAGCCTCGGACGCCAATACAGAGCTGAGGGTTACTTATTGTCTTCAAAGGATTGGGGGGCAGAAGGCAAAAAGTCGATCCTTATAATAGGATATTTGATTGGAACTATTTTCCAGTATGAAAGGAAAAAACCCACTCATTTCATCTACTAGTGCATAGGAGAAGACATCACAAACTCATTAAGACATATATATTTTAACAAAGGTTATAGGAGAAATGCGCTATTGGAAAACAATGTACAAATTACCAAAGAGACTAACCTACTATAGAGACAGGGTTACCACAACATTGCAATATCAATCCAGTCCCTTCTAAGCTTGTATATCGAGCAACCATGCAAGACAGTGCATTAATTTGCATACCAGATCATCTCACATATTGCTATTATTAGAGAATGAATAATATATTTAGACTATTAAGCTATAATGGCACACTGATATTTTTCAGTCTTCTTTTGGTTTGGGAAAAAGGAAAAATTTCGGAAAATTAATTTATGAACTGACATCTTCAGTTAAAATGAAGAGTTTTAGGGTATCAAAACAGGGAAGCTGCTGGATGCTGCAGATGCCAACTTGCCTGTTTTAATACTTCTCGCCGTGCCGAAGGAATTATATGAACAGATTATTCAGGAAATAATGTTGTTACATATTACATCGTTGCTTCTACAAATACTCTTTCATTTACAATAGACTTGATAAAGTGCAAAAATTTGGTCAAAATACCTAATAAAGCATGCCTTTTGAATTGCATCCAAAGACAGATAGACAAGATTTCTTCCTCTAGCAGCATGCTATCATTTATTCAATTCTAGAAAAATGCTGTATTCAGATTTCATTCTGTGATCTCCTTGACTGGCTTACTACTGTTATTGCCCATCCTTTCTTTAGTCCTTTATTTGTTTTGAAATCTCTTTCCTTCTGTCAAGTGACAACCATTTGACCCACATTTCTGCTACGTGGCTCCGTTCCTCCAACAGTTGCTTCTCTGAAAAAGTATCTCTGTGAGACTCTGCATCCCTTTAATGGAGAAGGGAATTTCAATTTTTCTCAGCTTTTGCCCCTTGCATTCTGTAGAGGCATGCCATGCATATTTTTTCCATTAGACTAAGTTCTTGGTGGCTGAAGAATAATATTGATTTCTCAGGCTGGCAATCTTGGCTCAATTTTTAGGGATAGCTCGTAAAGTGTGTCCTCATCTATGATGAGGCTTTTGTCCAACAAGTACTGAGTGACCTGGGAAAACAAATATAAGAAACAATTGTTTAGTGATGTTGGACTCATTATACACTTTCTTGAATAGAATTGTAGTTTCTGTCAAAATGAGATATTTCAATCTTCTTTGATACAAACACGAGAAGAAGCAGATATGCGATTTAGAAAAGAACACAAATACTTTTTTTTAATGAAGATGGCAGTCAGACAATTTAGTCTGCCATAACCCCACCAGCCTTCCCATCAAAGCAATGTGGCTAAAAATCACCTTCTGTGGGTTATGTCTAGGTTGTCATCTCACTCAATGCAAAGTGATGGCTACTTATACAGATCAACCAAGAGAAGGAAGGGAACCTGTTTTTTATGTTTCTTCTTTGACTTGTATGGTAATGCAAAAAGAAATTGTGAATAGGAACCAGTGGTGTCCAGGGGGCAGCAAGAGATCCTAAGAGTGTCATCTGTTGTCATGGTGTCATGACACAAACCCTTTTCTTTTTCTATGTGGTCACATTAAGGTAAATGCGGTGGACGTGATGAACCAGGGCCTTGAAGCTGTTAGGGACTGGATGAGGGCTAACAAGCTTGTGCTCAACCCAGATAAGACCGAGTGGCTGTTGTGTTTCCCTCCCACTAATTCGGCAAGTATTCCATCTCTCAGGCTGGGGGGTCAAACACTATGCCCCTCAGACAGGGTCCGCAACTTGGGAGTCCTCCTGGACCCACAGCTGACTTTTGAACATCATTTGTCAGCTGTGACCAGGGGGGCATTTGCCCAGGTTCGCCTGGTGCACCAGTTGCACCCCTACCTGAACCGGGAGGCTCTCACAACAGTCACTCGTGCCCTTGTGACCTCTAGGCTGGAGTACTGCAATGTGCTCTACATGGGGCTGCCCTTGAGGAGTATTCGGCGACTTCAGCTAGTTCAGAATGCGGCCGCGCGAGCGATTGTGGGTGCACCTCGCTTCACCCACATAACACCTATCCTCCGCGAGCTGCACTGGCTACCTGTCGATCTCTGGATACGCTTCAAGGTGCTACTTGTCACCCACAAAGCCCTTCATGGTAGTGGATCTGGGTACTTGAGAGACCGCCTACTGCCAATCACCTCCACTCGACCAATTAGATCCCATAGATTAGGCCTCCTCCGAGTTCCATCTGCCGGTCAATGTCGACTGGCGACCACGCGGAGGAGAGCCTTCTCGGTGGCAGCTCCAACCCTATGGAACGATCTCCCCATGGAGATTCGTACCCTCACCACCCTCCAGACCTTCCGCACAGCCCTTAAAATCTGGCTATCCCGTCAGGCCTGGGGTTAAAGACTGTAACCCACCCGAATAGTATGAATGTTGCGCTTTTAATGATGTACTGTCTCATGTGTTAAATGTTTGTTTTCCCTCCCTTTCGAGTTGTAAGCCGCCCTGAGTCCCCCCAGGGAAAAGGGCGGCATATAAATATTCACATAAAAAAAATGTATAGGTTCCCCTCACACATATGTATCTCCATTTCAAAGCCAAAAAGCCAATGCTGTCCGAAAATGTCTCCGTGGTCATATGGCCAGCATGACTAAATGCCGAAGGCGCACAGAATGCTGTTACCTTCCCTGGTTCCTATTTTTCTACTTGCATTTTTAACATGCTTTGGAACTGCTAGGTTGGCAGAAGGTGGGACAAGTAATGGGAGCTCACTCTGATATGCGGCGCTAGGGATTTGAATTGCCGACCTTTCTGATCGACAAGTTCAGCATCTTAGCCACTGAGCCAGCGCATTCCTTCTGTGGTCACATTACAGACATGGAAAAGAAGTAGAATTCCAGCAAATATTGAGATACAGCTTCTGCCACTCTGTACCTCCCAAATGCTGAAACTTGAAGTCACAAATCTCTTCACATACTTTAGTGATTTAAAAAAAAATGAAGCAGCATTTATTACTACATTCAGAATAAGGTAAAAAAATGGTAAAAGGAGATATGAAAATATTGTACCTTTTGTTGATGCTCTATTCGATAGGAAGCCTGTTGGAATTGACGTATTTCCCTGATAATATGCGATATCTGTTAAATAAACAAGTATCAATAATAATTTGTTGTTGAGTTTTAGAACAGTGGTTTGAATTCTATTTTTTTTATATAAAATTGTAAAATATAGCAAGGTTTATATTCTTTCCTTTTCTTTCTGGAGCTCGTTTAGTCTCTGAACAGTTCATCCAAGGCCAAAAGCAGGATTTATGCTCTAACCCAGTAGAATTAAACAATAAAAAAACTATTATTTTACTGTAATTTTGGACTTTCCACTTGAAAAACTGTTTTCCCAATAGCATTTCCCTGATTGTCCAAACAGGCAACAATGGGTATGGCTTATCAACTGGAGCGAATGAGATTTGGGGAGGTATATTTGATGTTACTGGGGTAGCCTAAATTCTACAGTAGAGAAACTCGTTTTTCTATTGTTTTTTCTCTCCAGCTCCTTTTTAACTGAGGGTATGCAAAATGAGTTTTTGAGTGGGTTTGAGTATTCTAGGCTTTACTGGGTAGATTAATTTTGTTGTGAGTTACATTTAACACCCTTGTGTTTAAAAAATATAGAAAAAATGGGTATCGATTCTGTATTTCCAAAATAGTGCTTTTTAATCCAGTTCTGGGATGATTCTCTGTTGCCAGAAACACACAGAAGGAGTTTTGACTGGGTTAGTGTCTATGTTATGGATGTGATAGATACTGGGCTAATCAAGACTACAATACTGATTCTCTAAAATATGCCAGTAGATGGTGATAGAACATTGATTGTAAATACAAGGATCAACAATTGCTTCTTTAATTTCTATCTGAACTAACTATGAAATATAATCTTACATGTTGATACCTATAAATCCTTATAACTTTTTAAAAAAACCTGTAAAAAAATTACCATTCGCATTTTAGAAAAATTGACGAGGCCTTCTTCAGTAAAGTTTGGTGTTCCTTCTTCAATAAATGCCAGATCTGTGAGGTACATCCCCAGATATGGCACCGAAGGAGGATTGCAACTGCAGAATAAGAAAAGCCAGCTGTCAGGATTGTAAGTTACAGACAATCTTTCCTCCCTTTTTCCACTATCAAAATGTATGTCAAATAAATAGCTTTATTTAGAAGTAAGTTGCACAATATCTAGTAGTAATGACAGCTAGTCTTCAACTTACAATTCATTTACCATTCACAGTTATAACTGCACTGAAAAAAGTGACAGGACAATTTTTTACACTTACGACTTTTGTAGCATTCTCATGATCATGTGATCATGTGATTCAGATGCTTGGCCACTGACTCATAGTTATGACCGTTGCTGTGTCCCAAGATCATGTGATGCCCTTTTCGATCTTCTGACAAGCAAAGTCAATAGGGAAGCCAGATTCAATTAATAACCATGATACAAACTTAACAACTGAAGTGATTCACTTAACAACTGTGGCAAGAATGGTCATAAAATGTGGCAAAACTCACTTAGCAAACATCTCACTTAAAAAGAGAAATTTTGGGCTCAATTGTAGTCATAAGTCAAGGACTACCTGTACTCTGAATACAGATAATTAGAACAACAGCTTTATAAAATACTATGTTTATTAGGATGAATTCATGGTATAACCGTATTATATTTAACTTTCAGATTTGATTGTCATTATAGTATTTTAATTAATTTGATTAATTGCAGGGAACTGGGTGAATAACAAGGCAATCTCCAGCCTATGGACTACCGTAGCCTACAGACTACGGACCAAATCCAAACATAACCTTTTTCCTCTAACATATTTTTGTGCCGAGAAAACAAAATGTCATTACTTCACTGAGTCCTTCAAAGAAGAGGTGTCAAAGTTCTTCTTTATCATCTCTTGCACACATTATATGTTCAATGAAGCTGGGATTTTTTTCTCTAATTTATCCTGCATAGAACAAGCATTCTTCTATTCCTCCTTCATAGAAGAACTGCAAGAAGAGGTTTTTGGATGCAAGGGAAACAACTTTGTAACAGGAGCTTCCATTCTACAAAACAGGGCTGTAATCCAATCTGCCATGGATGTGATAGTAAAACAGCCATTCCTGTTTCAGGTCTGTAACTTTAACTAGCTAAATGAAAAGGTCATAAAAACATTCAAACTTTAGTATCTTCTGTTGTCCTTATTACACAGATGTTAGGGAGACAAACAGCTCAGAGTAAGAAGCAGGAGAAAAAGAGACTGAACTATTCCTGAAAAGAAACCTATTAAAGAATATGGAAGTGAAGCCAAATTAACTATCACTGACATAGTTTTGATTTCAGGTTTCAATGATTGCTATTTGCAGAAACAAAGGACCAATGCTTTTTTTTAAAAAAAGAAATAGTCTGTCATCCTCTATAGATAAAAATTTTAAATCATACAATAATTAGAACAAAATAAGAGACATACTTCTTGAGTGTTTCTCTCAGATTTTTAAATCTTCCCTCAGATGACACAATCTTTTGAAGTTTATCCATAAGAGCTTTAGTCTACAAACAAAAAATGACAAATATGTAATAGAACACAGAAAGGGCTTCCTAAACAAGAATTTAGCTTCAGAGAAATGTGTAGTAATCTTCATTAATCATAGCCTACTGAAATAAGAGGCTGGCACAGAAAAACCTTTATGTGTGTATTCACTGTTTTGTTCAACTTCTTAAAACACACATATCAAAGTCTGTCCTACCATATATTAAACATAAGTCCTGAAACAGGCTCATCATAAAATTGTTTAATTGAATTCATGGCTGCATCAGATATTTACATGAGAAAACATGTCATTTTTACAAGAATATTTAAACTGCTACAGTAATACATCCAGAAATGCACCCTTATGAAAAGAATACCAAAAATATTAGGTTCAATAAACTACACAATTTTCTCATCATGAAAGTAATTTGGTGCTCAACAGTTAGATCACGGGCTTGGACAATCTTTCTTTCACCCAAGAGTAAGCCTTTTTGTGGTTCATACTTATGACCGTTACTGTGTCCCAAGGTCATGTGACCTTTTGTGACCTTTTGTGACCTTCTGATAAGTAAAGTAAATGGGGAAGCCAGATTCACTTAACAACCATGTTACTAACTTATCAACTGCAGTGATTCACTTAACAACTGTGGCAACAAAGGTCATAAAATGGGGCAAAACTCACTTAACAAATGTCTCACAACAGAAATTTTGGTCTCGGTTGTGGTGGTAAGTTGAGGTCTACCTGTATATCAATTAAAATAATTCAAAAATATTTAAATCTACAATTGTACTTGATAAAATCTATTTTTTAAAATCATGTTGTCTCAGTCAGTATTAATTACTTACTTGTTTAGAAACCTTTGCCCAGGTTTTCTTTAGTCTGTAGATTGCACTTCTGTTGAAGGCTGATGTGATTTCAAGGACACCATTGTAGTTGTGCAGACAACGGCAAATATCTGCCACTGCAACCCATTTCTCAATGGTATTAGCACGGGAACTGATATCAGTGTAATTCATAATTTGGGATGCTACAAGGTTGCTCATCTAAATGAAAGAACTAGCACCATAAATATTTGCATTTACAAGACTGAATTAAACATATATTTAAATAATGATTTAAATATGTCTGGCTTTTAGGAAACAAAATATTTATTACAAAAATGACGAAAATAGGACAGCTTTTCCCAACCTGCTACCCTTCAAGAATATTGGACATTCTGATATCACATTTGAGAAGCGCTAGATTGCAAAAGCCTCTAATAAAACAAAACAAAAACGAAGAAATCACTGAACAGATAGCAAAGGAAACACTGTACAATAGATTCCAAAAGCATACCAAAAGCAAAAAAGCAATATGATATATAAACAGAAACAATCAAAATAATAAGGAACAATTTGTTTTACACTCAGCAAATTTCTTAAGATTCTACTTTTTAAAATGCTTACTAGTTACTCTTTAGGAAAACTGGAATCCTTTGGTAACCTTTATTTTGGTTATCTTTGGTAACTTTTATGGTCTCAGAAATATTTTTAATCTAGCATTCTTATATTCTTAGAAAGTATTCTCTATTTCTATTACAACTCACATCATTAAAATGTTGGCTGGTTTTCATAATGTAAGGTGTTCTTTCATTTTTATCCAATTTCATCCAACCCTGCCCAAGAAATTCTCTGGGGGGAAAAAGAAACAGCAAAAAACAGAGAATATTTATTTCTGTTGGCTCCATTTACTTTGGCAACAATGTCACAATTCCTGAATGAATTCTTCTGAACTACTAAAAAGGAATTGGTTATAAATGTAAAAGCCTTTACTTAAAGCCTTATTAAATCAGCAAACAATGTTTGTTAAAACAAACAAACCATGTTTTCCTTGGTTAACACTCTTTAGCCAGATCTTTAAAGTAAGAAGAATTAGGAGAAAAGTTCTAAAACTTTTATACTAGAATAGGGTCCCATTAAAATCAACTTATTTTCCTATTTAACATGATCACACAGTGTGAATCATGTATATGGCTTCATATAACTTCTTTACACTCATTACCGCCTTTCCCCTCCAAGCAAGATATTCATGAAATATGTTTTGAAAATAGTAGCTTCTTCTCTTTTGCTGATTAAAAAAGTAAACAAAGTACAGACATTAGGAAACATAAAGCCACCTTCTACAGAATCAGGTTGGTCATCCATCTGGCCCATATATGTCAATACTGTCTAGAGATAGTATTGAGGCTTTCAAACCAAAATTTCACAGAAGATTATTCCAAGTTTTACTTAGTGATGTAACAAACTGAACCTGGCTCATTTGTATTCACAACTCAATTCTCTACTTTTGAATGGTCCTTTCCTGAATGCTACATATTCAGCCTTTAATGGCTTGCTATCTGTCCTACAAATTGGCAGCACATACAAAAAATTATTGTTGGTTCTTTGGAGATTTATTATGTAGATATGTTGGTGTTTTCAGGAAATAAACTTCATCCTGCTCACAAAGAACAACTTAGAAATACTTTGTTATTACTGCCTTGGGCTCTGATATTAGACTTTCATGATCTGTTTATGCGGAGAGATTCCATTTCCACTGTATCCATTGATCCATTCCAATTTTGTTCAAATTCTTGTATTATCCAAACCTTTGCTTAGAAATATTTTCATTCCCATAATAATGACTGAAACACCACTTACTCATAAGGTATGCCTCTGAAGACAATGTGATCTAAGAGAGTTATTTGTTCAGCAAGTTCCATCGCTGATAATGTTTCAAAACATTCTGGTTTTGGACACTCTAGCTATAAGGAAAAAATATATATTTTAAACTATTTAAAATGCAATCTTAACCTTTTGGTTTGTTTTCTACAATATTAGATTAATAGATGTTCTATCAATTTTATTAGTCAGATTTTATTATTTATTGAAGGAAAATCCTGAAAGCGAAAAGCACTTATGTACATATGTTATTTAAAAGAGAGAGGGTTAGAGCAAAATCAGCCAAGTAGTCACTGAACTGATTTCAACAGAAATACAAACTAAAATACAGTACACTGGGGAAAAAATAATCTTCCGTAATGAATTTTCCTTTTTGCCAATAATTATTTACTCAGATTTTTAAAAGTTTATCATTTTATACAAACTAATGAACTTCTCTCAAAAACTTAATATTTTATTGTATAATTCATAAAATTAATACATTAAGATTTTAGAAGTTAAGAGTGCTTCCAAAAGGGCATTGACGGGATATATTCTCATTTATCCATCATTGAAAACAGCATTTCATGAGTTCTTATTTCTGAAACCGAAAATTGTTTTCTTAAGGTTGGAAACTAATAAAACAACTTCATTGCAGTTTTCTAATCTTACAGAAGTCCTCAAGTTATGACAGCAATCTCCATCCAGATTTTCTATCACTAACCAATAACACATCACATGATTACATTTAGCAACGGCAATCCTAGTAATCCCAGGAGCTGCCATTAGCCAGCAACTGTGTAGTTCATTAAGAAAGGACCTCAAATGGCTATAGTGCTAGGCGAACAAGCCAGCGGGCAAGAGCTACTGCGAGGGGAGTGGGTAAGTGCCACAAGTGGGTGCTACTGAGAGGAGGTGGAACATAAGCTGTGGGCAGGTGCTACTGAGTAAGGACAGATTCACAGGTAGGCACTATGGAGCAAGGGTAAGCCAGTGAAGGCTGCAGACAGACCAGTGTGGACCACTGGTAGGCACTATGGAGCAAGAAGAGGTTGGCAGGAGCTGCTGTGGAGCATAAATGAAGAGGGGGGCTACAGAAGACTTTTCTTGGTGGCTTCCCCATTAATTTGCTTGTGGGAATTAAGTAGGGAAGGTTGCAAATGGTGAGCGAATGAGCGAATAGGCGGCAATATAAATTCAATTAATTAATTAATTAATTATGTGGCCATGTAACTGGGTTTAAATACCTGTCATTTATAAATTTGAACAGTCACTGAATGAGTGGGTCTAATCTGAAGACTACCTGTAGTTGCAAGACTTGAAATGTGCCTTGTGGCTTTTACCAACGAAATTCTTTCTGTAAAATTCTAGGACATTTTTCCCCTTACTCCTTTCATTTATAGATACAGAACATGAACACATATTGTGCTGGAAGTAAGCCACTTCTCACAAAGAGTATTATATTGCTATTGTTTAAAAGTGACTTAAATGTATTACAGCAAGCAACAAACTATTATGGTATATCTGCATTTTCTTATCGAAGACCAGGTAATCCTCAGATTACAACCATTAGTTCAGAAACTGCTTGAAGTTATGACAGCACTGAAGAAAGGCCGCACACAGGTCCTCCCACGCTCCATTTTCACTGGTAGAGAGTTGCAGGAGGCTGTTGCAGCCAAAAATATAGTTCGGGAGCCTGTTTTCTCCAGCAGAGTGCTCAGGCGCCCCCGACACAAGTAATGTCGAACTGGCCACGCACACCCTGGCCACACCCACCCTGGCCCCCCAAGGTCAAACACAACCCTGATGTGGCCCTCAGTGAAATTGAGTTTGACACCCCTGCACTACTAAATGGCTACTTAATCAGAACCTGGATATTCTTGAAATGGACAGCTGTATTTGGGTTTCTTTCTCTTTTTTTCTTTTAAATATTTCTTGTACTTATATAACTCTTGAGATTCTGAATATGCCTCCTTGTGGAGTCAGACAGACTTACAAGGGTAAAATAGTATATATAATGGGGAGTTGAAAAGACTTGCTAATACACAATTCTTAAAATAAAAATGCATTCTATATGCAGAGTATTGGTGTTCCTAGAACAGAATAGGAAAAAGAAGATTAACACAGTAAATAATACGCCTGGATCTTGAACAAGCTGTCAGTTACATGAAGCACTCCACATTGTTTAAAACTTTCTGTGCTTCAAATTCAACTTGATATTTTCTCTACATAAATAACTCTTCCAAGGTTAGCAGATTTTCACTTTTTAAAAATAAGTTCCTGTTTATGTTTTAGTTACAAATTGGCACTGCAATTTTAAATAGCCAATTGAGGGTTTATTTGAGGAACTGCCTCCACCTGATTTACATGTACTTGTCCATCAGGTTTGGAAGAAGAGAAATATTGTTGTTCCTTCTGGTGAAAGAATTTCATCTGGTGGGGCGCAGGAGATGGGCCTTTTCTGCTATGGTGCCCACTATTGATTTTACTATTGTTTTTTTAATTAAGCAATACCTAGAATCACTTTTCTGTGAGATGGATGGCTATATAAATAAATGATTTGTGTAATAAAATATATAAAGTAATGATATATAAATAGTTCCTGAAGATATGACTCATTTTAATTAACTTCCACGGTATATTGAAATGAAAGTTCCACATTTTGCATAACATCTCAACAAACCAAAGGTTATATTCATAGCTATTTTGTTTCATTGTAACTACTGGACAGTTGAAACACCTAATGATCAAAGGAAAATATAACAGAGAGTGATGTGCAAAAAAGGCAGTAATAATGGAACAGTCAAGCATAATTTCCAGAGAGTAAGCTCAATTTACATAAATAAAAATAAAACTAACATATATTTATTTAAACAAACTCACCATCTGCATTATATCTTCTATTTTTAAGTGTGTGTCATCTTGATCATCCTGAGAAAGTGTCCTAAAAACAATTAGCAATATATTTTATATCACAATGAAACTTCTGCAGTCTTTTGCGCTATTTTTAATGTTTACCTTATAGGTATTCCAAGTGTTTATTTATGCTTATTTATTCTACTAGCATGCTGTCAAATCATTGCACACTCATGGTGGTTTACAAAACAATCAATAAATATAAATACTTTAAAGCAGTGTTTCCCAAACTTGGCAACTTGAAGATGTCCGGACTTCAACTCCCAGAATTCCCCAGCCAGCGAATGCTGGGAGTTGAAGTCCGGACATCTTCAAGTTGCCAAGTTTGGGAAACACTGCTTTAAAACAATATGTAATCAAAGTTACAGCAATCAAGAATAAACTATAATGCTAAATTATACTGACAGGAAAATTAATTAAAAACAGGAAAATTAATTAAAAACAGGAAAATTAATTAAAAACAATACAAAAAATGAATAAATCATTCAAAGTGAAATAAATTGAAGACCGCAAAAACAAGCTAACCAAATGCTTCACAGGAAAATTAGTAGCTGCTGGAACATTATAGGAGATGGAGGAAATCTTAATTGTAAGGGGAGGTATTCTGCAAAGCAGGAGCAGCAATTAAGTCTCTGTCTTTCTTCTCTTTAGAAAGTGGGATATAACCAAAAGCTTCCCTAAGAAGAACTTACAGGATGCATCTTCATGACTATTTTGAAATAATACCTAATAAATGATAGCCATAATTTGTAATGTCTCTTCAGAAATAAGTTCCGCTGATGCCATGCAAGTCTTGCATTTTCAGGATGATTTTCAATTGCAATGTTTCTAGTACTCTATAAATACATGCCAGATACAGTATATTCAATTTATATTCCACTTAATGTAAAACATGTCTTCAAGATGACATGGAATTATGAAAAATCATTCATTGAATCTCAATATTTAATCCCTTGCAGATCCACTGATACTGATTCTCAGATTCACCATCTACCAACCTATTGTAAGGGTATCAAATTATCTGAGTCAGCTGTGTAATACAAAAGTCAATCATATAGACATCACTATAAGCCTACCTGAAAGTGAGGATAGGGTTTAGAGTAAATAATACCAAATGCTCACCAGACTAACATTTATTATGTTGTTTAACAACAGACACACTTACTGTAGACTTATATACCATTTCATAGTGCTTTACAACCCTCTCTAAATGGTTTACAGAGTCAGCATTTTGCCCCCAACAATCTGGATCCTCATTTTACTGACCTCAGAAGGATGAGAATCAAACTGCCCAATTTCTGGCACCTGGCAGTCAGCAGAATTAGCCTGCAATACCGCATTCGAACCACTACGCCGCCACCACAGTATAAGATGTTATACAAATTTTCTGTAGCTGTTCTTGCAGAACAATATTTCGGCACTAGTTCTTTCAAAATGTTTGAAGTATGTTTTTGCTTTTCAATTGTAGCACTCAAACTGTTTGGAACTGGAAATTATTGTTTTTATCATGTAAACAAGTGGCTTGGGTGACTTATTGGAGGGCCTTAACTTCTCAAATTGCTTGTATGTAATAAATTTAGAATGTTCATATATTTTTAATTTGCAATCAAACTTTTGGTGAAAAGAACAAAAGGATCCTAAATGATACCCTAACGGGGTATAATTTTGCAGTATATGTTCCTTAGAGAAAGATTAAAATGGTTTTAACTCTATGAAACAGTTGATCAATATCACATTTTTGTAAGAAAATTAGATATCCCCCTTTTTAAAGTGATACACTGAATCTAAACATCTGAATTGATCACACTTCTGTTTCTTTTATACTACTTCTGTTATGAAGCTCATAAATCCTCTTTACCTCAGTATATTTGCTGTAGCTTTTCTTTCTTGTGGCAAAAGGTCAGGGTCTCTCAAAACTTCTTCTAGTAGATTAAGAACACTCATCTTCAATTCATTATTTAATTCAAAATCCTGCAAAACAAAGTGCTTCTGGTGAAAGAATCATATTACAGATTTATACTTTGTGAGAATGATAAATATTTTAAAATAAATACATACATTTCCTTTTGCACATTATAATTTTCTGGTTTATTTGTTACAGTTGTTTGCACACCACAACCTAGTCCATGAATATCATCCTCTGGCAACTGTAATTATCTGATGTAAATCAAGTTTCATGCAAGCCAGTTTTGAGCAGCTTTTACAATTAATTCTTATATGATAGTGATATTGTTTTACCATTATCCTATAACTTAATTCTATGTTGCTTCATTAAATCCAAAACAATTACATTACTTAAGAAAAATTGATAATAAGCTGACACTCCTGAGAAAAATAGTTGTATCACCTCTTATTTTTATGTAATCTACTCTTTAAGGCACTAGAATATTGTGGGGTAAAATGCATGAAAATGGAAACTTAAAGTTTGTCACCATTTAAAACTGCACCAAAGTTTCAGTTTTAAAGACTGCATCTTCCTGAAACATGTGTTTTTCACTAGAAGTGCTACAACTTGACTTCCTTTAAATTTATCTTCAATGTATGTAAATTAGCATCCAAACATTTTTTTCACCCCAAAGCTTAGCTTAGCAAAAATTTAAATGGGTTTAATAGTCCTTAACTATTTTACTAGAGTCTCCCAGTACTTTGTCATATTTGTTTTTATTTCTATGTACAGTACATAAATTTTGCACATAAGAATATTCCAAAATACTATTTCCTTTCTAGGTTCTTCGGGGCTCTTACAGAAGAAGTTGCCTCCAGAGTTCTGACCAAATTTTCCCACTTCCATGTACATTTGAAATTTTAACTCACCCAAGCATTTTTTTTCTTTCCATTTTAATTAGCTCATTTTTTAGTAGAAGATAATATGGTGATCCAAGCTTCATGTTCTTTTAGGGCCAATTAACAAGAATTATAATATATAACTAGGATATTTAAGTGAAATCATGGGCAATTTTAGGCAAGAAAATTAGAATCTTTTATAACTAGAGCCCATGGATTCTAGACAATATCCAGAAAGTTTTGATTTACAAGTTAAAAGCAGCAGAAACATATCTAAGAAAAGTGAGCATTTTCATAAGCTTATTGTGGAACCAAAGCAATTTATAAAAATAATACTGGACATCCCATGAAGTTCAGTTTTTTAATGAAAAAAGTTTGCTTCTTGTTAAACCAATTGAGACTTCTCTCAATATGGAATCTGAAAGAGGGATACACTCATAATTAACAGCAGAGTTTATGGAAGGAGACATTATCTGCACAAGGTAGATAATTGGAATTCAGATAATTTTAGGTTATTAAAAATAGTATTTTTACATAATTATTTTCAATGCAAAGAGTGGATGCTTTATAATGGGGAAGAAAAAGCTACACATTATCAAATCAATAGGCAGGTAGCTGATCTGCTATGTGACTATGGAATCTCATTTATCCTTAAAAGTATGTGTTTATTTATCTCAATCCTACAAAACAACAATCTGATTTACTCTTTCCTTCCTATTTAATAGATGTCCCTTCCTCCATCCCAGAAACAATTAAGACTACTTCAAAAAAGAATATGGTAGAAGATAGCCATCAGTAAATTCAAGTGTTGAAATATCTTCTGTCGATGTTTCTGCTTGAATTAATTGAAAAGCACTAACTCAAGTCATTTATATTTCAGGTTACTGCAGATGTTTCAATAAAGGATTTAAACTAAAAGCTTCATGTCTCCAAGATTTTGTAGCAGTCTCTTTTATAATGAATACCATCACATGAGAAGCAATTCAGAATGTTTCCATAGAAACAGAAACAATTATCACCAGCAAAGTTCTTGAAACTCCTGCACATTTAACTTTCCATGTAGCAATGAGAGAAATCTGTGTTTGAATTTTGTGCATATCTTTTCAAATAATTAAACAACTAGACATTTTCCTGAGATCAGAGTTCTCTTTTATTTAGTCTGTTTCATGTTTTGAGTTTGGTGTACTTTTGTTTGAAGTATTATATAGCAGATTGCCATGATACCAGTTTGTCTGCCTGTTATTACTTTTATAATAAGATCTCATCCTCAATAATTTTTAACAAGACATGTTGAAAGGCCATGACAGTAATGTTATATTAGATTGGGAATGTCATGCTTTGTGTTTCTAAGGAGTAGTATAGAAGAATAAAAAGAAAATGAAATATATGCTTGAGAGGCTTCTGAAATAAAGATTTTGACAAACAATAAATAAAAGTATTTATTTGGGCTCTTGAATACATTGAAACATGTAGCGTTTGTCGGATTTTTTTCTATATTTTTTAATCTATGTACGTATTAATAGCAATAGCAATAGCAATAGCAGTAGACTTATATACCGCTTCATAGGCCTTTCAGGCCTCTCTAAGCGGTTTACAGAGAGTCAGCATATTGCCCCCAACAATCTGGGTCCTCATTTTACCCACCTCGGAAGGATGGAAGGCTGAGTCAACCCTGAGCCGGTGAGATTTGAACCGCTGACCTGCTGATCTAGCAGTAGCCTGCAGTGCTGCATTTAACCACTGCGCCACCTTGGCTATTAATTTGAAAACGAACTGAACCTCGTAATGTATGTTTGTCGAGAATTTGAGTAAGTGTTGTCCACAAAGGATTAAAACCTGCAGAATGAGTGACACAAGTGGCAATCAATCAAAAATCAGGATCTTTTAAAACCAGATCCCATGGATTTTCCAAGTTTATTCACATGCACAGAAAAAAGCCTCAGGCTTCACTCATGACATTCACTATACTTGTCCTCCTAACATTTTGACAAATCCTTCTGTAGACACTCACGAACCTATCCACCCATCCCTTAGCAGTTCTAGAGTATACTAATAAAGCCAGAAGTTGTTTTAGTTTATTTCTAGTAAGAAATAGTTACTTCTGTAAGGTTCAGAGCCAAGGTGGCGCAGTGGTTAAATGCAGCACTGCAGGCTACTGCTAGATCAGCAGGTCAGCGGTTCAAATCTCACCGGCTCAGGGTTGACTCAGCCTTCCATCCTTCCGAGGTGGGTAAAATGAGGACCCAGATTGTTGGGGGCAATATGCTGACTCTCTGTAAACCGCTTAGAGAGGCCTGAAAGGCCTATGAAGCGGTATATAAGTCTACTGCTATTGCTATTGCTATCAAGCATAAAATTATATATTTTTTAAAAAAAGTTGTTTGATACTTACAGCTTTGCAAGAAGAAATTTCAGAATAAATGCAGTTTATTAGCCAGACAATGTTCTATGGCTGGAAGATGGAAGCTAAAGAAGCTGTCCTAATAACTTCCTACTCCCTAATCACTCAGTAAATAGAATGAGAGAGACATAAACAACAGTTTGATGATATTCTCCAGTGGAATAGTTCTCCTCTTGTGAGCTTGCACCAAGAGGTAGCATGTTACAGCTACTACATAATCCATTGTCATTTTTGAAGGTCAAAGTTAAAGTTGAGAGTGAGCTAAATTCTCAACAAAAATGTTCCATACCAAGTATCTTTTAAGTAGAAGGAAAAGTTAACCTCTAATAGCTCTTTCAGTCTTCCATGCAAAACTTACACTGCATGCAAAACTTACACTACATGTCTTAAATGCAGATACTGTGGTTTTTAAATATACTCCCATCTGAAACATGCCAAAATGGAACATTTTCCGACCAAAATCCTTTTTCTGCTTTTTTCTTACACATTCACCATTGTGCTGTGTGAAGAAAAATGACCTCTCTAACACTAGAAATGAAGTGGGATGTATTACTCTACATCTAATGATCCTTGGCCCTAGCATGAATTTTTACCCTGAGTGAATTTATTACACACAAGATAAAGAAGAATGCTAATAGTATTTGAAGTGCCATAATGTATTCTACCTCTTTGTCTGCCATGATAACCATGCACATTAGAAATCCAGTAGAAGAAAAGAGGAAGACATGTGTTCCTGTTACATGGAATATGAGACAAGGAGGAAAACATTTTTGAGTGACATAATGCTTAAGAATAAGGCTCTGAAATTTTATGAGTACATTTCTCAATGTGTTGTGGTTATACACTTTTGACACCATACTCCACAACTACCCTTTCCCACCAGTTCAGTATCGCTTGTAATGGAAATACATTTTATGTGAGGAATTTTGGAGGAATGTAACTTAGAACAAGGGAGGGATAACTGAACACATTTAGAAAAATACTTAAAAGGAAACCAAAAGTTATCTAAAGTACAATTCTAACTGTGAAGTTAACTTACTTCAACATATACTACACATTCTTATTTAAAGTGTAAATAAGTTGTCTTTATTTTATTTATTATATTTATGTTCTACCCTTTTTATTTTTATAGCTCAAGGTAGCATCACAGAGCCTCAGTAAGTCTGGGCTAAGAGAGAGTGATCAACACTCAATCAGCTTCAGTGCTTAAGGATGACTAGAACTCAAGGTTTCAAATTGTCATATTGCCTTCCTGATCAAATTACCACTTTACTCAATATATATTAATTACCTGCTTATCTAGTAGCTTTGATTTCTGGCATTCTCAAAACTATGTAAGTAAGTTTCTTTCACCTATTGTTTCCCTCCTTTAGTTTCACTGAAAGCCACATGGAAAGACTGGCCTATATTTTTAATGAACATCAGTTTTTTTGTTATGTAAACACATGGAAATGTAGATAGCTTTAATTACAAACAAGCAAAGAGGTTTTTTTTCTGTTTTGAATTCTAAATTATGTTTATTGTGCTAGTATGTCACTTAAGTGTTGCCTCAACAATGGTGGTAGCTTATACATTGATTAAAGAAATAAAAAAATAATTGAAAAATATATTGTACACCAAATTGAAAGTGACCATCACTCACAGATTAGATACAATGCTAAGATAGAGATAGTTAAAGGAGGAAAAAAGTACTCCACATGTTGCAATTGATAACTAGAAAAAGGGGAGAAGTATGAATGCGAACTTAGTTCACATAGGTTGCATTATATGGCACACTTAATTGTGTTGATTAAAGGACCAACATCTTGTAAAAATCAATTCCAGTAGTTCCATTCAGAATCATTATCATAAGTTGTTCTAATATATTCTAAGATAAATTGGATTTATCAGCGCATACTGCACAAAATCAAGACCAGTTTAACTCATTTATGAGCATAAACACATGAATCTAAAACAATCCCACAAAGCAATATTTCAATCTTCATTTTTCTTTTAATTTTCATTCCTCCCCATATCGTAGTAAGCCTGAAATAAGGGGATAAAAAGGGAATGAAGATAGCTAAGCAACTTCTTGACAAATAGTTCATGACTCTCATCATACCACAGACACTTAACATCTGGGGGGAAAGTCCCCAGATATTTTAGCTGGGAGAAACCACCCCAAGATAGTTTTTGAGGTTTCATTAGGTCAGTTAATTGTTTTCATTAATAATATTCCTTTGGATCACTGGGCAATTATTTTTCCCAGGAACTGCAGTAAACTCAGTATGCTGACTCTTGAAAATGCAGCCATATTTTAATATTAGAATTAGGACTAAACCAGTCAATATCTATACTAAAGATTTCACCACTGACATCAAAGTCTGTTATTTTGTCTGTACAAACATGAATATCAAAATAATTCATCTCACAGTAGGAAGTTATCAAGATAAAATTCAACAAAAGTTCACCCTTCATCTGTTCTCTCTTTTACCATATTACTCATGATTAAGTAATAAATAAAATGTGATGTAAATATATTACTACTTTGAATTTCTGGCAAGCTACTTACTTGTATTATTTATATTGTAACTAAACTACAGAAACTGACAGACAAGGTAAATATTAAGAGGAACATTCAAATCTCTCAAGCAAATAAGCTGTTATCTTGCCAAAGATTTTCATTTCCTAGTAGTATTGTTTTAATTGAGTACAACTTCTACATAGCAGCTTTATTTTGACAGTTATTGATAATAATTTCATTTTTATTTCTTTTAATTTTGATTTCAAATTTTTAAACATTGGAAATGCAAGCATATTCTTTATTTGTTTTCAACAGCTATGCTGACAAGAGAATTCTGAAAATACTAGTTAAAAGCCACCAGGTGAAGTCTGATGGTGACGTCTGTCTGTAGCATGAAGTAGTGCTGGGCGAAGGGTGACCTATTTTTCAAGAATAATTTGCCTATATATAAGAACAAATTCTGCCTTTCTTAATAAACTTCCCTTTCTCTTCTTCTGCCACTTTTTGTAGCTTTATTGTCTTTGCGTCTTCCTGTATTATCTTTTGAAATCCAAAGCCAAACAAACTGGAGTACATTACTCAAAGAATCCAGTAAGATATACAGCATTCCCGGACCTCTTTATCTTGACAATGACATAGCTTATCTTTCTGTTTTTGTGACTTCATATTAGGACATTTCTCAATACTTTTCTTTAGAGTGATCTGTTACATTGTACTAAGGAAGCATTTTTATATACTTCTAGGTTGCTCCATGTGTTATCTTACTATTTTCAGCTCTTCAAGTAACTCAAGCCCTCCATTGTGGCATTTCTGTCCTACATGGAATACAGCTATCTGCGCAACTATTTGCTCATGCATCTAGCTAGCCTTCAAGGAACTTGGGTTGTGTTTGCAGAAGATAAATGCATGTAACATGCTGGGGAAAAGAAAAGCAGTATAGCTTGCCATCACGAACCTAAGAATTCTGCGTGTCAAATTAGAAAGTACATTTGCTATAGTATGTTATCTAACACTGTGCTTTACTGAGGCGAAATGCAAATACCTATGAGATGTTGTGACAGGAAAGCTGTGGGAGTCTTGCATTCTGGGTGCTAAATATCCAACTCACATAATGGACCATTTTTTTATGAAGAGCCAATATATCAAAGAGTAGGTGTTGAGATTCTGATATAACACAGATATCTCTCATCTCTTTTTAGAGAAAAGGAAAAAAAGTTTACTAAGAATTAGGCAATCAGTTAATAACCACAGAAACATTAACAACACTTTTCTTTAAGAGCTTTGTATGGAGCTCCAGATGGAGATCTGGTCACTCTACCTTCCTCCATCTCTTTCTCTAGAATAAAACTACATACAATGTGAAATCATCAACCTGGGATTGGGAGTCAAACTATATATCATGAAGTCTTTGTCCAAAAGGTAAAACATGTAAGGATGTAATAAAGTCTGGTGCAAGTACATAAATCACGATATACAGTACATGTTTTCCCACTTTGTTCTGTTTTCCAACAGATACCTGTAGTTTCAGACCCCTTTTCCTAATGTTCTTTGTGTTTAATAAAACTGTGTTTTATTTTTTTTATGTCTTACTGCATGTTATATATTGTATTTATCATAGTTTAAATACATTATGTATAAGATTTGCATTGAATTTACATTTTATATTTCCAGGAAATAAAAAAATGTTACATAGATTGATTCTCAAAATGTTAGAAGAGAAGGATATTTTAGGTTTAGAGAATATTGTTCTCAATATTGCATCCCGAGCTGTCTTTAATATGACGTTCCTATAAATGAATTCAAAATGTACATACAGTGAACATGTAATAAGTGATATACATTAATCATAATGCCAAATAAGGCTGTACCACTGTGTAGATTTCATCTCCAGATATAGAGTTGGGTAGCTTTTTCTTATACAGAAAAGGAACAGCTTTGCAAGATGAATTCTTTTGAATTTGCAAAAGGCAAATGAAGGTACTGGTCGCTTTCTATAAAGCCCTACATGGCACAGGACCTTGTTACTTAACAGACCATCTATTGCTCACAGTATCTGCTCAGACTACTTCAATCTAGCAGGGTTGGCGTGTTCCAGGTTCCATTGATTAAACAATTCCATCTGTCTGGACCCCAGAATTGCACCTTCTCTGTAGTACCTGCCCTCTGGAATGAGGCTCTCTCGGTTCAAATGGCTCCCATCCTACTGGTATTTCCTAGGGCCTTAAAACCTGTCTTTTTCCCCAGACCTTTGAAGGGAACACCCCTCTCTTCCTTTCTGTTCCCCTCTTTGTTTTTCTTTGCCATTATTTTCTCTTATCTTGTGCTGTTTTTGTGGATATTATGTTGTTGTTCCTTGTTTTAAATTTATTTTAACAATTGTAAACTGCTCAGTGTTGCTGGGAGTGAAGTAGTGTATAAATTTAATAAACTATTATTAGTAATAGTTGTATTTGCTGATATTTCATGAGATTCATAATCCAAAACTGTAAACATATTTTAGCAGAAAAAGAAATTAGTTTGCATTAGTTTTTAGTGGCTTATGTTTAATGAAAATGTCCCTTTCTGATCCCTGGAAAATAATTTGCATAATGTTTATCTAAAAGGAGTAGCTGTGATTAAAATCGTATTTAGCTACATAACTTGCTATCTGAAGTTCAAACTAAGGCATAGGCAGCAGCTGAGTCTCCTGGCTTTTTATTCTTACTCAAGAATCTCTAGATCAGAAGTGTTGTCCCTGGTCTGACCCTGGTGCTGTTCAGGAATGCTGTTCAGAAAAGGCTCCCTTAAAGTTAGGGCACTAGGTCAGTAATGGCTAACCTTTTCGTCCTTGCGTGCCGAAAGCATGCATGCATGCCCCCACACCCATCATGTAATGCGTATGTAACATCCCCCATTGCCCTGCCCCCTGCATGTGTGCATGACCTCCATGCTCCCTCCCCGCACATGTGTGCCCCCTTCCCCCATGCCCCATTTTGGGCCTAGCAGACCTCCCTGAAGTCTCCTGGGTCAAAAACAGGGCATGGGGGCCACCACTGCACCCCCTCCACAGCCCGTTTTGGGCCTAGCAGGCATCCCTGATATCAAAAACAGGGCACGCGGGGAACATCCCCTCCACATGTACATGTGGCAGAGACTCCTGGCCAGCAGTAGGCATGCACACATGCATGGTGTAGCTGAGCTGGGTGATTGTTCGCGTAGCCGCAGAGAGGGTTCCACATGTCACCTGTGGCACACGTGCCATAGGTTTGCCATCATGGCACTAGATTCATGATAATTCTGATTCTATTTAAGGACAGGAAGAGAGTCTAAACAATTAGACAAAATGTCATAAATTGCATAATGCACATAAATCCACAATTTATAATTCTAAGAATAATTAATATATAAATATATCCTATTCAGATTGTCTCAGCTATGCTCATTTTAAATGAAGCATAATTGTTAATATAATATAAATGACAAAAAATGAAAGATAAATGACCAATTCCAACCTACTCTCTTGACTCGGCTGAGAACATATCTCAGGAAAAAGCTAGGCCTTAGCATTTGAAGAAACCACCAGTTATTTCTTAAACAACTGTCTATCAAATCTGGTTATATCATTAGCTTAAGTATTTTAATAAAAATGACTGTAATTTTTAAAACCCTTTTATTATTTTGGCAGCTTAATATGATATTGCATTGTCTCAGAGAAGGCCAAGTATTTAATCAGAATATTGTAGAGTAGGCCTTATGATTGAATTAAAAACTTGAAAATCACATGATTGATTAATTCATACAGCTTCAGTCATAAGTCTTGTGCATGTAAATGAAGGCATTACATAAATGCATAAAGCCAAAAGAACAATTTTATTTATGATATTTTAGTTAGCCAAGTTAATTTGGAAAGCAGTAAATAGTTATGGCATAATTTTCAGATATACTTGGTCTAATTTGGGAAATACGTGTTCTGACCTACACTACCTGAGAGTGTAAAAATCAGACACTTAGTCCCCCAAAACCTTTTTATTTCACAGCTGTGAATTATGTTTATTCACATCCTGTAATGAGTCACAAATAGTTTGTAAAGAGTCCAACAGAAGTCTGCCACAGTCTTTCGGGATAAGGCTAATAAAGCACCTACCTTTATCTCCCTTGAAACACTGGCAAAGACCTAATTGCCAATTAGATTTACAAGGCGAAACGGAGCAGAGAGTCAAAACAGAGATTCAACTGGAGTTTAAACCGACAAGAACAAACAAAGTTTCTTCCTGCAAAGGCTCACGTGCCTTTGCTCCTCCTTTATGTCTTATGGGAGGGGCCAATCATCTCCAAGCCTTTCTCTCAAGTCACCCCTTTTGTCTTAACTGTTCTTACCTTTTGGTAGCTCTGTGCACGAGTCCATTGGGAACAGGCTCTCCCTGTTCCTCTGCCTCGCTGATGTCCTACTCTGGAGACTCCAGAGTCAGCACATAACTCCCAGATGGCCCTGTCCCTCTCTCTGCCTCTGACACAGAGCCTCCAACACAGAGCCTTCCCTAGACTCCAAGACTGGCCTATGTTCCTCCCCAACTTTCTCACTGTCCGACTCTCCTGCCAGCTCTGCAGGCCGCTGTCAGACCACAACAATACTCTGACGTCAATCTTGACATGCTAAATCCTTATGATTTAATTCTAGGCAGGCTTACTTGGAAGTGACCTATTTGACTAAATATGCTTAGGTTTGAGCTACATAATTACAATTAATTAATTATTAATTAATCACATCAAGGGGATTTTGAAGTTATTTTTTCTTATGCACATACTACTACTGCAAGCTTCTGTACATCTGCTTCAAGAAAATAACAGCAGCATATTGTACATTTTTGCCTTCATCTCTTCATGGTTTTCTACTAGGGCAACAGACTATTTGATAGCATGAAACTTGTTTGCTGTATTATTCTTATGTTAATGCATTTCCATGTGATAATGATCTTATCTAGGGAATCTAGTTAGAAAGGGAGCCTTCTCCAACTGTGCTCATCAAGTGCTATTATCTTGTTGCCAGGCAAAACTATCCAGATGATGGGAACTGTATTCCAGCACAATCTGGAAGGGGACAGATTGTAGACAGGTGATGTGGATCAATTTCATTGCTGCTTAGATAACTACATCAGTGGGCCAAGACACATTATACACACCATCCAAACATTATTTGTTGTGTATAAAGCTGCTGTGCCACAGTACCATTTTTCACAAGCACAATAATTATGGATAAATAACCTATGGTATACTTCTTTAAAACTTTAGAAGCAGTCTTCAAAAGCAAGAAAAAACACATACTTCTTGACTTCCATAGCTGATGCCAATAACAGAATACATCTTCTAAATAAGATTGGCACTACTATTGACATAATTGAACTCTTGAGGCTATAAATGTCAAGCACAATTTATAGGAAATGATATTACCCAGATAATTGGCTGTAGGATAATATACTTAATTTTAAGATGGACCTTGGATCAAATTCAGAGGCTATAATGATTCTTTTATCTGCCCTAAAATCATGCCAAAAATCCAATTACATTTAACAAGGCTCCAATCATAGAAGGAGTTAACTAAGCATACAGAAATCCTATTTTGCTGATTCAGTGTTGGATTCTTGACAGCCTTGCATATACTTTAGAAATAATGGAGGAGGGATTTCATATCAGTTTATTGTAAAAAACCTTCTTTTATAGAAACCAAATAATAGCAATATCCAGAAGAGCTACTTAGTATAAGGCAGAGCTGTCAAAAATTATATGCAAGCTATTGCAAAGTGTAATGCCAGCAGAGTTTTCCCCATATAGTTGTTTAGGTTTAGGTTTATTGGATTTATATGCCGCCCTTCTCCCAAGGACTCAGAGTGGCGTACAACATAAAAGAAAACACATATTACAAAAATTATAGCAATAGCAATAGCAGTTAGACTTATATACCGCTTCATAGGGCTTTCAGCCCTCTCTAAGCGGTTTACAGAGTCAGCATATTGCCCCCAACAACAATCCGGGTCCTCATTTTACCCACCTCGGAAGGATGGAAGGCTGAGTCAACCCTGAGCCAGTGAGATTTGAACAGCTGAACTGCAGAACTGTCAGCTGTAAGTAGCTTGCAGTGCTGCATTTAACCACTGCGCCACCTCGGCTCTAAATTAAAAGGGACATTAAATAAAATATCAAAAAAAAAAAACCAATTGATATTTACAATAAAAATTTAAAAATTAAATTAAAATTAACAACCAAATTAATCCTATATTTTATTCTATTCAGGCCAGGCTGGCTTGCTGGAAAAGCCAACTTTTTAGGGTGCGTCGGAAGGACTGGAGGTCGGGGATTATGCAAAGCTCTGGGGCCAGCTCATTCCAGAGGGAAGGCGCTCCCACAGAGAAGGTTCTCCCCCTGGGGGTCGCTAGCCGACACTGTCTTGCCAACGGCATCCTGAGGAGGCGAACTCTGTGGGATCGCACTGGATGGTGGGAGGCTACTGGTGGCAGTAGGTGGTCTCGCAAGTACCCTGGACCTAAGCCATGGAGTGCTTTAAAGGCCATAATTAGTACCTTGAATCACACCCGGAAGACAACCAGCAACCAGTGCAGGCCACCTAAAAGGGGTGTAACATGGGAGCACCTAGATACCCGTATGATAACCCACGTGGCTGCATTCTGAACCAGTTGAAGCCTCCGGATGCTCTTCAAGGGCAGCCCCATGTAAAGAGTGTTACAGTAGTCCAGGCGAGAAAGGACGAGGGCATGAGTGACTGTGCACACAGCATCTCGATCCAGAAAGGGGTGCAACTGACGTATCAGGTGAACCTGGTAAAAGGCTCCCCTGGTCACGGCCGTCAGGTGTTCTTCTAAACTAAGCCGTGTATCCAGGAGGGCTCCCAGATTGCGGGCCCCCTCTGAGGGGGGTAAAGTTTCTCCCCCTATCATCAAAGATGGAACAAGATGCACAAATCAGGATGACGGAAACCACAAACCAGTTCCTTGGTTAAGTAAGGAGTGGGTCACCCTAAACAGGGCGGCTGGGCAGTTATCTGTGGATCTGTTGCCATTAAAATCCCCAAAATTCTCATTCAGCATGGCTAACATCTCAATGAGACAAAAGAGGAGGTGAGTCTAATAAATTCTTGACTTTTTTTGTAAAACTGGAAAGGAGGAGAATTTGTACAATACATAAACTGTGGAAAAAATGTATCACTGCTTCACATGAAAAAGCATATTATAAAAAGTACCTGAGAATGTTTTGACACCCAGTGGCGAAGGACATTCAAGACACGATTTGTAGCTGCTCGACGTATTATGAAATCCTTATCACATATTCGTTCAGAATTATTAAATGCTACATATTTTAAAGGAGATATACAATAAAATAAAATCAATTAGATGAAGAAAATTATCAAAGTAAAATTCTTCACAGTATAGCTTGATTGGATAAAACCATTTAAAACATTTTTTAATTGTTGACACACAAAGGATTTTGAAAATTTTGCTTACACATACCGTATATATTAAATGATACAACATATATTTGCAACTGCCGAAAAAGAGTTTCCTGCATTTATAAACAAAATGTTTGCTTGGATTGCTTCATTTTTTTCCTATAATCTTTAATACTATAAAGTGAATTCAATATTCTATTATAATATTACACAGCAATATGTGGGTCATTTTAAAACAAGCACAAGTGCAATTTTTCTAGAAAAGGGGAGAAAAAAACAATAAATTAATTGTTCATAACCTATTCCCTGCTAACCACTCAGATTTTTAACTATCTTGACGGACATACATTCAGCTACTATATCAATGTGAGTAACATAGTTAATATTCCCTATACCAAATACAGGTAGTCCTCGACTTACAATAGGTAATTCGAAATTAGAATGGCACTGAAATAAGTGACATGACGATTTTTCACACTTAGGACCATTGCAGCATTCCCATGATCACATAATGAAAAGTATGGGCAATTGGCTCATACTTACGATGGTTGCCGGATCCCAGAGTCACTTAACAAATGAGGCAAGAAAATGGAGCAAAATTTAACAAATTTCTCACTTACCAACATAAATTTTGGGCTCATTTGTGGTCATAAATTGAGGACCACCTGTAATCTCAAATTCTCATTGTATGATTTTCTCCAAAACTAGTAAGAAAGGGGCAGACTCAACAGCACACCTGATGCTGTCAAGGAGGTTTTTTTCTGATCTTATCCAAGCATGAACTACTGGTAAATAGTTTTTAATAAGTCAATTCCTTGTGGTTTCAAACAATGGTAGTTAAGGATCAAATAATTAAGGTTCACAATTTTCTTAATACATTAATCTCAGGTTGCTTAGTCTCAATATGTTGCTTCTGTTAATAACATGACTATTTGCTGTATGGATCACTGAAGTCTCTGATCATTTTTCAAAGGCAAAAGCATGCGGAGTGTTTTAACAGCATTTCAAATAGCACATATCTAATCTACATTTCATAAAGGCACATCTAGTCACAAACTCTGACCCAGATTAAGGCTGGCTCCTAGACAGCCATTAGTTGATAACACGTGTGTTATAGTGCAATACAGAACCTAGCAGATTTACGTAACTACAACAATTCTATAAATGTATAGATTATATCTATTTCCCGTAAGTGGTTCATCTCCCCCAAATCAATGATCAAGATATGTACTACCTGTCTGAATCAAGAAGCAAAAGAAATAATATGCTGATTGTTGTCCACATGCAACCCATTGCATTCCTCACATCTTTTAATAACCAGAAATATTAGAGCTGAGTGTCCATGTGAGCAGTTAGTCTGTCCATCTGTTCAGACAAATTAAATATCCCAAACATTTGATAAACAGATGCTATAGCTTCCAGGCTTCACTCTATTTATAGCATCCTGGAGACTACCTGTAGTGCCTACAGTTCTCTTAGCAAGATTTCAGAATTATTTGACTATTGCCTGGTTCCTAGAGCTGAGAGAAGGTAACTGATCCAATCAACTGGCTTCATGAAGAAAGCAGGACTAGAACTCATGGTCTCCTGTTTCTAGCATGATGCCTTAACCACTATACCAAACTTATTCTCTTAAAGCTGAATAGACAGATATAAACAGTTCCACATGCAGGGAAACTTCAAAATGGTTTCCATATTTAGAAAAACAACACTTTTTATCTTTTTCTCAGATTTCCTATAGTTGGGATTGGAAGGACTTATTCTATCTCTGGGGGAGAATGCTTGGCTTCCTTTCAGCACCCACTATGACTGATTTTGAGACAGTCAGCCACTTGAAGTGTGCTGTTTTGTAGAAATCTTTTTCCTACTTATTGCATTGTTTGCAATAGACATATTGTTGTCGTATAACACAGAATTAGAGGTGTGATTTTCTCCGTGTATGGCTCTATCATTTATCTGGGGACTAAACAACCCAACTTTCAACATTTTCTAGTTCTATGAAGAATCTCCATGTAACTTTACATCTATTATTTACATCTAATCAAAGCTACACTCGTTGAATGTAATCTTAATAGTTTACTTTGAAGAGGTTGTGCCATGTTTGTACTTAATTATTAATGGAATTTATATTCTTAATATGCAAAAGGGAATAAAGGGAATTCTGAAAATGTCAATTGCGTGTTATACATGTGAACTAATTCATGAAAGAACTTTAAGCCAATGTAATGCAGCTACACAAAATTATAGAAAGCTACCAGCACTTTAAATATACTACATAAACATATTAGTTACTAAAACATAAAAAACCAACTACAGTTATTAAGAGTTTGGAAGAAATGTTAAGAAAATGTTTATTTCCAGTCTATAAACTAGCAGTGTGAGTACAACTCTGGAATACTTAAAGCAAATGAACAGAAAACAGTTACATTCAGAATGTTTCAAGCAAATAGCTTAGTAGCATAGACAAAAGAATATAATATAGGCAAAAAGAAAACAAATATTTCTTCTTTCAGCTGTACATATCTTGCATATTTAATTCCTACAAAATTTGATAGTTTAACTGTGTTTATAACGAGAGCTTATATTTAGGATGCCCAGACCTATCAGGTTAAATACTAGATAAGGCAATTATACATTTAGCTTTTATATACAATATATAGTAATACATTTTTGATTGTCTAAAGATGTCAGGAATAGAGATGACAATATCTGCTATTGAATTACTGCATTTGTTTGTTGTCCAGTTCTAATTAGATCTAGCAAGGCAGTTTTAAAATTTTAATTCCTCTTACTCTCATCCATTTATACAGCCACCAATGGGAAAAAATGTTGCAATGAAGAAAAGTGTTGATAACTTTCTTGTTCCTGTTTTTCTAATAAATTTCTAAAGAACACCCACTAAACATCACTTTTTTGAAAGAATTAATAAATGTCTGAAGTATTTTTGAAGTATTTTTGAACAGCCATTCCAACCACAGGATTTAATTAACAATACCTATGAAAATGTGCAGCATTTTGATTTTTTTTGGTTTTATACTATAGTTATTTGAAATTGCAAAACAGAATGAATCTTGACTGGGTTTCCATAACAATTTTTAAGCATTATTCAAATGAAGACAGATAACTGAAATTTTTACAAAAAGTCACTTCCTACAGTGCTGTTAAATGGTAGATACATTCTCAAGAGTCTGCATAGTAGAAAATATACACATTTGAGTGATAAAATATTATCCAAAAAAGGAAGCGTTATTTAATTACTCCTTATCTCCTGCTTTTTCTGCATTAGAATTTGCTTATTTTAAAAAATACTTCTCCTTATAAAACATTGAACATATTTAAATATACAGCAGAAGTATTGTATATTTAATTTTAACATAAAATATAAATGAAATGATATTTGTTTTTGTTGTGGCTCTACCCCAAGTGCAGACTTTGTCATGGGCAACAACAGACCCAGATTTCTAATGTATTAATGCAAAGAAAGCTGTGCACATTTCACTAATCTCTAGTATAAATTAGAATTCAGAGGCATTATTAAGAAGTATCATGTCTAATGTAAAATATTATCAGTCTCCTAGGATATCTTAAGGACATCCTGGACGACTTGGGATCCCATCACCTGCTGATGCTTTTAACTGAAGACCAGAGGACTGAATCTGGAACTTACCTTATATGCACTATCACTAAACTACATCGCCTTTCCTTATAAAAGGAGATACATTTATTAACATGTATTTAACAACAAGAGGAGTCCTATTAATCTTTCTCAGATAACTGTAACTTTAATATAAGGTTATTGCTTAATAATTGCTTAATAAAAGCTTCATAGTGTGATTTGCCAGTCTGAAAGAAAGCATTTACCCAACCATTTGACAGAATTGCTAAGCAACAGTTCTCCAGATTCAAAACAGCTCTTACTTCTGGAACAAAAATAGAATTCTATTCAAATTCATCACAGTTTGTGAAAGTTACAAGGAAAAGAGAATATATGTAGATGCATATATAATTTACAGACAGATTGAAGCAAATTTATGTTCAGTCTTTGCACTTCAGAGAGTTGACTCTTTGGAGATAAAACAATACACAGATTTTCGATAAAAAAACAATAGGAAGAAAATGCCACGTACAGGTTCATACTTAGAAAAAACTGCAATGTTAATAACAGAAACACTATTCTCAATGATTTTTGTAAAAAATAATATATTGAAATGCTAGCAATTAGGCAGATGTTTGCACTTTCAACAGCTATTTCACCAAATGTAGTTCCTTTTAGTTTTATAATCGCAACATCATTTTCTTAATCCGTGTTAAATATTTGCCCGAAGGGGCATGAAACAAAACAACATTTACAAATTAGTATATTCAGAAGAATATATGTACTTAAGGAAACAAGCAAACAAATGAAGCATATCTTACGATAATCTCTTTTACCAGACTACTCCTTCTGTCTTTGCCAACCAGCAATTAACATAAAATATTACTTTTAAGCTACATTGGCGTCTTTCTATTTATTAAGGTGATACCTCCCTGGAGGAGCCAAGCTTGGCAGTGATGCCAAGACTCATGACAACCCCACAAGGAAAATCAGTAGGTCATTGTTTTTCATAATTTTTTCAAAAGTTTATTTTTAAGTTGGAAATGCAATTCAAGATTTATTGTAGCAGTATTTGTGAAGATATCAATTTAAACTTGGATTTGTGATTCCTAATATTTCTATCCCATTCAGTCCAAAAAATTGAAGAAGCAATTAGATGTTCTGATAATTCTCATTACAAACTAACAAATTCTTCTTTCAAATCAAATCTCATATCAGGTAGAATAAATTGGTTTGTTCTTAAATCTTGAATTGTAAAGTTATCATGCTCAAATGTTCAGTTCAATTCAAATCAGGGTTGATTCACATAGATCTATTAGTAAACCTACCCGGTGGACTTCCATGACCAGCTGCAGCTGTAGCAATAGCAAAAGCAGAAGCAGGAGAAACAGAACAGTGACCATTGTCAGTCACCTGTACTGCAAGGAAAATAAAAATAAACACAACATCAGCTGACATTGTTTTATAAATAAGAATTCAGTTGAACATCTCTATACATACATACATACATACATACATACATACATACATACATACATACATACATACATACATACATATCCCTATTTGCTTTGAATTATATATTATATGAATTATATCTTTCTTCCTCTTCTGCTTCTGGAACACTGAATTTAGTATTTTCCATTATTCCCAAAAATGAATCAGCTTATAGAATGTGTCTTACTGTATAGTAGGAGTACCATTGTCAAGCTCTACCAAGGCAGGGATAAGTTTGTTTGAATTTTCCAGAGTGTTGATACAGTATGTCTGGGCTGAATATTTACAACTCAAGAACAGAAGCAAACACGGTTCATTATTTATTTCATTTCTGTTCCAATTTCATGACTTTGAGGAGTGTACAGAAATCTTAACAAGCAATCTTGAAATATGTTAGTTTAAAGAAATAAGAATGAATAAATAAATAAATAAATAAATAAATAAATAAATAAATAAATAAATAAATAAATAAATAAAGTGTTACAGTGCGCTGAAAGGGATATACTCACAAAAGAAATAAAAAATAAAGGAGAATCTGATTATTATCTGGTATGGAATATGTGGTATAAATGGTTAGAGAAAAGATGTAAAGAATAAGAAAGTATTAAGAGAAGAAAGATTAAGATATTAGAAAATAATTGCAAAACCACATAAATGAACAAGATAAAAAATGTAAGATACATTGTATATGAAATAGTACACGAAGGGATTAATATGTATAAAAGAAATATATGTACGCATAGATATAAAATGTATTGTATATAAATTAGTACATTGATAGACTAATAAGCATAAAGGCAGTATAAATACATATGTATGGACATAAGAGGTATTGTAGATAAATTAATATATTATTGAATTGAATTGAATTGAATTTTATTATTTGTATGCCGCCCTTCTCCGGGAAGGACTCAGGGCGGCGAACAATTCAAAAAGGGAAAAGGGGGAACATAAAACAGAATACAGATAATTAAAATAAGCAAGAATCACGCAACCATACAAGTCGAGAGGGGAGGGAACTTATCAACCCCAGGCCTGCCGGCAAAGCCAGGTTTTGACGGCTTTTTGGAAGGCCTGGAGAGAGGTGAGGGTCCGAATTCCTGCGGGGAGTTCGTTCCAGAGGGCATTATTAATAGACTATTATGTATAAAAGAAATATATATACATGCCTATGGACAAAAATTATATAATGGAGGTATACCGATGCAGAAATATTGCAAATATGATAATTGTGTTACAAACCAAAAAAAAATGTTCAATAAAAATATTTTTTTAAAAAATAAATAAATAAATACAAAGATGCCTATACCTCTTTCTCATTAGGCTTCAAGATATTAAAAGCCTATTTTAAAATGAATATTTTAAGGACAAAAAGCAGGTCTCCAGGGATTACATATTCCATGAAGTTGGGCCACCACTGAGAAGGTTTTTTTGGGTGGAGAATATGCCTGTTCACATTGAGGGAGTAACCAAAGCAGGCCTACATCTAATGACTTAACTGAATCCCACAACTTTATGTTCTTTAAGCTCAAATCCATAGTCCTCTCTTCCCAAGTTTCATTCTGTTTAACAGTAACCTGGTCTTTGATTTTCCTGTTTGTTAGTGGTTTGAGACCCTATATTATATAGGCAAAGTTATTAATGTCATATTATGTGAATACTGAACATTTCTGTACATGTATATTTTATTACCTCTGAAATATTTTAAATTCTTTATATCTCAGTACTATGCAGTATACCTTAGATGTATTATGAGGGAGGGAGGGAGGGAGGGAGGGAAGAAAAATAATGTCAAGACCATCATTGGGGTTATTGTTAACTAGTATTTATTCTCTCTGCAGTTTCCTTAACAGCTAGTTCCGAGCCTTTTCACTAGATTAGGACATCTACCTATGCTGTATATACAGGATATATTTATTTTATTATTATTAGGTACAAGATAGATGCATTTGTCACTAACAATAGTATGTATCTTCCTCACACCAAAATGTGTCCTCAGCTTGTATCACACAAATCTGTGAGAAGGCTGAAGTTAATGGGGTTTTTTTTCCAAACAAATGTACATTTTGTTCAAAATGTTTCAGAACATTTCATCACAGCTGAATGCAAAAAATTATCTTGCTGCCAGTGTTATTTTGAATGGTATTGTTTACATTTTCTTTTCTATATACTGTGTGAGAAACAAGGATTTAAAAACAGGAAATTAATATCCTAGAGACAATTTTTTTTTTAAAAAAAAGGAGAAACATATTCAGGGCTGAGATGGCAATCCAGATTGATTTACACAAGAATTCAAATCCTATTGAAGCAGCTTAAGTCCATGCAGCACAGCCCTGTAATGAAGTCAATATTTTCATATTACCTCCTGTCTGCCAGTAACGTAGATGTCGTGGAGTTGAGGGGGATCTACATGGAGACAGCTCAGGAGGATCTACTGTTGAGGCACTTTCTGGGATAGGATGATCAACTGGTACAGATTCCAAAACTCCTGCTATTAAAGAAAAAAAAGAACTATAGAAATGCAGGAAACATATTAAATTCTTATTCCAAAAACTTAATTTTCAGTGTGCAGAAACAAATGAATGAAACACACATTGAAAATGCAAATGTATTTTGTATCTGGGCAATACATAACCAGCATTTATAATTCCACATATAAAAAATACATAATTGAAAGAAAAAAATCTCAAGAGGTTTTTAAATTGATGAACACAAGGTCAAGTAATTCATGGATCAACTGGGGTATGGTATGTGTGATGTATTCAATTGATACAAATTGTGATAACATTGCAGAGGTTTCTATTTGAATACTATTGTTCAATAATTAATCACTATATTGATATAATTTTGGCACCCATATTATCCATGTGCCAGTGCTACTTAAAGAAGCTGCATCATTTCTTGGGTTTGCACAGTAGCCATGCAATCTAGGGAAAATACATTTTTGGATTAAGGAAGTGCCAGCACAAGGTGCTTTGATATAGGCAATGTCAGCTCTATGTTAACTCAATTCAACGATTCAACCATAATTTAAGGGAATGTGATACGGCATAGTTGGAAGTAGCAACTTTTTTTTTTGCACCAGTTCTATTTAGACAGTCTAATGGTGCACATAAAACCTCAAAATCCAGATTAAAGAAACAAGGAATGAATTTGAATTACAAGATTGTTTAATGAAAACAGAAAACATACAGCTCACTAAAATTTGTTTGCAAAACAATTTTGGTATTAAATGTTAACCAAGAAAAGCTTTTCTTTTCAGTGTTGAGATTTGATTTAGTTTTACCTTTATGAAAAAAAAATCCTTTCATCTATCAAATACTAATATTTAAAATAAATCACCACTGAGTTGATTTAGTTGAGAAGTTTTTTCTATAAGATTATCCCCTTTATAATGTTAGTATAATACAAGCTTGGAAGAATAGACAAGCTCAGATATTACCAGCTTAATTCCTAAGGTTCTATCTATCACAAGAGATGTCAAACATTTCCCCTTGGTACCACAAGCCTTAAAGAATGCTTCCTAAATTATAATGATGGTTCTGAACCAAAATTCCAACCTCTTCATTCGGAAGACTAAAATTCAGAATAAAAAAATCATGGCCATGAATTGTTTCCAGATGTGAGTTTCAGATGTGAGATTGGGAAAGCCCTTGATAATGAAGAACAGATTTGACTTCTAGATTTAACACTTTATTTGGCAGTGATAATTACTTTTATAGTAGAACATTATATCTTTTGTAAGGTTAAAAACAATTTCCTAATAGTGACAGCTCAACAATGGGATCAGTTACCCAAAGAAATAGAGAGCCTCTATTCATTGGTTGGATTCAAGAACAGCTAGAGAGGACCATCTATCCTGGGTATTTTAAGCATTTGATTTTCTGGACAGAGCAAGGAGTTGGACGTGATGTTTTACATGGCTCCTTCAATCCTGTGATTCTCCCATTCATTATAAGCTTTCTCACAATATTAGGCACTTCTTCAGTAAATTTTCCTGAATAATTCTTTAGGTTGTCAGAAAATCCAGGTATCTCATATTATAAGCTAAAAAATATGCAAATTAATATTTTTATGAATTAGCTTATTTCAAAAAACTCTTTTATGTCAGTCATTTTTATTGATATTGTTAACTTGATACTTTTAAAATATTACTGGTATATTTTTTTTTAATAAATCATTGGAGATGTGTTATGTCCCTTCTTGCTTCAAACGCTCTACCATCATCCAGAATCCTAAGAAATCCTCCATCAGGGAGCTAAATCACAACAAGCTGGTTGCTCTGACATCCTTAGTTATGAAGACTTTTAAGAGGTTAGTGCTGGCCTACCTAAAAGTCATCACGGATCTGCTGTTAGACTCCTTACAGTTTGCCTACTGATCAAATAGGGCAGCAGATGATGCTGTTACAGTGACGTGCAGTGAGGTTTATGACTGGTGAGGCAAGCGGGCAAAAGCCACCCCGCCGCCCCGGCGTTATGTCCGACATAGAGGCAGGACGCCATGTCTGACATAGAGGCATCCTGCCTCTATGTCGGACATAGAGCCGGGGCGGCAGGATGACTTTTGCCTGCTTTCAAGAGGCAAAAGCCGCCCTGCCGCTAACTTTACTCCAGTCATGTAATGCGTTGATTGTGGTAAAACATTCAATTGCTGTTATTTTTACAATGGGTTAATGTTAACAGAAGTATCATCAGCTAAATAAGAAATGTGAGGTATATGTAGAAGAATCTATTCCAAAACACTTGAAGGAACTTCAACTGTTTGCTTAAACAAATTAACAAAAAATCATGTCTTCTTTGTGGGATATTGGAAAGATTCCTGACAGCAAGTTAATGTGTCTTAAAACTTCATGGCGACTTCCTCTTTTCCATATATCAAGTAGTGAAATAATCTTTCATTTGCTGAATAAGATGTATGAACATGTACTAAGGCAAAGGGGCTTCATTTTGTTATAAAGTATAAATCAAGGGACATATTGGTTTGGCTCAATCAACTAATCTATGATTTGTTTTTGGCTTAACCTATTGTATGAACGCAGCAAATGTATCTATAAATCCATAGTTTGGAACTGATCATGACGTGTAAATAAGATGTGTTACATTAGTATATTAGGCTAAGTAACTTCACATATTTTTTCCATTTTTGCAGGACATGTTTCACTCTATGTCGGGCCGACATAGAGCATGGCTTAAAAAAATAAAAAATAAAAAAGTGCCAGCCCGCGCGCCAGCAGAGGCAGGTAAAACACACACACAAACACACACACAAATTACTTATAATAAAACAAATTACAATTACTTACAAATAATTTTGAATTCCTCCCCTTGCCCACTCCCTCCGACCCACATACCTTTTCCAGCTGTGTCAGTCAGAGGATTTCAACTCTCCTCTTGTCCGCCACAATGAAAATGCAAAAAGAAAAAGGCAAGAGCTGGTCTAGCCAGGCTAGGATAATTGCTGCTAGAGTCACCACATGAATGACTCTTAACTGTTTAAAAAAAGCCTCTAAACAAAGTGGCCTCTGCAGGAGGAAGCGAGAGAATCACGTGCCTCCTTTGCATAAGGAATTTTTCACCTTTTAACCCTTGCTTAACTCTGCTCAAGTAATCATAAAGCTAGAGAAAAGAAGGCCTGTGATTCTCCTGCCTCCCCCTGCTGTTAAGCACTAACCAAAGTCATCCACCGTGACTCTGACAGCAACTACCTCTGCCTTTTTCCTTTTAATTTTGTTTTTCTTTTCATCATGACAGTGGTGAGGCCCTGCCTCCCCTGACTGCACGTCACTGTGTTGTTACTATGACACTGAACTACATCTTGCAACATCTTGAGTTCCTGGAGACCCATACATGGGTCCTTTTTGTAAACTTCAGCTTAGCATTCAATACCATCATTTCAGAAATTCTTCACTCTAAACTGATTCAACTCACTGTGCCTGTTCGTACTTGTAGGTGGATCATCAGCTTTTTGACAGATAGGAAGCAACAGGTGAAGCTAGGGAAAATTACATCTAGTACCTAGACAATTAGTACAGGTGCCCTCAGGGCTGTGTGATCTTTCAGTTGCTCTTCTCTTTCTATACCAATGACTACAACTCAAGGGAACCCTCTGCTAGAAACTTGAAGATGATACAACAGTCATTGACCTCATTCAAAAGGGTGATGAATCTGCATATGAAAAGGAGGTTGAACAAATGCATACAAAAAGGAGATTGAACAACTGGCCCTTTGGTGCAGCCGGAACAATCTAGAGCTGAACATGCTTAAAACTGTAAAGATGAGAGTAGAATTTAGGAGGAGATATTCTTTATACCACCTTATACTATATTCAATTCAGAGGTGGGTTGCTCCCGGTTTGGCCAGGATTGGACGAACCAGTAGTAGCGGTGGTGGGAGGCTTCACCCTCCTGCCTGGATGCTTCTGCACATGCACAAGCGCACACAAGCGAACCAGTAGTAAAAAAAATGGAAACTCACCACTGATTCAATTGCCTAGGATCAAGAGTCCTTCAGGTTTTTGAGTTCTATAATCTTTCAGGACTTGAAATTGACACTTAATATTACAACCATCATTAAAAAGGCACAACAAAGAATGTTCTCCCTGTGTCAACAAAAGAAGTTTGTTGCCCCAGCAGCTGTTGATACAGTTTTACAGAGTAATTATTAAGCCTATCATTTGTACTTCTATAAATGTCTCTTGAATAAAATGGTTTATGTATTTTTGTATTTTATTGGTGTTTTTATTGTATTGCCACAATATATATTATTAATTCCATATTTTTATGTTATGAAGGTATATAGCAGAAACACCTTTGAAAAGTGCACCTTAGTAACCAAGATTGATAGATTTAAACATTTATATGGCACTCATCTAAATAATGACTCTGGATAACGCACAGTAAGTTTAAAACCAAACTACAATCAAACAATGATCCACCTAATCACAGTCCAAGATCAAGAAAAGCATTTTCAGTTTATCAGTTCAACAATAAACTGGTCAGCAATCAATTAACAGAGCTTGTTAATGTCCCAGTTCAAATACTTGTAAGAACAGTCATATTTTAAGGGACTTACAAAAAATTAAAATGATGGGTTCAACAGATCAGGCATTGCAAAAGAATGCGTGACTTCTTGTTCAGCAAGATGACATTGCTGGACAGAAGGGATGTGGAGCATGATCCTCCTACCAGATTTGGTGGGACAAACAAAAACAATTGAAAACAGGAGGTCCTGCAAGTGACCTAGCCCTATGTTATACAGGGTATTTATAAGCAGTATGTGGCATCCTGCATCAGACTTAGAAGCCCATTGGGAGCTAGTTCAGTATAGGAAGCAGAAGCATACTTTGTGTTTTATGAATTCAATGGGAGACACCAAATATTATCCATACTAGTATCTTTTGGACCATTTGCAATAGATGAGAGGTGAATAAGGTATAAATCACACATCCTTTGCACAGAAGTAATTGGCATCTATTGCAGGTTATTCTGTTTATCAGGGTTAAATTCTGTCTGCAATTCCATTTACTTTGACCATGGGAAATTTCACATTTTGAAGTGTTTCATTATGACTATATAATTGAAATAGAATTTATTTTGCCTTTCCTGATAAATGGGATTATTTTTTTAATAAAAAGGAATATACTTTTTAAAAACTGTAACAGAAAATCCACAATTTGCCAGTGACTGCTTAACTATAGTATGTTTTTTAAATATAAGAACAGAGAAATGATGTAAGAGCAAAGCCTATTCTCTAATTGTAACTTGATAAATGGGAACTCTCTTTGAGAGTTCAAAAAACTGGAAAATGTTTTCATTCAAATTCTGAACTACAGTACATATTTCACAAGGTAGGTTAATACAGTTATTCTGCTTCTAATGTGGTACACTTGAAAAATACAGACTGTAGCCTGGATTTTACTAACTAGAATCTGTAAGAAAAAGGTAATATATATATACTATGCGCTATGTTATATACTAACTTTTGCTGAAAATAATTGCAGGCACATAATTTATAGGTAGTGTTAATGTAACAACCCTAATTGGATCATCATTTCCATTGCTAAGCAAATCAATTTTTAGTTGAAACAACATGTGACTCAGTGGTGGGTTCCGGATCCCGTTGCAACCGTACCGGTTGCAAAGGGGCCTGGTGTCCTCCTCATGAACGCGTGCAGCACACACATGCGTCTTAAATCCAGCGACACCTCTGCAAGCCTCCACGACGCTCCAGCTGTTCAGCGGAGCATCGCGCAGGGGTTGTACATGCCATGCGCATAAGTGCCAAAGGGTTTAAAGACAGATAAGGAACGCGGGCGGGCAGGCGGGCCCTCTGGAGCATCGTACCAGAACAATACCCGGTACTCCGGGCAGGCTCTGGTATGCCCGTACCAGGGCGTACCGTCTGCAACCCACCACTGATGTGACTGCACTTTTTAGCACTGGCAATTTCAGTAATCCTAGTTGCAGTCATTAGGTGAGAACTACACCATTGTTAAGTAAGGACCTCATGCTTCTCCTGCCTTGTGCAAAACTGCCTCCTTCTCAACTGGGCCCAGTAAGATCCCTTTGGCAGGCCCAGCTGGTCTGTCACACACATGCACGTTCATAATAGAAGAACCATTGAAACGTTGGGGGTGGAAACTGTGCAATATTCTCAATGAATAATCCAAGAGGAAAAAATTATATAAGGTGATATGAATAAATAAGTGGGACATGGGACAAAAAATACAGAAAAAGTCACATGGCTGTTTGGAGACCCAAGAATGAATCAGTATGGTGATTGGAGATCTGCTTAGAAAAAAATTGTTTCAAAAACATTATGTATTCATATTTATATATTTCAAAAGAATTAATACAAAACTAAAAGCATGATTGATTTGTTTATATTTAAATAACAAGAGAATCAGTAATACATACATGGCTGCTGAGTTGTTATACATGTTTTAACTGATAAATATGTATCTAATAGTGTCAAGAAGACACCTGGGGGGAAATGAACATAAAATGAAAAAGGAAAGGAAGAAATAAACTAAGAGAGAATAATTAAAAGAAGAAAGAAATATGAAGACATTCCCAAGGGAATGAATGTACAGTGAAAGAGATCCCTCTGAAATGTTACTAAATTCATAGTAATGGACTATTTTACTGTAATGGCAGTGCATAATCCCCATACAATCTCCCCCCCCCCAGTTTCTAGCAGAGAGACAATTTGGCCTAGCGGTTAAAACCTCAAGGTGGAAACTGGGAAACTGGGAATTCTAGTCCCATCTTTGGCACAAAAGTCAGCTGGGTGGCTTCAGGCCAATCACTCTCATTCAGCCCAACCCAACTTATAGGATTGATGTTGTGAGGAAAATAGGAGGGAGGAATATTAATCATGTTCATGCTCTTGAGTTATTTATGAAAATAACACATGTGGGATAAAAATCCATACAGCATACACACCTTTTAAGTAAGCATTAACACACATGACTGACAGTAATGTATTTAGGAAGAACATCTTTAAATTGTCTCAAGAAAAACCTGCATCTGGCTCTGCCTGATAACAATTTTTTTTTCTAGCCTAACTGTAGTTCCTTGCATTGGAAGCAGAAAAGCTTATTTTTCCAATATTGCTTTTTATTTCTTTTCACAGTTACATTTATGTGAAATATTGGTGTCAGAAATCTGGTGGGCAGTATTCAGACAAAAAATCAGCAAAGCCACTTCCACTATTCTACAGTAATCCAGTTAACCACATTAATCATAGTGAGCACTGATTAGCTGCAATATCCAGCACTTTCCCTAAGTTGGTTTCTAGAGACTCTCAAACTTTCAGAGAGCATAAGCATTAGCTGCTGCCTGGATATTGTAAGATTTCTAACCCCTTGGAGGAGTCTTCTTCAAAGACTACATTATAGTTATATAATATAATGAAATAGATAACAGAGTGGTCAATGCCTGGAATGCTCTACCTCACTCCGTTGTTACATCCTCAACCCCCCACAGCTTCAACCATAATCTGTCTATCAATTTCTAAGAGGTCCCTAAAGGGGGCGTGCATAAGCACACAAGCATGCCTTCTGTCCCTGTCCTACTGTCCAGAGGTTGGTATTCAGCAGGTTCTTATCAGTTCTGGAGAACCAGTAGCAGAAATTTTGAGTAGTTTGGAGAACCGGTAAATACCACCTCTGACTGGCCCCGCCCCCATCTATTCTCTGCCTCCCGAGTCCCAGCTGATCAGGAGGAAATAGGGATTTTGCAGTAACCTTCCCCTGGAGTGGAAAGGGAATGGAGATTTTACAGTATCCTTCCCCTGCCACGCTCACCAAGCCATGCCCACCAAGCCACCCCCACAGAACTGGTAGTAAAACAATTTGAATCCCACCACTGCTACTGTCCCCATTTATTTGTACTCATTTCTTTTGTTCATGTCCATGTTTATACTTATACCTGTTATCTTGTACACATTTGACAAACTAAATAAAAAATAAAATAAATGATAGATACGGTAGGTAGGTATGTAGCAGTGGTGGGATTCAAATAATTTAACAACCGGTTCTCTGCCCTAATGACTATCTGGGTAGGTGGGGCTTGGTGGTCATGTGACTGGGTGGGCTTGGCCAACTCAAGGTCACTCAGGTCGATGGGCGCTTCGCCTTAGCTGTTACAATGTAATAAGGGTTAACTGGAGAGGCAGTTTCTGTAAGCAGGTCAATAAAGATTAGGCTAGAAACAACACTACAATGTTTCCTTCCTGCCTTCCTTACCGGATTAGCCCTGTAAAGTGGAAATAAACAAAAGAAGATTTCTTCCAACAATTGGTTCTCTGAACTACTTAGAAAGTTACCAACCAGTTCTCCCGAATAGGTGCGAACTGGCTGAATCCCACCACTGGTAGGTAGGTAGGTAGGTAGGTAGGTAGGTAGGTAGGTAGGTACATAGGTAGGTAGGTAGGTAGGTAGGTAGGTAGGTAGGTAGGTAGGCAGGCAGGCAGGCAGGCAGGCAGGCAGGCAGGCAGGCAGACAGACAGACAGACAGACAGACAAATACCTCTTCGAATACTTCTTCGTAGCTTATTGCAAAGCTCATTGCGTGGATTTTCTGAATTGTCTTCTGAAAAAACAGGGCTTTGCTCTGGAGATGAAGGGCTTTTGCTCAGATCCAGTGGCACTTTTGTTGACATGGGGGGTGATGATGTTCCAGGGCTGTATGTTGAGGTAGGACTGCTAACAGAAGAAGCCGATAGATCTAATGCGCCTATTCTTGAATTTAATGGAGAATTTAATGATAATTTTCTTGTTCTAACAGGTGAAGACGTCCTAGAAAGAGATAAAGGTGGAGGGGAAGAAAACTTGCGGCAGAGGTGTGGTGACTTTGCATCAGCCATATGTTCTCTATTGTTTTGATTAGTAGCAAAAAACAGTTCCAAAGACCTAGAAAACGAATTAAAAAAATGAGAAGTAATTTTACCATGCCAGAACTGCCTTTAAAAAGTAGTTTATAAGAAAATACTATAACCAACATACAACTGGAAACATTCTGGAAATTGAAAAACCCAAGATACAAAACTGATTTCTAATCTGTGATTTCATTAGATAAGAAATCACCATGTGCTGCTAGGAAGATCAACCTCACTGGTTAGGATTTGGGGTTTGTCAAGTATTCTTATCAGCAACAACACAGGTCAGAGAGATTAGAGTAACACATTTATAGGCAGGGCCTGCCTTTGCCAAGGACTTAGTCCAGGATGCCTATCTGGAGAATGTGAGAGCAGAATGTCCGAACTATCTATTACCTGGGTTTTCTTTTAAAAAACACTGTAGGGTAGTAGTTCTGAATACCATGTAGAAAATTTCCAAAACTATAGTCAGTCTTCACTGTACAACCATTCATGTCGTGACTGTTTGAAGTTACAATGGCACTGAAAAAGTGACTTATGCCAAGTTTTCAAACTTATGACTCTTGCATGGTCATGTGATCAACATTCAAACACTTAGTAGCTAGTATATATTTGTGACAGTTGCAGTGTTCCTGGGTCATGTGATCACCATTTGTAACTTTCCCAGCTGGCTTCCAACAAGCAAAGTCATTGAGGGAAACCACATTCACTTAACAAGTGCATCTTGCAGAACAAAAGTGATTTTTGTTCTATCAGACCATGAATACATAATCCACTTTGCAAGATGACTATATAATTATCAACATTTCCATAAATATAATAATAAAAAGTAGAAAACAACTCACCTGACAGGGATGGAGGTGAAAGGCCGTTTGTAAATATCAGACAGTTTTTCTAGTACAACAGTTGCATTAGTAAATATGCGGTAAGTATGTAGGAAAGTATTAAGAAAATCAATACTGAGAAATCTCAAGTCTGTTAATCTTTCCAAGAGGCGTTCAACACTTGCATAACGAATCTGGGGTACTTTGCAGGAGTTCAGAGTTTTGCTGAAGCAGATGTCAATGTCATCTTTATGAAGACGGGCATCAGACCTACATAACATTATTTGAAAAACATTTCAAAAGTTGCTTTGAAAGCCATAGATATTTTTTTTGCAGATTGTCTCTGATATGAAGAAACAAGTTCTGCTTATAATCTTAAGTAGACATTACTTATAAAATCAAAATCATATTTCTGGCCAATGGAATAATCTCATGAGTTCTCGATGGGCCAAATTTACAATGTGCACCATAATGCTTAGGGCGTCCCTTGTTTTGCCTGAAGCCTTCCTGACTTTAAGTTCTTTATTTGAGCTATGCTGGTGCAGTGGTTAGAATGCAGTACTGCAGGCTACTTCTGCTAATTGCAGGCTGCCTGCAATTCAGCAGTTCGAATCTCATTGGCTCAAGGTTGACTCATCCTTCCATCCTTCCAAGGTCAGTAAAATGAGGACCCAGATTGTTGGGGGCAATATAAGCCGCTTAGAGAGGTCTGTAAAACATTGTGAAGCAGTACATAAGTCTAAGTGCTATTGCTATTATTTGAAGTCCTTCAATTTTGAAAAAAAAATATGATGAAAAGAAAAAAAAATCCTAGCCTTTAACATCATTTTTACTTCCCAAAAAAACTACTGGTTTGTAAACCACTGCTTTCTGCAAATATCTCTGATTGGTCAAATAAAAACAAAGGTAAATCTAATTGAAAGTCAACATCCTGGAAGGAGAGCTGATGCATGAATATTTTATTACTGGTCACATCTAAAATAGTAGCTATTTTTCAGGGTTATTTATGAGATATACATGAAATTTTAGCATTCCTGAGCAATAAGATGTAAATCTTGGCACCAGGAAATTCATTTAAAAAGATAGAATGATGATGATGATTCTGAATGGATGGATGGATGGATGGATGGATGGATGGATGGACGGACGGACGGACAGACTGATTGACAATATAATGTAATATATTCCCATGAAATGCAGAATTAACAATTAAATAAAACTGCTAATGTTTATTTAATCTGTATTTGAATGTAAACAAAACTAGGCAGCCATATGTAACATGACAATGAAATTACACTTACTTGATCATATGTGGCACAGTGACTTTGGAATTTTCTTCAAACACTATTGTCATTAAACCATTGCATCGTATGTTGTCAACACACTAGACAAGTTGATAAAAAAACAAATTATAGATTCATTTTTGCTCAATACTATATAACTCAGATCCTACAATTACAGAAAATAAAATTTTATCTGGAACGATTATTTGGTTAGTTGGAAAGATAGAAGAGATTGAAATACCACATTTTTAACATCTTCAGAATCAAAAGTAAACTTTTTACTATTTAAAGTCTTTGAAGTTGCAAATGAATCAGTGTGCTGCAGAAATTAAAATGTTGGAGCAGATTAAGCAAGACCTACATTTATGTCTCTCTTCTACCCCACCCCAAATTGGGTGGCTTTGAGGTGAGCTCTATCTCTTGGCCAATCTGGATAAAGCCTAGAATAACATTCCAGTCAATAAGCAAATGAATGAATAATATTTGGTTGTTCTGAATGTATTTTCCATCTTAAAATGTAATGCTACTGGAAACATTGCAAAACCACAGGTTTTAAATTCCTTTTGCATCAGGTCATTCAATCCAAAGGCACTGAAAACATTAGCTCCTGATTACTGGAAACAACTGATGCCTTGAGGCTTCTGAAATAGCAATCTTCCAGAGTCATAAGATTAAGTTTCAAAAAGTGAGAGTCTGCTGCTAAGGATCTTTCCAGGAGCTGTTGTCAACTGGGCAGGCTCATAATGGATTTGGGAATTAATCAGTTCACTCTTCTGTCTCTCACAGTTTCTGGATTCTATCACCACTCGTTCCATTAATTGCTCTGAGGCAATATAATTTCCATATAATATGAAGGCAACTAGTGGCCTTTCTGAGCGCTGCAACATATTCATTGATGGATTCACCCTCCTTCTGGTTACGAATATTAAATTTGTGTCTTCGGACATTTTTAGACTGGGAGCGTAGTGTGTCCTCAGCCTCTGTTGTAGCACTGACCAAGCAACCGATTGGAGTGGTGTTGGCTTGGACAAGTCCTTTGCTGTCTCGAACACCTCTCGTCCACAGTAGCTCAGGAACATGTTTTTCTTCCGGCCTTCAGGAAGACCCATGAGGTTATTGGCTTCAAGGAAGCAGTCAAACCTCAGCATGTAGCATTCCCAGTGCTCGGTGACTGGATTGTAATGGAGTCGGTGGGGCGTGCATAGGCATCTTGTGTCCCTGAGCGCATTTGAATATGCCACTCAAAGATGGCTGCTCGATGCTGCGCCGAGCTCCGGCCTGGATTTACTTGCTGGATTGTTGTGCTCTTTTTGATTTGCCTAGTTGCTTTCCAATCCCATCCTCGCCGCCAGTGTTAGATCGGGTAAAGGAAAAGCACACTCAGACGTAGGCAACAACAGCTCTTTATTAACTCTGAGACAACTATGTACAATCCAGCAAAGGTTCAGTTTGATAGCAGCCCTTTTATAGGGAGCTGTCAGACCCTTCACCCAATCAGGTTGAATCTCTGTTCCCACCGGAACAGAGGACCTTGGTGTAAACCATTGTAAATGATTCTGGTATCTAACACCAACAGAATTGCTTCTCTGGAACCAGCTTTGGAGGCTCTGTATGGACAGGCTGTGAGAATGACCTGGAACTTTGGGTTGCTTTTGGGGAGTGAAACATGAAGAGGTATCCTGAAGAAGGGAGTGATGAAAGAATGTTCCATTGAGAGGATGAGAAGGCTTAACCATGAGTCACTGAGAGCTCTCAGAGGTTCTGTGATGCTTTTCTAGATATGCACATTTTATTGTTTTAACTTTTTTATTACATGAAACAGTCAAATGGAGTCAGACATTTTTTAACTCTATAAAATAAATAAATAATATTTTTCTGCTATTGTTTCTAATAAAATAAAATAGTTGGGAGGAAATAGTCAACTCTATTTCATTTCTTCAAAATTAGTATGCAGAAGGTAAACAAGGACATATGCAGTAGCCCTGTGGCCTCAAAGAGCTTTGCCCTTTAATTTAAGTCCCATTAAATAACAGGCAAAATTTAATTTGCAATTAAACATTTAATTGCATAATATACCAATTAGCTGCAATTGAAATCATATTACCAGTGTACAGAGAAAAAAATAAATGCTACTTTGTTGGTTTTTCCTTTACTATCAGATAAACTCAGATTAACTGAGCTGATCTTCAGCAATTAGTATAAATTTTGCAACTTTAACTATAAAAAATATTGTTTTTGTAGCAGCATCATGAAATATGTATTGGCAGATGTGAGTATAATCTGTATTACATCTATGAACTATTTCTGTCCAGTTCTTGGCACTTCTGTACAAAATCTTCTATACTACTTAAAACATATGTAAACATATACGGCATCTAGTACAGTATAATCTTGCATAGTGACTCTTCAAATCTACTGTCCCATTCTCTTATTTTCATTGCCAAAACTTATTTATTTTTAACTATTTTACAATTAACACAATGGATCCAAGCAATCAAAAACATAAACCTGGTACAGTTTGTAACATGAGATCAAAAATAAAGGCCATTCCAGAATATCCAGATTTGGCCACTTTCAATTCTCTTCAATCTTAAATTCAATTTTCTTTTGAAACTTTTTTCTACGTGCAGGAAGAGTTCCAAGCAGGTGAAAATGTGCAGATACAATAGATTTTTAAAGAATTCTGGAAAAGGAAAGTAATGACATCTGTGTGCCATGTGCATAAAGACTAAAGACAGCTTTTTCCAACCTAGTACCCTTCCAACTGAATTGTCAGTCAGCAAAGCGGTTCACAGTTCTAATGTATCTGGGGAGCTTTACATTGTAAAAGGCTGGGCGAAGCTATTAAATAAAATAAAAAAGATCTTTGTGTGAAAACAGTCCATAGGAAAATTGGAACTTGTTTTTTTTCATGGCATTTAAAAACCAACAACTGAAACTTAAGAAAATCTTATTTTATGTCACATTCCTCTTGTATCACCTGTACTTTAAAAAAAAAATCTTTAAACTCTTAGGCTGGGAACCAGTAGCAGGCCCAAAGTCACTTGGCTTCACAGATGAATAACTATTTAAATGAGGGCTTTCCCACTCAAAGCACAAGACACTAGCTGCTATGTCAGTTGGGGCATGGGAGCCTAGTAGGGACGCAGTGGCCTAGTGGGTAAGACATGCAGCTTGTCGACTGGAAGGTTGGCAGTTTGAGACCTAGGCAGCATGGGATGAGCTCCCATTCTTCTCTCAGCTGCTGCCAACCTAGCAGTTCAAAAGCATGCAAATGCAAGTTGATAAATAGGTATCACTTTGGTGGAAAGTTATCAGTGTTCTATGTGCTTTGGTGTATAGTCATGCCGGCCACATGACCCCGGAAGTGTCTTTGGATAATGCTGGCTGCTTTGGCTAGGAAACAGAGATGAGCACCACCCCCTAGAGTTAGACATGGTTGGACATGGGAAACTTTTACTTTTACCTGCTATGTCAGCATGCCACTCATTCACAAACACTGTATTCAAAGAAATATTCTGTTAATTCATAAATTTTATAATGAGCTCTAAGACAACATTAATGTGCTGATTGAATTATGCAGTATTCCTTCCCCCCGCCCCAAACTGCTTACCTGACTAATGTCACTGGTCCATGCTGCTTTTTCCTGCCGCGAAGGAGCTAAAAGGACTACCGTAAATGGAGGTGCACCTGCGGGATCTACCACAATCTTGAAGTCAAGGTGCCCAAATACTTGCCCAGAACCTTTTGCTTCATGATTGAAAGAGAAACAGAATTGGGGCAGTTACAGGTTGAAATGCAGAGCCTAGATTACATCACAGTGCAGAGACAATTGCTTTCCATAGTGATGCGTAGATATCGCCAAAATGTAAAGTACAAATTTTGTATCTTTGACCAGTGATGTTTTTAAACATTGCAGACTCATGCAAATGTAAAATATTTTTGGCTCGGAGAATTTATAATTAAACAAATGAAAAATTATGTTATGTGTTCCAGTTAAAACTTATTCACTTAAGGCAAAAATATGTACAACTGACTATGTTATGGCACTATAGCATTGACTTTTCATTGGCAAAACACCCAATTCAGAGCCTACTCTGAGCTAATAGTAGAGAAAGTAAAATAGAGGTACAAACTGTAGTAATTTTTATGCCAGCATTATTATTTCTAAACCTTAATTTTAAAATTAAAATAAAAGTACAGAATATTCCTTTCCTAAGTAATTATTTTTAAAATGTAAGATCTGGCAAGGTGTTTCCTTCAAGGTGATTCTTTCCATGAAGTAAAGTCATGTAGTAGGTCCTAGAAAATGTGTCTTCTCTGTCACATTATTACTACTACTATACATTACACAGTATTACTGCCTGCCCTGATGGCACAGTAGTTTCAATTCAGTATTGCAGGCTAACTCTGCACACAGCCTGGAGTTCAATCCTGACAGGGCTCAACCTTCCATCCTTCCAAGGTTGATAAAATGAGAACCCAGATTGTTGGGCGCAATATGCTTATATTGTAAAGCTTCCAGAGAATGCTGTAAAGCACTATGAGGCAATATATAAGCACAAGTGCTATTGATATTGCTATTCTCTAACCACAAGGTCCGCAGCCCTATTGACTTCCATAATGTATTCAAAGTCTTGGCTTGGAGGGCTTAGACTAGTGTATTGGATGATTTCATCCTGAAATGACTTAAATAGAATAAGTTGTGGTTTAGCATCTATTATCCTAAATTCTATTGTTTTGTGTGCTTTATTATGGGTTGTTCTGCTTTTAACAATATGTAAGCAGCCCAAAATTTATTGATTTATGAAACAAATGTATATGGCCATCCAACTCACACATGGTATCCTGGATGACATATAACAATAAAAAGTCGCAATTGAAAACCCCCAAACCTTTCCACCTCCTCATATGTATAGAGTTAGACAAATAGACAGATTTCTTGGCATGATTTTGGAGATGGATTGCCATTTCCCATCTGCCCATGATTGAGAAACAGCGACCGGCCACCTGGCTGAATTATGCTTAAGGCACGACTAGAATTCAGAGTCTCAGTTTGGTATAATGATAAATAAATCAACACATATATATGTACATCTTTTATTTCTTGAATTAGAATTTCTATTAGTAAACTCTCTCTGTCTATATTAATATTTCATTAAGCAAAAAAAAAAAGAATGCTGTTTTTTAAAGAACATTTTACAGTTCCATAAAACAATTTGATAGAACTTACATTCATCATCATTCATCTCAGTTTCCTCAAACAGTGTGCATTCTATTAATGAAAGAACGCCTCCTGCCTGGAGACATAAGGTACAATCCATGAATACAAATCTAAAGTAAACCTCATTCAACATACTTGGACAAGCATCCTCTTCATGTGTGTGTGTGAGAAAGGGTGGGGGAGATGGAGATGGAGATGGAAAGCCTTCAAGTAAGTCTCAGCTCCTGACAACTTACTGGACAAGTCCCTGCACTCTGTCTAGCAACATTTTGAGAAACAGTGGCCCAAAGTCACCTAGTTGGCTTCATACCTAAAGGGGGACTAGACAGGATGATTCTATACTGTACATGGTATAATGTATTATTCCAATAATTAGATGAGTTTCTTAAATTAAGTATTATTATTTCTAGCAAAGAATGTGGAAATGCATAACCTATTTTTACAATTAAAACAATTCTGTGTTATCCCAGTTCAACTGAAAATAATTTTACTGATAAGATTAATAACATGAAGCACTCAACTGCAGTATTTCAATACAGCAGAAGCAATATAAGCAATATATTTAAATAGAAAATTACAACACGCCTATTTTTAAATATCTGAATATGTTACTATTATAATTCCAGAAATATTTGCAATATAAAGCTGTACTAGAAATTCTGTATTATATTTAAATGTTCCATAAAATAATTGAAAAAAACTTGTCAAAACCAGAATGATGTCAGGCCCAGCCCTGACAAAGAAAAATCCAATGGAGTCCAATCCTTTATCTACTTACACTCAATTGACAGAACTTGCCAAGGTATAAAACGTATCACTCTCTACCTGAATAAATATATCCTGAGAGGATTCTAGGGTATGGCAGTCTCTTAATGTGGGCTTCTCTCTGATGGAATATACCTTCCTTCCTTGGAACCTCTGTGCTGACAACCCTCCCCTCCACTGCTTCTCCATGTGCTCAATCCATCACAAATAATGAAAACACAAAATGTAACATTAAAAGCAGAAAGGTGGTCAGAGAAAATCATTGAGGGAACAAGCAGAATTTCAGTGCCAGGTGGTAATTTCAAATGGTTCTGCTGGAGGATATTTAGCTTAGGAAGGCAGAGATGTGGAAATGCATGAAAATCCATCTGATTCTTTGGAAAATTTTAATTATTTTCTGAACTATACACTCAGTTTATAATATTTATTTTAAAAACAATTAAAATAAATGAATTTTGGTCTTGGAATTATACAGATAAAACAAACCATCATATATAAATACAAAAAGTCCCCTTAAATATGTTAATATTATAACTGGAAGCTCTTCCTTTTGCAAAGATTTATATTATTTTACTGTAATTAATCAGTTATATATTTTACTATATGTTCTACAATTCACTATTCTAGTCATAGTTTTTGTTACAAAAGTATGTACCTTAAGTAGATGCAACTTTCCTCCAGAGCTCCTGGTACAAATTAAAAAGTGTTTTGTAAATAGAAAACATTGCCTTTCTCCTTCTTTTTTCAAAGACAATGATCCCAGGCGAACTTTACTAAGTTTTCCTCTCTCAACTGATGGGACTTGAATAAGAGTTCCTGGTAAGTAGAAAAGCAAGTAGTACTCTGTAAACATCTAATGCACATAAATAATACTTACTGTTTATGCTTTACAATAAATTCAGTGTCATATAACTGTAGCCAACTAAATAACAAATTTAGATGACCATCTAAATAAGGGCTGACAAACTCATCACGGCAGCATCACATGACGTATCGGGACTTTTTCGCCTTTGCTAAACCGGTCGTGGGCGAAATCAACATGTGACGCACCTGGCCTGCGAGCCGCGAGTTTGACAGCCCTGATCTAAATATTATTTCCATAAAATATTTGGCTGCAATCGTGAAATCAATGTTATCAAATGTAATAATGCACAAGATTGTATTATATTCATTATACATAACCACAACATGAAACCCAATAACAGTAACAGTCCAGTAACAAAACTTACCTTGTCCTTTACTGAGGACAATTTTTTCTTATAATATATAAAGCTCATTTACCAAACAATGGATGGACAAAAAACATAATATACCTTCCTTTAAGCATCCTTAACCAATTAATAGTGGCTGAGTATTCTGAAAGTTGTAATGCCAATGTATTTGGAGAGCAGCATATTAAAAGAGTGCTAACACACTGTGACTAATTAATACATATTTTAATACATTTTTAAAAGGGTTTTAAGTCACAAGTTTAACCAGCATAGAAGCAAAAGCAGAACAGAAGAGGAAAAAGTCTGGATTTGCAAATAGAAGTCTACCAATGTGATCAGGATTTCATTCTTAAATATTGAAGTATGTATTGTAAGGTTAGGGTATAAGATTGTGCATATAATTGGATACACACTTACTAGTCCTTTCCTTAATTCTGTATTACGCTGCATTTTTCTATTTTCAGAGTTTATTGGTTTCTGCTGCATACTCTACTGCCTGGAAATAGTTGCATTCTGGTTTTATAATTGTGTTACATAATTTGTATTATTATATTTATTTTGTAAACTGATACAACATTTTATATTTAAACATTAAACAAACTTAAATAAAACAAAGAGTATGGATGGCTAAAGAAGTATAAATGTTAATCCCAATTTATTGTCACAATGCTATAAAAAGGGTAATTTGGTTAAGTGCCAAGACAGATTTATTCCAGGCATTATGTAAACTTCAGGATTAATTGAAGATTAAAACCCAGGTCTCTCAATCTAAGACCATATCCAGTATACCACTGTGTTCAAATCCTGAATTAAACATCTTCAAAATGTGGTTTGCTTGGGTTTAGAAATATACCCATTCATGGATTATTCTAACAAATAAATAAGGCAATTATTGTGTGCTCAATAAACCAAGAATAAAAAACATAGCTTATGTTACTGAAAACCTATCTCTAAACTATTAAATAGATGCAAAGACATAATCCTTATGTGAGATTAAATATACCTGAGATAAAGTTCAATTACATACTTAACATATTCATTCATTGTAATGTAATTCCACTGAAGTTTATAGCACTTTCATCCAAGTTAATTAGGTTTACTTAGAATTGGAAATAGCATTCTTTTAAGTATACAACACTGAGATATTATTTTAAATATAGAAAGCAAACAAAAAATTGAATTACGAGTATTCAATTCAATTTAATTCAATTTATTGAGTTTGTATGCCGCCCTATTCCCGAGAGACTCAGGGCGGCTCACAATAAAAAAGGGAGGGGATACAAAAAATAAAATAAAAACAACAATTTTAAATTCTACAACATTGTAGGATTTACTTTTTAAGTGGCTGTGACAATACAATATTGGTGATTTTTTTTTTGTAACAGTACAGAATTCTAAAAATATGAGTCAATGTGAGTAATACAATACACTAAATGCAATTTTGCTATACTATGGTTTATTGAATTTCATATTTTCAGACAAATAAATCAAACTCAGCCAAGACAATATACATCTTTGTGGCATCTATTTAAACAAAATGCTGGATCCCGACAAATACATTCATATAAAGACAATTACGAAAGTATTTTAATGTGGACACCAACCCTATAATGTAAAAATATGTTCTTTCTATACAATAGGTCACAATTTGCAAGAAACCAACTGATCTTTTAAAGAAGATTCAGTATAACAGTAAAATTCAGAGGAATAGATCCCACAAAATCTTTTTCAAGAATCCCATTTAAATCAGGTCCTTAATGAAACTTGATTGGAAATAAACATATTTTGATACTTTCCAAGTTACTGTGTTTATGTGTGAGAGAGAAAGAGAAGGAAAGGGAAGATAGCAAAGATTACCAGTGTAGTTTAATAGTTAAGGTTCTGAACTAGCAGTTGGGAGATCCAAATTCCAGTTTTCCCTTAGTCACAGAAACCAACTGGGCAGTGGTGAGATTCAGCTAGTTCGCATCTATTCGGGAGAACCAGTTGTTAACTTTCTGAGCAGTTCGGAGAACCGGTTCTTGGAAGAAATCTCATTTTGTTTTTTTCCACTTTACAGAGCTAATTCTATAAGGAAGGCAGGAAGGAAACATTTGGGTGTTGTTTCTAACCTAATCTTTATTTCCCTGCTTACAGAAACTGCCTCTCCGGTTAACCCTTATTACATTGTAACAGCTAAGGCGAAGCGCCCATCGACATGAGTGACGTTGAGTTGGCCACATCCACCCAGTCACATGACCACTGAGCCGCACCTAACCAGCTGGTCATTAGGGCAAAGAACCGGTGATTAAATTATTTGAATCCCACCACTGTGCCTGGGTAACTTTGTGTCAGTCACTCTCTCAGCCCCAGACTAGGAAATCAAAAAAATCTGTTTACCAACACACACTTGATGAATGTAGTAGATTCTAGTCCATAACATTTAATGAAGAAATCTTCCTGCTCTGGATTGATTTGGGATTACAACAATAATAATTATAATATATTGTGTGTAAATGCATAGGCACAAAAGTAAATAGGCATTGAATACATATTAATGCACAATAATATAATATAATTAATACACAGCATTAAGAGTAATATGCATTAGCATAGCTCTACAAGGGTTAGTGATTTAAAATTTTAAAAAATCAATTGCCTTTTTGTAGTCTACATACAATAGAGCATTTTTAGCTTTAAATGTTTTAAACATAATCCCCTCACAAACATAAAAATCAATAAACTTATTTAATTCCATGCTATCAGAAATATTTCCCAAGAACACAGCTATCCAAAACTGAGTAGATATAGATTTGATAAGGATGCTTTCTGATAAAATCCTGGAAATGTATTAATAATAGTAACAGTGAATCGTGTGCTTCTTCCATGCAGCGATGTTGACAGACTCTACTTACCAAGGAAAACAGGTGGGCATGGAATGTTGCAAGTACATCAGATGGTTGAAGAAGAAGAAAGGACATTGGAAGAATATCTGAAGGATTTGAAGGATGCACAGAAGCTAGTATACCAAGAAGGCCTAATGAGCATGGGAGAAACCAAACTGTCTACAAGAAGTCTACAAGAAAGACCAAATGAAGAACAGAAAGAAGCATGAGACAACAAAGCATTATATGGCCAGTATATTAAAAAAAATAGCAGGGAAAACAAGACCTGGCAATGGTTAAAAGCCAGAAATTTGAATAAAGGGACAAGGACTTAATTCTGGATGAACAAGACCAAGCATACAAAACCAGAATTGAGAAGACAGCAACAGATAGCAAATGACGTCATTACAGAGAAGCAGAAGAAACAGTGAATAATCTGATTAGCTACTGCGAGAAGATTGTCTAGATTGACTACCAACAACGGTATGACAAAGTAGCAACAATGGTACATTGGAAGATTTGTAAGAAATAAAACTTGCCTGCAAGAAAGAACTGCCAACACCATAAAATAGAAAAAGTAATATAAAATAAAGCAAATAAAGTGCCCTGGGACTTTAGAATTCAGACAAACAGACACCAGCTACCTAACATCCCAAACTTAACAATTGTTAACAAGAAAGACAAAAAAAGTATGAATAGTGAATATGGCAATACCTGGAGACAGCAGAATAGAAGAGAAAGAATTGAGGGGGGGGAAACAAAATACAAACATATGCAAATAGAATAAAATGACTAGGGCGAAAAAAAGGTAGAAATAGTAATAGGTGCTTTGGGTGCAATGCCAAAACAAACGGAGCACCACTTAAACACCATCAGCACTGACAAATTCACCACCAGTCAATTGCAAAATGCAGCTTTACTTGGAACAGCTTACATCCTATGATGGTATCTGTAATGCCACCAAATATTCATATCTGCCTATTCCAGATCTTCTGGAAGGACCCAATAGGACAGGGGTGTCAAACTCAAGGCGCACATCCCGAATCCGGCCTGCAGGGTGCTTAGATCTGGCTCACAGGACAAGCCTGGAAATATCAAAGGATCAACCCATGGTGCCGGCTAAAAACAGGCCACAGTGAGGCCTCAGCCATTTTTGGCCGGCAGAGTCAGCAGGAAGCCATGGAGGCTGAAATGGGCCACAGGGAGACTGCGTGAGGCCCCACAGCCCATTTTCAACTGCCAGATATTTCTAGGCTGATCCCATAGGCAGGAAGCAGAGTGCTACATGAGGCAGAGGCACTCATGGCACGTTTTGGCCAGCAGAGTGCTACAGGAGGCAGCATCTTCTTCACCCTCTCTTTAGTAGCATCTGCCAACTAGAACTAGGTACCCTCCAAGACCTGGATGACAGTTGTTCAGAAGAGCCAAAAATATCTGGCTCTTCACCTGGGTCTTTGATGAGAGAGTGTGAGCCCCCTTGTATCACTAAAATTATCTTTTATCTTAATCTTTTACCTGTGATTGATTTAATTTTAATTTTAAAATTTTTGATTATCGTGAGCCACCATGGGTCATTGAGAATTGGATCAATTTTATAAATTGTTGCTACCGTATTTTCCGGCGTATAAGACGACTGGGTGTAAAAGACGACCCCCTATTTTTCCTGATGCGGGTGAGGAGTGGGGGGAGGGATGGTCTTACACAAAGCCTTTTGCAGCGGAAGCCATGAAGTGGGTCTCCCGAGACCACCTTATTAAACCTAGGTGTTGGGTCTCTGGTGAAGAACTTACGCCAGAAATAAAAGGCTGGTAGTGCCACGAGTCCCTTCATTGTTTCAATTTAGGGGCTGAAAAAAAGAGAGCACTGCCCCCACCCAAAGGAACATTGTTTGCTGAGGCAAAAAAGGTGAACGGGACGGGATTGCGGGGTAAATGTTTAATCACCCGGGTTCAGGCTGCTCTGGAAGTAGAAGATGACCAGCAGCAAGGAGCCCAAGCAAGTGGCCAAGACCATGCGGTACACCCTGCTTTTCTTGATCTTCATCCCTGCGCTGCATCCCCCAGGATCAGAGCTTGGAAGAAGTTCAAGAAAATCGTGAGGAGCGACGCCAGCTCCTCATGGCCAGGTTTGTACAGCTCTGCTCCAAGCGGCTGGCAGCCCAGCTCAACCGCTTCCATCTCCTCTTGGCTCGCAAGCCCAAAAGCTCCCCTGGACCCAGGGGAGAAACCTCTTCATCGGATAGGACCATACAAAGTAAGCAGGCCGGAGAGTGAGCATTGAAAGAGCGAGAGGAGAATGTGCTTTTCCTCAGTAAAACTCTTCCTTTGGGTGTCACCCCCTGTGTATTTTTTCTCCCCCGATATCTTTGAGAGGGGGAAACCAAAGAAAAAGTTTAGGATGTGCGACTGGCCAGGAAAGCAGAAAGACGGATACCCCCCCCCCTCCATCTTCCTGTCCTGTGGATCAATCTGACTGAAGAGGAGAGTCACAATACACAGGCAAAGTCACACCGGGCTTGTATAACGTTTGTTTTCAGGTGGCGGGTTTGGAAGCCTGGCTTCATTATTTTTTTACATTCTTTTTAATGCTGGAGTCCGGACTTCAGGATGAAGGAAGAAGGGCTAGACTGTTCCTGAGCATGCAAAGAGTCTCTTTTAAAGGCAACTGAATAGCTACGCATCTGGTAATTAGTTTGGGAAAATAATCTTATCCGGTAAGATGGAACCGGTAAGTTTCAGCTCACCATATACCAGCGTATAAGATGACCCCCTGATTTTTGGAATGATTTTAATAGGCTAAAAGTTGTACAGCAATATTAAGTCCTCTTCTAAGCTGTTTCAGAGATAGTAACAAAGATTGATAGAGTGTTGGACAGACAGTTTTTAGAGACATTCTGGAAAAATAGTCAGTTCATTTATGCTTTGCTCCTATACAAAAGAGTCAAGCCCCATAGCACCTGGGGACTCTACATGACTTTAATCTCTACATTATGGAATTGAGACTATTTGTGCCAGAAAGTAAATCTCCCTTTGTCTGGAACAACTGTTTTGAATGCAAAGTGGGGGGGGGAATGCAACTTGAGCTTGTGCCAAATGTCCACTATGGCCATGCCCACCCCAACCATGCCTACCCTGGCCACACCTACACCCAGCCACCCATGTCCCACCCCCGGCCCTCTAAGGTCAAACACAACCCTGAGCAGCCCTCAATGAAATCAAGTTTGACACCACTGCAATAAGCAAACAAAAATACCAAATCCAGTCTGAAGATCTGGCTGTCTATGTGATGAATCATATATTGTTTGTACATATATAGGCACAAACGTAAACTGGCAGTGAACACATATTAATACACCAAATGTAATATGATTAATACACAGCATTAAGACTCACAGATATTAACATAGTTCTATGATTACCCATGATTAGTTGTTTAACATTAATAAAATTCACTTGCCCTTTTGTAATCCACAAACAACAAAATGTTTTTTTTTAGTTTTGAATATTTCAAGCATAATCCCCTCACAAACAAAAAAGATCAAGAGGTCATCAATACACTTATTGAATTCCACACTGCCAGAAATATTTCCCAAGAATGCAGTCATCCAAAACAGAGTAGCAAACATATATAAAATAAGGATGTTTTGTATTAAACCTTGAAAGTTTTAAAAAGTAATTCATATAGATCATTGACAAATACTAAAAAACTCTGCCAAGGTACCACAGGAAAATTTTGATAGTATTATAACATAAAACCTGCAAACTGGCATTTAATTAGAATTATTTTATTTATATTATTCATCTTGTAGAACAAGTTCCTTTTCCATACTTCGTAAGTGAAAGTCTTCATCATAAAAATATTAAGTATGTGAATGAATCCTAATACTAAAATATTTTTTTATATTTATGTCAGTGCCATGACTCAAACTTTTCTGTTTCATAGCTATTTCATTTTCAAATCATGGGCAGAAAATACAAGGAAAACACAGATTTGAAGAAATTACTTTAATACTAATATTTAGAAGTTGTGTGGATGGAAACAGGATTATTTAAAACACTGGCACCTTAACATCAAATTTTAGATGTCTAAAATTATTACAGTCACTCACAGTTTCCTTTTTTCCTGTATTCCCTGGAAGAACATATTAATCTAAATCTATTTTCTATACTACTGTTTGGAGAATTATTTTCTACTACAATTATCTGGAATTTTTATATAAACTTGGAAAACTGTGTTAGCTTTCTGTAGAAATTCTCTTTGGGGAAAAAAAGTATCCAATCAAATATATCTATAAAATTTCCTATTTGAGTTGTTCTGCAATGCATTTCCCGCTGGGCAATTTAAACATTTTCTCCATCTCCACTGCCAAGCTCACAAACAATGAACTCCTTTGGAATGTGGAGACATTAAATCAACAGCTTATATCCAGTGTTGGAATCTGTTTTTCAAAGAAAACATTCCATTAGAGATGGGCAAATAGCCTTGGGGTCTCTTAAAGCAAACCATTAGACTGTGGCCATCATTTTATTCTATAAAATACAAACACAAAGCAACTATACATTGCTTCAGCATTTTCTATAGCATGAATGGGATGTGTAATAAACAAGTTAAAATGATTGCTCCTCTCCATGATTTCAGCTAGCCAGATACATCTTCCACTAGTATTTCTGTTCTATTCTCTGCTTAAAAGTTGCCTTGTAATTCCTTAAAGGATTCTACCCAATTTTTATACTTCTACCACCACTTCTTTACAGGAACAGTAGCAGAATCACATAAGAAGGAGAATTTGGAGAATTAACTACACAATTAGCATATATGATAACAGTTCACGCCAGAATTATGTAAATAATGTTCTAGAACATTTGACAAGCTTCCACAAGGACTATAGAGAGGTCTTCCAATTGGCAGAACCGAAGCATATCAGCAGATATTTCACTTATGATTTTAAAAATCTGCCACTATAAATGATTTCAATATTAGAAGAAATCAAATGATATCTGTGTGAGCTGTTCTAGAAGTACAAATGAAAAATGGGAACAACAAACAGCTATTTTCATTCCTCACAATCGCTCCACCATTTGACAAAGCTTCAAGTACTTCAAGTTTCTCCTGCGCTTTTGCCCGAATGTTGGCATCATTTGGGAGTGCAACATTTATCGGCCAGACAGAACTATTTTCCATGGTGCTGGAGAGAATTTCTGGTCCACTGAAGATGATAGTCCGGTTATTGTTTATGTGACTTTCCCATGGGTGCTTTATTATTATAGTGCTGTTTTTCATGTCTCCTGAAAAAAAAACAGCACAGAGGTGGGGCTCAACAGCAGCCCAGAAATTACAAATATATAGATGTGCAGATGTAAAAAACAAATATTTTGCATCTTATACTTCCCAGTGATGCCAACATGAATTCTTTTGTTTTCAATTTCATTTTTCCTTCATATTCTATAACTGCGTAGTCAATACATGAATGTTAAATTCATTGGTCTTACCTTGTCGTATAAAAGTCTGGCTGGTGTCCAATAATATGTCACAGCCTTCTACTATCATTCTTTCTATTGCCAGATTTTTCCGTATATTTTCTGTATCACTCACTTCATCATGCATTATTCTATTGCAAATGAAAGAGCAAAAAAAAATCCAATTATCTAGTTATGAATTTATAAAGCAAGAATAGCTTGGGTAAACTTTATGGACATCATAAGACTTTCTTTGTGCATCATAAATGTTTGTTTGGTCAAAGTAGAATGCTTTTCTTGACAGAGTTTGTCTGTCATTTTCCCTGACTATCAAATCAAGATCTCCTCCATACTAGTATGCTGAATAGTTAATTGCCTCTTCCCTTAGCAGTTGCTGTTCCTGTTTTTCAAGCTATTTTACTTTGAAACATCCCTTAACAAATTCCTCCAACTGGGGAACAATTTAAAACACATTTTTCATTTATTATGCCAACATGGGAGGAGGGGTTTCTCTCATTAAACAGCCCCAACCAATAAGAATAAGAATAGTTTGGGTCAGATATCTGTTGCCCTTGCTGGATAAGATTGCAATTCACCTGGGTAAATGGAAATATTTCTTTAGATTCTTATGCTCTCCAGAACATGCTTTAAGCTGTGGGGAATTTGAGGGCTGGATTTCCTTTGGGGAGATGGATAGACAGATCACGGGTATCAGAGAGCAAAAAATATATGACAGGAGTCATAAGGAAGTTCTTCAGAACCTTCAGCCTTGACCCTGGACCAAACTGCTAATGATCAATCAATCAATCAATCAATCAATCAATCAATCTCTCTCCCTCCTCCCGCCCTCCCCAATAAATTGTTGAGAATGATAATATAAAGACTATACAGAATGGCTTTGACAGAGATTGGGAAGATCTGTTACCAAGGCAGCAAACAGATACGTATGGTTTAAGCCCATAGAAAGATAAAGATTTATGAAAATGCCTAAAGCAATTGTCCTCCCTCCAACTCACATGAAGATAAAAGAGGGAGAAGAGGATACACATTCAGAAACTTGCTAGTTTCTATTACTATATTTATTCTAATAAAAGTAATTCTACACTGCATCTGTTTCTTGATCTGATCTATATTGTAGGGCTGATGTACAAGAATTAGTTGGCAATTCTGAAACTGGTGTGTTTTTAGTGTCCACATTTAGGGGCAGGACAGTTTGGAAAAAATTAGTTCATGAACTGTTTTGCAACTATGGACACATCCCAGCAATGTTAAGTTTAAATCAAACATTAGATTTTGTGTTCAAAGCATTTGGCTTGTTATTTGAAGAAAAGATGACATTCTAATTTTGTCATGGCCTGAGGCAGCATGACCAGGTACTTTTTGGATCCAGATGGATTCCAGTAGGCACTTATTAGTTTTTTCAGCAATCTGGCAGATAGTTCCATTAAGTGCTACTTTTAAATCTGGAATTCAGGGCAACCAGGGTCATACCTTTGATGTTCTCAGCAGCCTCTTACTATTTGGCACTTTTGTGGAGCTCTTAGTTTTACTGGAAAGGTTCCCGGAGATGAAATGGCAAGATAAATGCCTAGCATTCCAGTGGAAGAAGGTTCCAAATATATCTCATATACCCGTAAGAGCTCACATTCAACTCTACACGTTGGCAGTAAAAGCATCAGAGCTTTAGTAATTGCTGCTCTTACTGCATTGATGGGATATACCCTCGTGGTCTACTTTAAAGTTACCCACTTCTAGTTGGAGAAAAATAGATAAAACTATCTGTCCCCCTGACCGTTGTTCAACCTTCATCATGTGCCCATCTTTCTGTTTGGGGGTAAAGTAATTGGCAAGGAAGTGGGATGTCAGTTGCAACATATCCCAGAAAAAGCAAATTATTTGAACCCCTTTCAGTTTGATTAGACCTGGGCACAGGATGAAATTTGCACTGATCCAACTTGTAGAGCTTTTTGTCATGGCCTAGATAGTAATGCAGCTCTCTCGTTACTTTTTTCTTGGTGGTATACAATACCCTCTATAATGGTATACCTCTAGGCTATCTACAAGTTTCAGAGAAAATTATTTGCCATGTTTCTCCTCCATCCTAAGTGAGCCATTCCAGACAGGAACAAAAGAGAGGTCAAAACAGTAGGTGTTCTGTTATGGTATCCCCCTGCTTTTCATAATTTATCTGAAATTGCCAGGAGAGAACATCCATTTGTCAGGATGAAGTATCTTAAGTATATTGAAGACACTAAATTATACAGTTCCAGGTAAAGATGGAGATATTGACCTGTGTGAATATGGATGTGATAAAATAAATTTAATTGAACGCTGGAAGGCTAAGTTATTTTTTTTTTTCAAAAACTGATTTTAAGTATTAGAGATTGTAGGGTGGATTACTACAATGTTCTTTGCATGTGACATGAGCTTTTAGGGACTACTTGGAAACTATGGTATTATTGGGTAAAAACCATATAACTATATTTCAGTAGGTCTATAAGCCTGCATTGGTTAGGTACATTTCAAATGCTAATTTAATGTATCAAGCCTCCATGACTTGGCTCCTAAGTATGTCCAGAACTGCCTCTTTGGAGAAAACCCAATCTGTCCTATAAATTAATCCCATAAACTAATATTGAAATGTCCTCCATTTTGAGATATTCAAGGGAATGGCAACAGCATTTCTCCACTGCAGGTCTTTCACTTTCAAATATTCTCCTCCCAGAAGGTTAGTTAGTATATTCTCCAATGGAGAGTTATTAAGAGTGCTGTTTTGTAGAATCTTTAACCTGGAATAGTCTCTAATGGGTTCAACACCAATGAGATTTTTTTACACACACATATATATACACACAGTATCTCAATGTTGAATATGTTTTGATTGTTGTGTCTTTATAGGTATTACTTTGAGCTGCTAGTCTTTTGGAAGATGGCATTATAAAAACATAAATATACCTGATTTTACATTTTAAACTTCTGTTCTACATTTATATATGAGAGCAAAAAGCAGTCAAACCTTGAAAGTTCTTCCAGTTTAGATTTAGCAAACTCAAGGCTTTTCCTTTCCACATGTTCATGTGGCGTGTGAGCTAGAAGTTCATGAAGGGTGATAATATATCTAGGAATCTAAGGGATTGAAAATATAGGTCAGCAATGCATATTAAATGTATAATTAATTATGACATGGTATGTTTACCATCTTGGATCTCCTTACAATATCATCAATACAATCTAAAAAAAATAGCATTTCCTATTTCAAAAATCAGTCACAGAATTATGCCGCCTGCAGGGCTCATTGAGTCTACTGAATCCTTGGTTCAGTACAGGAGTCTTCAGAGTCCCCAAAATTACTTAAAATAGATACACCAATTCAGTGAGAGTAATATGAACATAGCGTGCATCTGTTTCTGATGATAGCTAAATCTTAAATTGAATCAGTTTTTTTTCTCCCCGAAAGTCATCCAAAGTGAAACAGATTAATCTTTAATCTTTGACCTGGCTTCAGATATGTGTAGAGTATCAGGGCAGCTATTAAAGCTCTAATAAGCTGCTTTAGGGGAGTTGCTGCTTTCATTAACTATTCTGAGGGCAGCTGTCACATAGGAAAAATAAAGGTTGCTTCACTTAAATTGCTGGGGTGGGGGGAAGGAAAGCTATTCCCCAATGAAATTGTAGTGACAGGTTTTCTTGACAGGGATGAACTCCCTCCATTCCAGCTGTTTTTACCAAAATGAACCTTTATTTTTCTCCTCCTAAGTGATTATTTGACAGCTGCCACTGTTAGTCTTAAAGCCTGCGCTAGGACTTTGGCAACAGATTTTTCATGAACTAATAACAGTAGCTGCCATATAATTATTTGAAGTGGAATCATCTGTAGCTGCAGAAACCTACAGCAAGTTCTAAATGCATGCTGCAATGGGCATAGTACATCAGCAGAAGTATTTTGAAACCTTTTTATCTAACTATCCAGGACCAGTGTGCCTATTTCTCTTATTTGAGCCTAACAATCCTTTTTAACCAGAGTCCCATGGCATCAACAGCATATGCAGTTTTCATTCTCTAAGAGGATTGCTACTTTCATGCATACTAGTTGTGCTTTAGTATCATTCCTGCAGTGTGATTATGCCATTTGGGTATCCTCCCAAATATTTTAATTTTCATAGATGAAAACTGAATATAATGTAAAAATACATAACTGCAAAATTATGAATGGAAAATAATAAACAACAAAATACTAATGCTTATGTAATTCTGACCAATACAAAAGATTGTAATACAGAATCTTTCTCTATTGAATGAAATCAAAAGACTCATTCTATAGCAATTTTCTTCAGTTTAGCCACTCTTTCTAACAACATTATTTGGGAAAGATTAATTGAGAGCAAAAATCATGAGGATAATGATAAAAATGATGCAAGCAATAAAATTACCTGAAACATAGGGTAGGTAAGAAATGTTTCAAGCATTCTGCCCTCACATGCAGTGTTGGATTCGTATTGCTTTAAGAGTTTGTCAAAATCTCTGTTCTGCTTGCAGTTTGCCAGCACCTGTAGGCTATACTGGTGATTTCTAACAAATTCTTGATATATATTCAGCATTGGTAAAAGAATATCAAATAAATCAGCTATAAAGACAAAAAATTGATTTTTGCAGTCATTCCTTTTTCTTCACAGAAATAAAAAGTCTAAACCACATTAATTCCATTTGTAGCATTGTGTAATTACAAGTATTTAAAAGGAAGGCATCTTTATTAAAGTTTCCCCTAATACTGCTGCAATTTGTCTGCTCAGGTCTTCATTAAGAACATTAAGTAATTGATACAATTTTATCTACATTAATAAATTTAAACTGAAGGCTTTTTGCAAGTACATCTCATACAAGGACAGAACTTCAAATGATAAAAATATCACATTTGTCTTATTTCTGCCTGCTATATAGTTATTCAAAAAAATGAAATACAGTGCAGCTTCCTAACATTGTTATCCTTTTGAACAAACAATACACAGGTAGATATTGCAAGTTTCTAAATTTATACAACAGGGCAAATAAAAAATAAAGCAATTTATTGTAAGGAAATTTAAAAAACCTTAACTTTTAAATAAAAAATGTAATGCTAATATTTAAGCACAGAAACCAACACACAAAGTTACCTAAAATTAATGTAGGCCAGTTTGCTATTCTTGCTTTTAATCCTTGATGAAATATTTCATGAAGGAACATTATAGTTTCACTGGAGGGAAATAAGAGTTGACAAAATAAAACAAAAAATTAAAAATCTCTGTGTAAAATATATTATTTGAAATTATCAGCACATATCATAAAACGACTATTAAAACAGGCTATCTGAATAAGCATTGCCACTTCGTGCAGTGATTAGAACTTTAAAAATAAATAAAACTACAGAGCAGCATTTTTCATAACTTTGAAATAATAAACAATATTTTTATTTAGCTATATTTATTTAAATAATTTATACCTTGGAAGTTTACAAAAGAAAATGATGAACTACATCAATTATAAACAGAAACAACGAGAGTTTTAGTTCCAGCACAAAATGAAGATGACTATCAAGTAGCATCTGAAGCTCTTTTAATAGTGACGGGCAGAATATCCCCAAATTGGGCATTCTGTGAATGGGGAGTGACAATTTTGGACCCACTAAATTCTAAGTCAATTTGATCACTTGAATGTTGCCAATACATGCACATCAGCTACACAAAACATCCCCAACCTAAAGTATCTAAAGAGCTGAAAGTGAAACTAAAATGCCTAGATTTGCTAGGCTGAGAAGCCCAGCAGGAATACACCTTCTTGCACCTTCTATCCAGTTGTGGGTTACGGCCGATACACCCCGGTACAGGTGTACCAGTGTCTGCTGGGAGCACCAGGTACCGTTCCGGTATGGTGCTCCAGAGGACCCACTCGTCCACTCTCCTTACCTATATTTGACCCAACCGGGCCACTTGCGCATGGGCACGGAGGGTATGGTACCTGCATGACATTCTGTCAAGCAGCTGGAGCGTCACAGGCAGTGGGTGCACATGCGCGCATAGCATGCATGCATGTGGTGGATGCCCAGACCCATTGCAGCGTCCCGGTTGTGACGGGATCTGGAACCCACCACTGCTTCTATCCTAATTGATATGATTGGCAAGGATATCAAAGAGTCCATAGATGCACCATTTGACTTTGATTCAATCATTTGGGATTACCTGTCCACTAGCAATAGCAATAGCAATAGCAGCTAGACTTATATACCATTTCATAGGGCTTTCAGCCCTCTCTAAGCAGTTTACAGAGTCAGCATATCGCCCCCACAGTCTGGGTCCTCATTTCACCCACCTCGGAAGGATGGAAGGCTGAGTCAACCTTGAGCCGGTGAGATTAGAACCACTGAACTGCAGATAACAGTCAGCTGAAGTGGCCTGCAGTACTGCAGCCTAACCACTGCACCACCTCGGCTCTAATTTTATAATATCCAAGGCCATATGTTATTCAATTTAATTTTGAAAGTATCAACATAAATCAGTTTTCCATATCATCCCAATGAAGCTACCACAATTAGGGGTGGAGAAACTGGAATTCATCTAGTCTTTCCCTGCCACCAAAAAAAGGAAGGAAATGAGAGCTTTCAATTTCAATCTTCTAAAAATCAAATGCAATCATGTACTACACATTCTACAGATTTTTAACACCATAAATCAAAACAGATTAGAAAACAATTTCATGCAATCATATTGGAATGGATTTTTTAAAATGTATCAATAATACCTGTTGAGGAAGATGCTGCTAACATCATCATGACTAATAGGTGGTTTCTTTGAACTTGCAGCCATTCTTAAGGGCCTTAGAAAACAATTCACAAGGATATAAAGTTGATGCACATATTCAGATTCTGCCTCAACCATATTGAAAACTATCTGGTTTCTTTTTCGCATACTTTCTGCATGTGGAGAACAAATATAATCTTGGACAATTGTCTTCCATTTTCTTCTACACAACCAACCACGCATAAAACTCTGTACCTAAAAAGTGAATTTTGAAAAAATCATTTTTTATTATGTTCACAGACCAGCATTACAAATAAAAGCATTAAAAACAACAAAAATAGCAAAAAATAAAGACAGAATAATATATTGTGATTGGTAGTGGATTAACAGTTAAAGTTTGCCTAATTTTATATACAGTATAATAGAATTTGGCCACCTTCAGAAAAACTACTTCATAGTGATCTGATAAAAAAAAATATTTTAATGGTCTTTGAAATGCATATACAGTATATATATAATATATATGTAGGTCTTTGGTTATTCAGGTTTTCTCCCGTGTAAAATTTGAAGTGTCTTGGCGACGTTTCGTTGAAGTCTCATTCGTCATCTTCAGGCTAGTTTACTCGGCTTCGTGCTTCTAGGAGCAATGTGAGATCGCAGCTGTTTCTTCCTTTTAACTGCCAGTGTGGGTGTGAGTTGATTGGGTGGGAGCTTCGCTGTGTTCTGATTGGGTGGAGGTGTGTTCTGATTGGTTGGGGGTTTGTGTTCGGCTTAGTCTGAGTTGCTGGGGAATTTGAGCTGGTGAGCTGCATTGCTGTTATTTGGCTTCGTGTTTGTGGCCGTGCCAGCTCTTCATGGTGAGTGTCAGTCTGCTTCATGTATGGATTGGAGGGGTTTGAAGTGGATAATGATGAAGCTGCGGTCTGGCTTCTGGTCCTTGGTCATGCCTCATCATCCGTGTCAGTTTGAGTCTGCTTTCTGCGTGGATGTATGGTGGTGACATCCTGTGTGGCTCTCGTGAGTGTGGGTCTGGTGTCATTCCTCATGTTAGGGATGTGTTTGTCAATAAGGGTGGGTTTCCAAATGGCTGGTAGGCGGGAGGTATCGTCTCCTTTGTTCATGCTGTGTGGGCGTTTTTCTATCTCGATGGCTTCTCTGATTATTCTGTTGTTAAAGTGTTCAGCTTTGGTGATAGTTCTGGTCTTTTTAAAGTCAATTTTATGTCCTGTGGCTTTAAAGTATTGGACCAGGGAAGAAGTTGGTTCCTCTTTTCTGACTGCGTTCTTTCAAAAGGATTCAACTTTGCAGTTGCCCCCAAATACATCCCCACTGAAACCATTATATGTGGAGTTGAAACCAGCCTGACCAAAATCAACCCCGACAATGCTAATAGAATCAGACTCGAAATCACTAACATCCTCTGCACCAGCATGCCACCCAAAAGCAACTTACCCAAAGAAGAACAGACAGCATTACTTAACCTGAAAGAAGACACTGGCATAAAAATCCTACCAGAAGACAAGGACAATGCCACGGTGGTTATGAACACATCTGACTACCAAACCAAATTAACCAACCTATTCCAAGACTCCACATACAAACCCCTAAATATAGACCCCACCACCTACCTGGAAAAAACCACTAGATCCAAAATAAAAGCCTCCCCCATCAGCGAAGAGATCCAGCAAAGAATCATTCCCAGAGAGGAATCATCCAGACGCCCTAAGCTCTATAGTCTCCCCAAGATACACAAAGAAGGAACTCCACTTAGACCCATAGTCAGCTCCATAGGCTCACCTCTACAAAATCTAGCCAAATTTCTCGCCAAACAACTACAGCCCTATGCAGAATCCATCACCTCACATGTAAAAAACTCATTCCAGTTCATAGAGATCATAAAGAAATAAAAAACCAAACTTACAGCCCAGTGACCTACTCATGAGCTTCGATATCATATCCCTCTTCACCCAAGTGCCAATCAAAGAAGCCTTGACAGCTATCCAAAACAAATATAACCCCCCCAAACACATCCTAGATCTGACCAACCACTACCTATCCAACACATACTTCATTTATAATGGACAAAAATACAAACAGATAGAAGGAGCACCCATGGGATCATCCCTCTCACCTGTCATTACCAACCTCTACATGGAAAACTTTGAAACCCAAGCTCTAGAAAAATCTGATCACAAACCCAAACTCTGGCTGAGATACGTACACGACCCTTTCATAATCTGGCCACATGGGAAAGAAAAACTGGACAACTTCCTAACACACCTCAACAGCCTTCACCCCAAAATACAGTTCACCATGGAAACAGAAGTGAACAACCAACTTCCCTTCCTGGATGTCTTAATCTACAGGAAATCTAATGGCTCCCTAGGACACACCATCTACCAGAAGAAAACACACACTAACCGCTATCTGTACACACTCTCACACCACCACCTAGCCCAGATCAACTCCGTAGCCAAGACACTCATCTCCAGAACAAAACGCTTAGCTGACGAACAACACCTAAAAACCGAACTACTCTCACCAATGTACTGATATCCAATGGATTCCAAAGAAATAAGATTACCAACCTAATCCAAAAAGAAACCCGCACCCAAATCCAAGACAGAGAACAAGAAAATGGAAAAGCCCTTCTCCCATACATAAAAGGCACCACAGACAGAATCAGCAAAATCCTCCAGAAATACAACATCAAGACAGCATTCTGCACAAACCGAAAAATATCCATCATCCTAAGAAACCTCAAAGACAAATTGAATTAGAAAATCAAGGAGTATATGAAATCCCATGCACCACCTGCCCCACCACATACATCGGACAAACCAACAGAAGAATAAGTGCACGCATTGAAGAACATAAGAACGCAGTCAAAAAAGAGAAACCAACTTCTTCCCTGGTCCAACACCTTAAAGCCACAGGACATGAAATTGACTTTAAAAAGACCGGAACTATCCCCAAAGCTGAACACTTTAACAACAGAATAATCAGAGAAGCCATCGAGATAGAAAAACGCCCACACAGCATGAACAAAGGAGACGATACCTCCCGCCTACCAGCCATTTGGAAACCCACCCTTATTGACAAATGAGTCCCTAACACAAGGAATGACACCAGACCCACGCTCACGAGAGCCACACAGGATGTCCACGCAGAAAGCAGACTCAAACTCATATGGACGATGAGGCATGACCAAGGACCAGAAGCCAGACCACAGCTGCATCATTATCCACTTCAAATCCCTCCAATCCATACATGAAGCAGACTGATACTCATCATGAAGAGCTGGCACGGCCACAAACACAAAGCCAAACAACAGCAACGCAGCTCACCAGCTCAAATTCCCCGGCAACTCAGACTAAGCTGAGCACAAACCCCTAACCAATCAGAACACAGCGAAGCTCCCACCCAAACAACTCACACCCCCACTGGTAGTTAAAAGGAAGAAACAGCTGCGATCTCACATTGCTCCTAGAAGTATGAAGCCAAGTAAACCAGCCTGAAGATGATGAATGAGACTTCGTTGAAACGTTGCCAAGACACTTTACACGGGAGAAAACCTGAATAACCAAAGACCTACATACAAACACCCCCAAAAATCTCAGAAAATAAATATATATATACTATATATTATAGTATATACTATACTAGTCTCCCTTTATTTATTTATCAGCACAAATGCAACACAAATGTAACAAAGGCAACAGTAAAAATAATGGCTTTCTGTCTGGATGGTCTCTTGTGATGAGCCGATAGACAGAGAAAGGAAGCAGTATGCTTCCTCCCATATTTGGGCATACCAGGGGTTGTGACACAATACATACCTATTTCCCTGGCTTAGCTGATAAAGGAGGAGAACCTGCGGCCTAGTGGCTAATACAGCTGCCTAATATGTAATACAGCCCAGGTTTGAATCCCAGTAAGGGTATGGCTAGCTGATGAGAGTTAAATAGCTTGAAATAGATCTATACTAGTCTCCCTTTATTTATTTATCAGCACAAATGCAATATGTATGTATGTATGTGTCACAACCCCTGGTATGCCCAAATATGGGAGGAGGAATACTGCTTTCTTTCTCTGTCTATCGGCTCATCACAAGAGACCATCCAGACAGAAAGCCAATATTTTTACTGTTGCCTTTGTTACATTTGTGTTGTATTTGAGCTGATAGTCTCCCTTTATTTATTTATCAGTTCAAATATATATATATATATTAATATATCAGTGTCTCAAGAAAGGAAAGGAAACATGCCTGCAATTAGTAAATATAAAGTGGCAATTACTCTTTTACTTCTTATCTTAGAGCATGCTTAGAAAGAATAGTTTAGCTGATCTTAGAATATTTGGCATTGTAGATTGGCTGAGAAAATAGAGACTATGCAGGGGAATTAGGATGCTTGGTTTGATTTAAGTACAGCAAAAATATATTTATGAGAGTCACATCTGAATAACAGAATTAAATTCAGGAAATTCAAGTAGCCATTCTTCACATTTGTTTTGGAGGATATGTAATGGAACATGAGGGAAAGTGAACACAGAACTAAACCAAAACTTATTAAAACAATCATGCCTACTTCTGGGGTAAAGATGCATCTATTTTAATAAGTTTATATGCATTTTAGAACACTTGAACAGTCAATCCAAAACTATGCTTAGGCTTCTACTTAATGCCTTCTATTTTTACCAACATCTCCCATTTAAAATCAATTGGAAGGGAAACATTCCCCTAGGTCTATACAATAAATTGTATTGATTTAAATGGAAATTAACTGTAGCGGAACTAATGTGGCATAATAGTTAAGTTTATAGGTTTAGGTTTATAGGTTTATTGGGATTTATATGCCGCCCTTTTCCCTGAGGGGACTCAGGGCGGCTTACAACCACAGGGGAGGGGAGGTGCAAGGTCAAAACAAAACAATTGGTGAACAAAAGAAAAATAATAAAACACAACTTTCATTCAGCAATCAAACACTCGGGCGGGTGATTGGAAACCTATTCCCAGGCCTGCTGGGAGAGCCAGATCTTGAGGGCTGCGCGGAAGGTCTGGATCGTGGTGAGGGTGCGGATCTCCATGGGGAGCTCGTTCCATAGGGCCGGGGCAGCAGCAGAGAAGGCTCTCCTCCGTGTGGTCGCCAGTCGGCATTGACTGGCTGATGGAATTCGGAGGAGGCCTAGTCTGTGCGATCTAATTGGTCGATTTAGGGAGGTAATCGGCAGAAGGCGGTCTCTCAAGTACCCAGATCCACTACCATGGAGTGCTTTAAAGGTGGTCATTAGTATCCTGAAGCGCACCCGGAGACCAACAGGTAGCCAGTGCAGCTCGCGGAGGACAGGTGTAACGTGGGCGAACCGAGGTGCGCCCACTATCACTCGCGCGGCCGCATTCTGGACTAGCTGTAGTCGCCGGATGCACTTCAGGGGCAACCCCATGTAGAGCCCATTGCAGTATTCCAGTCTGGAGATCACAAGTTGTTGGATTTCAACCAAAAAGACTCAGATTCAACATCCTAGTGTTTAGTTGTTGACTTTGGATAAGTAGTTATCTTTATGCCAACCTACTTCCCAAGGATGTTGGACACTTTAGGAATAAAATGAGGAGTGAATTGATTCATGCATGCTACCCTGAGTTCCCATAGAAGACAATTGGCAAACCTAATGTCATTATTCACAATTAAGCAGTTTTAAATAGTCAAACAAAGTGGTAATATATTTTCTATCCAATGCATGTGTCAAAAGACCACCAATATATAACCCTAATGTAAAATGCAAAAGGAAAAAAATCCTGCTAATAATAGCACCTATTGTTTGAAATATCATTATCATCCATAAATGTAAGTTTATAAGTACTTTGATAACAATGCACTGTTGGCTATATAAACTTTTAAATTTCTCTTCCCTTTTTTCTCTTTTCCTTCTTCTAGTATCAGAATAGCAACTATTAAGGACGTTCCCTTATAAGATGTTCAAACTTCATTTTTGTAGTGATACCTTACATTCAAAAGCTTAAAAATGCAATAGTTAGAATTTTTTTCTTTGGAATTGGTTTCACAGAGTACTTTGATACATGAATTTTAAGCCACATGGATCTTATTAACATCACTGTCTCTTTCATCAAACAGTTCATAAAGATAATTAGTTGTTCTGGAACACTTACTAAATGTTATGCTGCACGATCAAATGAAAATATATTTTCTTTAATTGAAATAAAAAAATAGGAAATGATGTTATCACTTCTCTATCTAAATGGAGTAGAAAAGTACCTTTTTAATCTTTTTAATATCTGGATCTTCTTCTTCTTGATTGCCTTGATATGGTCTCATTCGTTCTTTTGTTTTGTTGAGAGCTACAATCTAGTAAAAACAACAAACAAAAATGTAAAATCTTAAAAAGTTTTCAACAGATTTCACAAATATAACATGAAATGTTGAAGATGTAATTTCAAGCCACTGGAACTTTACTTACTTACTTACTTACTTACTTACTTACTTACTTACTTAATTTTTGTCCTTTTTATGTAGTGTATATTGTGGTGGTGCCCCTTTGAGAGCTGTATGCAACAAAATCTCATTCAAATGCATGCCGACTAGTGTACATTTAAAGTGATAATAAAGTTAAAGTTAGAATAAGTCTAAGTGTGGTTTTATAAACTTTCAATTTCTGAAAAAGAACTATATAAAATAACACTCAGGTAGGCGAACAGATATCTTTTGTCTTCCATTAGCTGCCAAGATATAATGATCCATAGTAGAATATTTCAATTATATTATTCCCATGAGAATTATTTCAGGTTAAGGCCACATAATATGCATTATACAAAACATATACTTTCCAACACCTGCTTGATCTGAAAGTCATAAGTTTTCTCAGTACTTTTCTCAGCTGTCAGGATCTGGATGGGGATGAACAAATTGGTGCTCAATCCTGATAAGACCGAGTGGCTTTGGATGTTACCCCTGAAGGACAGTTCAGATAGTCTGTCCTTGATCCTGGTGGGTGAAGATTTACACCCCGCAGAGAGGGCTCGCAATTTGGGGGTCCTCCTGGATTCACAACTGACACTGGAACACCATCTGTCGGCTGTGATTAGGGGGGCCTTTGCCCAGGTTGCAGCCCTACTTGGACTGGGGGGGCACTTCAAACGGTCACTCACGCCCTTGTCACCTCAAGGCTCGATTATTGCAATGTGCTCTACATGGGGCTACCCTTGAAAAGCATTCAGAGACTACAGCTAGTCCAGAATGCAGCCGCGCGAGCCATTTTGGGTGTACCGAGATACACCCATATCACACCTGTCCTCCGCGAGCTGCACTGGCTGCCAATTGGTCTCCAGACGCAATTCAAGGTGTTGGTTATCACCTTTAAAGTCCTACATGGCTCAGGACCAGCGTATCTATGAGACCGCCTACTGCCACATACCTCCCAACGGCCGATAAGATCCCACAGGGTGGGCCTCCTTCGGATGCCGTCAGCCAGACAATGTCAGCTGTCGGGCCCCCGGAGGAGAGCCTTCTCTGTGGCTGCTCTGACCTTGTGGAACCAGCTACCCCCAGAAGCCGGACCTTACCCACTCTCATGGCCTTCAGAAAAGCTGTTAAAACCTGGCTGTTCTGGCAGGCCTGGGGCTGTTGATCTTATTGTTAAGGTCCAGCCCCGATTAGAAATGTATGCCTGTTGGTAAATTTTTAAATTATTCTTTTATTTTGCTTTTCTTTTTTCTTTCTTTGTAAGCCGCCCAGAGTCCTCCGGGATTGGGCGGCCTAGAAATTTAACAAACAAACAAACAAACAAATAAATAAATAAATAAATAAATAAATAAATACTTGAATCTAAGAAAGCAGGATTGTTATTAAAGCAAATTGTCATAGATACATTTTTTGTTTGCTTTTAGCTTGCCCAGTTAGAATAACAAGCAAGGCAATCATTCCAAATAACATTCAAAAACATCTTGCAAGACTAATAAAAATGATTAATACACTTGACAAAATAGAAATGTAATAATGTTCATATTCAAAGATATTACTTCTAGCCAAAGTTTTAGTATAATTAATGAAACATTTGCCAATAATTAAAAAAGGAAGGCAGACTGTAAATTAGACAGCAGTAGCAGCACAATAAGAATGACTTTTGAAATATACCTCTGATTTAAGTCTTTCAATTTCTGTGTCTTGATCTTCAAGCTGATGACGTAGCTGATTTGCAGATATCTTTTCTGTCTCTACAATTTGAACTAGATGGATATATTTTTGCATCAATACTTCCCTCTCAATCAGGATATCTGAATAGCTATATGTTGAAAAAAATAATGAAAATGTTTATGTTAAAAATTATGTAGGCAACATATTTAAGCAAAGTTTGAAATACTAGATTCCATTATTCTTAGCAAATAAATTAGTTGGTGTATTTCCACACATTTTTATGTTTTACAACTTAAGTATAAATATGACACGGAATATTTAAATATGCAGAGCTGGGAAAAACAGCTTTATTGGTAATATTGATGTTAAGATATTCTTATGTTTATCAAAACAGAATTTATTCTATTAGGTGGTTTTTGACCAATAAACTTCCTATTATTTTTTATAAACTCTACAGTTTATAAAAAATAATAGAAAGTTTACACTCTCAGGCATTCTACAATGGTTTCCCTGGTATAGAACCAGTATTTAATTTGGGGACATATAAAGGAAAAAGTTTTTAATAAATTCATTGTTACTTTCAATAAATATTGCAACATAATGTGCTATGGAATACATGCTTTATTTAACTGATATTACACAATAGATGTATCAAAGGTCCTGTTGTAAGATGTTGGCTTTAAAAAAACCTGATTTTTCTTTGGTCATAGCAATTTGACCATGTATTTGCCTCAAGGCATAACACTAAAACTATGCAATGGAAATGCTTTGTTTGGCTTTTGGACAATCATGAATATAAAAAATAACCTGTAGTATTGAGTGATGCCACCTTCCAAAGGGACATTTTATTCCCAATTCCTGTAGACTGATCTGATAATAAAAGGTTTATAACTTCTTCTAGTTATAAAGTAGGTTTTCCTGTGTCATGAAGGAAATGCTTTCTTTTGGCCTTGTACTCTGAGCACTTGGAAAAGCAATAGCTGTCTTCTCAGGTCCTGAGACAATAGTTAAGCAAAAGAGCCTTCTGGTAGTTCTTTACAAGCAAGAAGCTACACAGCCAAGATAGCCACAAAGTGACAGGAGAAATTGGGGAAAGAAATGCCAGGAAAAGAGTCTGGCAGCCTATTCTAAAACCAGTCATTCAGGAAAAGGGCAGCCTTGGGATCAGAAGAAAAAGTGAACCAGCCAAGGAGAGGGCAATACATTCAGTGGCAGGTAGACCTATATTCCCTGTTGTTTTTTGAGGTGGGTGACAACAGAAGCAATCTTCTGACAACCAACTAGAGAGACAGACCAGAAAGAACAGCACTCAAATAACTAATTCTTTATCAAGAACACAGTTTTTGAGTCTCCTTCTACTCCATCAGCTGAATATCAATGATCTCTGAAGGGTAAGATTTGTCAACTCATGTAATCTATAGGAGTCCCAGCCAGTTCCCTCTTAGATTTAGATTTAGATTTTACTTTATTTGTATGCCGCCCTTTTCCCTGGGGGGACTCAGGGCGGCTCACAATTCAAGGGAAGGGAGGAATAGACAAGTTACAAACATGAAGACAGTACACCGTTAAAAAGCACAACAGTCATACCATTCGAGTGGGGTTGAAGTCTTTAGCCCCAGGCCTGTCGGAACAGCCAGGTTTTAAGGGCTATGCGGAAGGTCTGGAGGGTGGTGAGGGTACGAATCTCCACGGGGAGTTCGTTCCAGAGGGTCAGAGCAGCCACCGAGAAGGCTCTCCTCCGGGTAGTTGCCAGTCGACATTGGCCGGCTGATGGAATTCGGAGGAGGCCTAATCTATGGGATCTTATTGGTCTAGTGGAGATAATTGGCAGTAGGCGGTCTCTCAAGTACCTTCAATGAATGCTTTTACTAAAGCAGAATTGCATGTACTTTCAACTATGCGGAGATGAGGTGCCTTCCTTTTTACAGGAAAGCAGCTATTTTCACTTCCAGATGCCCATTCTGTGAAGCCTATTTATCCTGTCGATTCAGAAGCAGAAAGTGAGACCAATGGAGTAAAGAAAAGGCTACAACTCCTAACAGTCTTCAGCCTAAGTAATCTGGAAGGCCTCCTATTTTCTTTGGGAAAATAAGGTAGAAGCCATATTCCATAGGGCTGCATCAGGAAAGCAATATCTCTCAGTTAATAACATTATGCACTTCGCATTTTGTCATGAATTGGATACACCTAAATTCCTATAGCTGTGATTACAATAGCAAACAGAAGAATGCTCTTTTAATTTATACCATATGTTTTATTTTATTCCAAGAAAAATATACCTTTTGTAAAATCTTATAAAGAAAAGCAATAAGTTACAATAAGAAATGAGAATAATGGATTGTAGCCAGACATATGTCTGAGAGTTCAGAGAAATATTTAGAACAGCCAGCATTAAAAGTTAACAAGATTTTCAAGTGGGTGATTACTTAAAGTTTCACAGGAAAAACTACAAGTGTGTCTTCTCTGGTCAACTCCTTCACTAAAAATGTAATGTTGAAATAAGAAATTCCCTCTCAATCTTCTCACACTATCTGAAAAACCATAAATTCTGAAATTCAGCATTAGCAAATAATTTATCCAATTTATAGACAGGTGCAATCCTAAAGGACTTTTGATGGCAGATAAAAATACACAAAATATATACCATCAAATAAAAGTAAAACACAAATTGCAAAATATATAGCAAAGCCAATTTACAAATCCAACCAAATGCCCTCCAGAAGGGCTCTGTTTCCAGCTGCTTCTCTGATATCCAGTGTAAGAGCAACTTCTTCCAGTTAGATCAGATTTTTATCATGGTGCCACTGAGGCTGAGATCAAACTATAAGTAAGAGTGTATTTTAGAGAGTGTTATCAGGGTGGATTGGTAACTTGTTTTTCAAAATATCTGGAATGTTAATGGATAAAAAAGATACCTTAAGGCAGGGGTGTCAAACTCGATTTCATTGAGGACTGCATTAGGGTTGTGTTTGACCTTGGGAGAGGGGCAGGGGGCATGGCTGGCTGGCGTGGCCAGCTCGATGTCACTCAAAAACCTGCTCCAGCCCTCTGCCAGTGAAAACAGCCCCACAGGTCATATCTAAGCACCCTGCAGGCCGCATTGGGCCCGCGGGCCTTGAGTTTGACACTCCTGCCTTAAGACATCCATTTTGTCCTTTTCTCAATGAGAAGATCCACCCACAAGGAAGGAGAAATTATTTCTATATTTTAAGAGGTGGAAAATTCCAGGGGTAGTAGGGGGGAACTACAAAATGAACGCTGCAAGGTCATATATGGTCCAGAAGTTACCTTCTCTTGTTTTATTTGTTTGTTTTATTTTCCACCCTTTTCATGGTTCAAGGTGACTCAATACCATTAAAAAATGGTCTACGTACATGAGTTCAACAATGGCTCTTCATGTTATTTTACTGTTGCAATATAAAAATGACTCAAGCTGCTGCTCCTACCTCAGAAGGTATGACTACCCAAAAGACAAAATATATGAATCACGCTGGGTTAATACTGCAGACCTGAGTATCGGGTATAGTGAACAAATGTGACAAAACAAGGTAAAGGTGGCATTGGAGAGTTATGAATGAATTAGAAATAAACATTTTTAAGAATATTGGCCTGAACTTTTCTTTTTCTGCATTATAAGCGAAAGAGGCACAGAAGGAGTTGGTAATGGTGAAGAAATCCCCAGGAGAGAGGAAGAAAAGGAAAGAAGGAAGGAAGACATTGTCCTTTAACCAAACCAACTTATTAGTAACTAGTGTTGGAATTTCATACCTGGCTTGCTGAATAGCCTCCACCCACTCTTCTCCATCTGCTTCTTCCTCACAACGGAGCTCAAGCGGCTTCTGCCCTTCATGGCCAAAGAGGACTGTGAAATAATACTGTAAATAGTTTTTAAAAGGTTTAAATGTAGTAATGTAATGTCAATATAATAATACAATAAAATTAAAATGTAAATATTAACCAAAAAGTATAATCAGTACATACAATGAACCTCTGCTTTATCACAATTCATAGAGCTTTCTCTTGGTGAAAAAGATTTCTGAATTGAACAGATCCTCTACTCAGGAAAAGAATTTGGCTTCAGAAACATATTTGTAGAACACTCTCCCTGTATCTGTTCTAAATACATTATGTTGCTGTTCTTAGGCTTCAGCAATAAAATTACCACAATGCTGCAGTCACTTATATGTCATCATCAGGGGTGGATTGCTGCCGGCATTACTGCCAGTTCGGTAAGCGCACCAGACGTGCATACCACACATGTGCGCAGTTGCCCATAAATAGGTCTGCGCATGCACAGAATATTAAAAAATAGGGGGGGAACATGCCGTGCCGACTGGGCTAGGAGGCGTGGCAGGTCTGGGTCACTGCCAGTTCCGGCAACCCTGGCCAGCAAACCACTACTGGTTCGGCCATCTATAACATATAAAATAGGGAATAGTGACTCCTGGTTTTCTACTTTTGCTGTCCCTTTTGTTGTATAGCAAACCTTGCAAAAAGACTAAATTGGCGAACCTTAAAATTTTAATAGGTTGATAGCTTTTGACTTACAAATTGGGCTTGGTATTGATAAAACATAAACATCAGCAATGGCAATATATAGCACTTACTTATATACCGCTTCATAGTATCTGGTAACCAGTGACATGCAGTGAGGTTTATGGCTGGTGAGGCAAGCAGGCAAAAGCTGCCCTATGTCTGCCAGTGGCGGGGCTTCAGGGGGGCTTTCCGAAAGCCCCCCCTCGAAGCCCCGCCGCGGCTTTCCAAAAGCCCCGACGAAGCCCCGAAGCCCCGGCGCCAGCCTGGTGGCTTCCTACTGGACTCCCATCTACAAACCGACGCCGATCCACCCGGCCTTCTCACACCCCCTGGCTGCTGCAGCTGTCCTGCGGCATCAATCCATAGCACTGGGCTGAACCGCTGCCTGCCCGGAGCCCTGGCGCAGCTTTCCGAAAGCCCCGGCGAAGCCCCAAAACTTCTCGCTGCCGCCGCACCCCCTCACCTCACCCCCCCGCCTCCTCCGATGAACAATCCTCCACTTTCTTCAACTCAGACGGAGCCGGGACACCCAAGCTGCTGGTGGCGGCGGGGCCACCTGAGCGCCCATGATCCCCCCTCCGCAGCCAGCCAGCCCAGCCAGCCCATTCCTCCTCCAGCGCGGCGAGCTCCAGCAGGTGCGAGGGGACTGGCAAAAGAAAGAAAATGCCAGCCTGCCAGCAGAGGCAGGTAAAAGACCCGCCTCTGCTGGCAGGCTGCCCCTTTCTTCTCAAACAAGCTGACCTCCCTGCTTTCCCCCTTTCCTCTCTTCTCAAACAAACTCTCTCTCAAATTGAGAGAGAACTTGTTTGAGTGAAGTAAAGAAACAAACACACACACATACACATACACAAATTACTTACAATAAAAAAATACTTACAAATTACAATAATTTTGAATTCCTCCCCCCTCCCTCCAACCCACATACCTTTTCCAGATGTTTCACAGAGGATTTCAATTCTGCTCTTGTCTGCCATGATGAAAATATAAAAATGTAAAAAGAAAAAGGCAAGAGCTGCTGAAGCCAGGCTGGGTTAGCTGCTGCCAGAGTCCCCAATGGATGACCCTGCTTAACTGTTTAAAAAAAGCCTCTTAAAAAAGTGTCCTCTACAGGAGGAGGCGAGAGAACTACGTGCCTCCTCTACATAAGGAATTTTTCGGCTTTTAACCCTTGCTTAACTCTGCTCAAGTGATCATAAAGATAGATTAAATGAGGCACATGGTTTTCTTGCCTCCTCCTGCCTCTTTTTTAGAGGCTTTTTTAAACAGTTTTAAACAGTTAAGCACTAAGCAGAATCATCCACTGTGACTCTGGCAGCAACTATCTCAGCCTTTTTCTTTTTATTTTTTTGTTTCTTTTCATGATGACAGTGGTGATGCCCTGCCTCCCCTGCTTCCCCTGACTGCACGTCCCTGCTGGTAACCAACAGGAGACAAAAATCTTGACAAAATGAATGAGACAAACATAGTATGTCCCCGTAAAACATGTAACAAAACTAAAATATGGTTTAGCTGATACAACAGAATATCCTTTCTTTATATAGCATCTTATTAAACCACTCTCCACAAGCAAATAGCAGTATACTAAAGCAGGCTCTTAAGAAGGTTATAGTATTTAGCTTATCAAATGGTTAACCAGCTTCAAATTAATATGCAAATTCCAAAACCTAAAGCCACCAGATTTCTTATATCTACATTTCTATAACCAGAATTTGTTTTCTGGTCACTCTTGCTGCTTTCCATTACATCTACGAAAAGAGCCATGACAAAATCTCAAATGACAAAATCCCAAAGCCCCAAAATAAGCTCCAATGAAGATTGTCATCACACGGAGGGGGGGGAGCATGGCCAACACAGGAGGTGGTGAGTGCATGGGGGCAGATAGTATACAGCAGCAACCACAGCCTGTGCAGCACAGGTGAGTCCCAGCTCTGCGAGCAGGACCCTCCAAGCAGATTTCAATCCATCCCACCATCTCTTGGCTTGACTGTGGCCCTGAGGGCAGAGAAGGCCACGTGGCACATCGGGATCACCTGCCTCCCTCTGTGCCTTTGCCTGCTGCTGGTGCCACTGCACATCAGAATCACCTGCCCCCATTAAATCAGGTATCAATTTGTCCCACCATCTCTCAGCTTGCCCATGTTTCCCCAAAACTAAGCCTTAATGCATTTTTGGGGGCCAAAAATATAGAAGTCCTGGTCTTATTTCTGGAGAAACATAAAGCAGTTTATGTTCTAAATGGACGCTTTTGTTCATAATCAAAAAGCACACCAACTCAGAGACAAGCTTGGATACATAAATAAGATATCAGTGTTCCACATAATGTACCCATAACTTACATATATACTGATAATTTGCAATTGATTATTTTAAAAGGAAATGTGCAGATAAAGCAATCATTAAAGCCATCCATGTGACACAGCTTGTTTGTTGTTGCTATGTATTTAATTTGGTAGCTAGCAAAGGTTAAGATATCTCAGTAACAACTTAACATGCCATCTTTGAAATCTAGTCTTAAATGTATGGACTTGTCGTTCACTTGAGCTAAAAATGGCTAGAGCTGTAAGAAGTATAACAGGTGTGCTGATTACAGTTTGGAGAAAAATATTATACTAGTTCGTTTACAGTTCTCAGCTCATTGGCATACTTAAGAACATCTACTGCTAGGAAAATCTTGTTACAAATCTCAAGATTAGTAAATAATCTATTTTTTCATCTCAAGATTAGTAAGTAATCTATTTTTTTTAATGAACTAAATTTGAAAACTGGGAATCCAAAAATGTCAAATCATATTTCATATACATTTATCTTGTTAATTATCTGCTTTCCGATAATAATAATTCTGCACAAGAACATAGTTTTCCTAGATAGACCTTCTGTTGCCTAGGAGCTTTTGCATGACCCAGCACCCTGCTGACACTGTTCTCATGTTCCTACTCTGGGCAAGCTGTGCATAAGAGCAAGGATTCTTGGTTTGGTTTTATGGTGAAGTCATATACTTGGTATATATATATGAGCATGGCTATATGAAATCTCAGGTCCTGATCAAAAACTCTACAACAAAGCAAAGGAAGAAACCTGCTACATTTAATGGATTTTATCCATGAATTTACCCTGTATTACAAATTAGTTACCACAGGTTAGATATACACTAATTCTGAAAAATGGTCCTAGGTAATCCTCATTTAGTTATCTATCACAGTTGAGGCAGCATCTCATTTGTTAAGTGAAGCTGTCACATCTTTAACTTCAGTAAGGTACTTGACAAAGTAGACCATAGCCTACTTTTGGAGAAGATTGAAAAAAACATGGGATAAACAGTATCAATATAAGATGCATTCAAAATTGGCTGACCAACTGTACTCAGTATTTAGTCATCAATGAAACTATATCTATATATTTATGGAGAGAAGCATGCAGTAGAGTATCTCAAGGTCCTGTCTTAGGTCTAGTACAGGGCGGGGCATAACCTTTTCCTAGGGGGTCACAGCAACACTTGTAATAACAACACAAATAATTCATACACCATTCGAAAGCCCATCAAAAACTGAGTTTATTGACACGATTTAATAGTCAGTATGACCACCATTAGCCCTTCGAACAGCATTCAAACGAGGTGCCTCTCGAAAGGCAATGCATTTTATTCTGTCAATGATCCTTTGTTCTTCCGAATCGAATTTTCCAGCCATTCTTAAAGCAAATTTAACATTTAATAGCTCATTCAATTCAGTTTTTTATGGGCTTTAAAATGAGGTGTCGCGGAAGTTGTAAACTGCTGTCGATCTTGCTGTGACCCCCTAGGAAAAGGTTATGCCCCGCCCTAGAATTGCAAAATAATGACTGTTTGAAGATTTGTTGTGTTCTTATCCACCTCGTTTGAATGCTGTTCGAAGGGCTAATGGTGGTCATACTGACTATTAAATCGTGTCAATAAACTCAGTTTTTGATGGGCTTTCGAATGGTGTATGAATTATTTGTGTTGTTATTACAAGTGTTGCTGTGACCCCCTAGGAAAAGGTTATGCCCCGCCCTGTACTCTTCAACATTTTCATGGGGCTGCCCTTGAAAAGCATCTGGAAGTTTCATTTGGTGCAAAAGGCAGCAGCCTGAATGATTTTGTGTATACCTCGGTGTGCACATGTATCACCTCTCCTGCGGGAGCTGCACTAGTGGCTCTAGAGATTTACTTCTGGGTGCAATTTAAAGTGCTGGGCTTTAAAGCCCTTTATGGCTTGGGACCAGGTTATCTGCGGGACCGACTCTTGCAGGTCACATCTACTCATCCCACTAGAGCGTGGAGACAAGGAATGTTGCAGGTCCTATCCCCTAGAGAGATACACCTGGTGGGACCCAGAAGAAGGCCCTTCTCCGTGGTGGGTCCCTCTCTATGGAACTTCATTCTCTCAGACATTAGAATAGCTTTCACTTGAACGCTCGTCTAGAAGGTATTAAAGATCTGGTTCTGCCAGCAGGCCTGGGGAACCCAGAGCGGGACGAAGTTCATTAAATGGCTTGTGTGGTGTGTTGTCACGGGGTGGGGTGGGTGGGAGTCTATTATATTATTTTATTAGATTAATTTCTTCTATTACTTTTATTTTTTATATATGATGTTTTTATATTCCTGTAAGCTTCCTTGAGTCGCCTTGTGCAAATAGGCGGCAATAAAAGTTTTCTAAAGAAATAAATGTTTTTTTTAATATATTAATTAGCATTCACCTGGGAAAACAATATATATATATATATATATATATATATATATATATATATATATATATATGTATATGTATATGTATATGTATATGTATATGTATATGTATATGTATATGTATATGTATATGTATATGTATATGTATATGTATATGTATATGTATATGTATATGTGTATATATATATATATATATATATATATATATATATATATATATATATATATATATATATATATATATATATATATATATATATATATATATATATATATATATATATATATATATATATATATGTCTTAGGTCTTTTAATGCACTTTTTAAAAATAATGTCTTGTTTATTTTGTTTTGTTTTTTTAACTTTTTTTAAATAAAAAAATGGAAAAAAAGAATGTGGAGTGCTTGAGGTTTGAGGGTAAAGGAGTACTTCACAGTGCAATCCCAAGAAAACAATACAGCAGTTTTAAAAAGATGCTTTAAAAATGCTTTGTATAGGCTTTTAAATACAAAACATTCTACAACCTTATATTTTTACTAGCTTTAATACACATTATGGCTGTTATTATACTATCAGATTTATGCTTGAAAAATTTTGATCCAGCAAAATATATGCATGGAGAAATCTGATTACATGTTCAATCCCTTTTAATGGAACCAATTTGAAGCAATATTTTAAAAAATAGAGTTTCTATTTCCTCAACATTTCAGTCTAAGGAAAAGATAGAACATTTCTGTGCAGGGACTGAATGCTACCCTGACTTCACAATCATCCAACCTCAGGCATTTCTAGGAAGCATCACCTATACTAAGCCCAAAGGAAAAGTTGACAAACACACTAGGTAGTTGCATATTACTGTGAAAAGACAACTCAAACCCAGCTGCATCTAAATTTCCCCCATTCTTCTGTTCTCTAGGGTAAAAATATTCCCAGGTAGGAGGAGCTGAATGTCTGCACACTACTGTACCTTTCAAATTGCTTCAAGAAAGGACTTCACTTCAATTGCTCACTATTCTATGGTTCCCCTTCAAAAGAAATGATTTCTGGTAGGACAAAAAATACAGAAGATTATTGGGGTAATACAGATGATTGTTAATTAAAGATTATCTATATCCTTTGGGAGGGACACAGTGGCTCAGTGGCTAAGACGCTGAGCTTGTGGATCAGAAAGGTCAGCAGTTCAGTGGTTTGAATCCCTGGAGCTGCATAATGGAGTGAGCTCCCATTACTTGTCTCAGCTTCTGCCAACCTACATGTTCGAAACATGTAAAAATGCAAGTAGAAAAATAGGAACCACTTTTGGTGGGAAGGTAACAGTATTCTGTTCGGTGTTAGGTCATGATGGTCACATGACCACGGAGATTTCTTCGGACAGCGTGGGCTCTTCGGCTTGAAACGGAGATAAGCACTGCCCCCTACAGTCAGGAACGACTAGCATATATGTGTGAGGGGAACATTTACCTTTACATTTATATCCTTTGTAAAACATCTTGAAAGAGACAGCCACTGAGAAATAAAAGCCTAATTTTGGAGGGTTTAGTTAATTGAGTCTCAACTGAATCTTGAGTGAAGACAAGTCTTCACTCAAGATTAACTTCCTAGATCTTGCAATGTTTTTAAAATTAATACAATGAAATAATTGTCTATATTTTGCACTTAATATTACCATTAAATATTCAATGTTTTTCTACCCCTTTGGTCAATGGATCTCTCTGTTTTTCTACCTCTCTGGGTCAATAACTCTTGATGAGGGGTGAGATTTATTGTATGTAAACTTTCCCTAACTAGACATCCCTTCTGGTTCTGAGATGACATCGGGTTCAGAAAGCACATCTGAAAGTTTTATTTTGTTCAATAAGGGTATTCCCTGTTGAAATAATGAAAAAATAAGAACTGATACATTAAAGTTCTTACTGGAACTCAGCGCATTCTATGACAGAAGTTATCTGAGAGGAAAAAATTGAAAGTATGTTCCTACCAATAGTAGCCACTTTTCCTTATCTAAATTATACTGCTTTTAGTATACACTTCATCTTATGATCTATTACTTTAAAATGTGCAATTAATTCAACTGAAACGTTTTGGGAAGGCTTCCAAAATGTTACTCTCAGCAAATTGTTTTTGGACTGTGTTAACTATATTACAATCATTTTTTCCATTTAAAGGCTAAGTTTCCCACCATACCCCACCCTATCTATATCCTTCCTGCTCTGGACCATTTAAAAGTAATCTTACAATTACGGTTACGGTTTTAATGTATGAATACAAAAATGGCACAACACCCTATTTCTGCAGTCTAAGAACATGAGTAGAAAGAAAAATACAACTAAGTTCAGAAGCATTTATTTCCCAGAAAATTATGGGACTGCAGTCGAAATGCCATGTGTTCTATGCTCTCATTACCTTTTATTTGCACATTAAGTTGTTGTCAGAAGCAGCTGATAAAATAACTATTGCAGTCTGGGGATAGTTAGCAATCTTAGATAGAATCATACGAAACAGAATTAAAAAATCTTGCATTTTATTCAGTTTGGTATTTTAAAAGTAGAAAAGAAAATTCAAGCTGCATATCAATTTAGAATTCTCTTATTGGCAAAGTTGATTAGGTTTTGCCCTCCAATCACATCACCCAGATTTTAAATCACTTCCATGTAAAGGGGATCACATAAATAAGGGCATACGTTTTAATATTTTACATTCCTTTGAGTATTATTTGTTTTTTAATTCTAAAACCACCAAAGTTTTCAATGACTCTGAGTGGGATACATATTTAAAACCAAAGAAACCCCAGGGCAACAAAAAAAGAAGGCAGTCATCCCGAAAGAACAGACATAAAACTCCTCAGAAATGAGAGACTAGATGTGGTGGAATCTCCAGATAGACTAAAGGGAAGTGTTAAAAAGGAGGCGAGCTAGATGCCTTGCATTGCAAATGAAGTTCAGGCTTGACTTCCCCCTGAATCTGAATCTGATTGTTCCCAAGGAAATTCAGTGAGTCTGGTGAGATTCTTGTAACATAGGTTACTAACAATAAAGTTGCCACAGTCTTTCAGAGGAATGTTGATAAGCACCGACCTTATCTTCCTTGAAAGGCTATCAGAGACCTAATTGCCAAATGCAGAGCAAGGCCAAACTTAGCACAGTCAAACACAACTTTGCAAAGCGTGAAGCTTCCTGCAAAGGCTTATGTCCTGTTTGCTCCTTTTTATGTCTTATGGGAAGGGCCAATCATCTCCAAGCCTTACTCCCGAGTCGACCCTGTTTTCTTAATTGTTCTTGCCTTCTGGCAGCTCTGCATATGCGCACACTGGGAACAGATTCCCTTTGTTCTTCTGCCTCACTGATGTCAGACTCCTGATGCTCTGGAAGCAGCAAATAATTACCCTTGCCCTGCTCTCTGCCTCCGACACAGAGCCATTGTCCAAGCCTTCCCCAGACTCCAGGACTGGCCCATGTTCCTCCCCAACCTCCTCACTGTCTGACTCTGCTGCCAGTTCCGCAGATCGGTGGCAGATCACAACAGATTCTTGTTGATTGTGCCTGACGCTATATGAAAATCCAGTTCAGCAATGACAGGAATTGGCACATAAGACAGACACCTGCTTTTTGAACAGGAGCTGAGAGTCCAAGAAAACTTCCAAATTGGGCATCAGTATCATTCAGGGATGTGCAACCCCATTCAGAACTTGAAGTGTAAAACCCTGGTTTTGAAAAATCCAAATCCTGATAGCCAGTTGGTCTGACCTTAAGTCTATGCCTCCCATTCAGTTCCCTTTAGCTTCCAAGGACAGAAATCTGATAGCATCACTTTGTCAATCAGCATCTTGATGGTACCTGACTCCATGCCAATGCATAACTTTACTCAGCAGCTGCCTATAGATATTACAACAAGAGATGAAAGAATTGGATTCTGTGGCGTCCGGTAGTTTAAAGGCTTTGGACTTGATTAGCCCCTTCCCACCATCACCAACTGTAATCAGACAAAAAAAGAATCACTACCACCACCCCACATAGGACACAGTACATAGTCAATCCAGAAGAATACCACAATTGATGGTATCCAAAACTGCTAGAACTCCGCTGAGATCATCAAAAAGTACTGCTGTGCCTGAAACTCAACTAGTAATCTTAGTGCCTCCAGGAAGTTCTGAAATTCCAACCTGACCATCTTTCTCAACAAACTGCTCCCAAAAGAGAGGGTGGAGATTAGACAAAGGTGTTTTTAAAATCTATATGAATACAGTCCCTTCAACATAATATTTCATTATTGGATTGTTTCTGTATGTATTTCATTGGTATTTTAAATCTACATTTTTAAACTTTATATTATCTTTTTGTTTTTTGTTCTTGTTTAAACTGTATAATCTCTTTATGTTTTACAATCTTTGATAGCAACTTGACTGTAAAACAGGAAGGTGGGGTATAAGTCAAACAGTTTGACTGATTTTCATTTTGTTCCATTCTTTCTCCAAAGAATTCAGGGTGGCATTTATTCCCCAGGCACAAAAATGTAGCTAACTCCAGGAAAAGGAGTGATTGGTTGAAGATTGTTTATTCAAGCTCTCCTTATGAAAAATAAGATAAAATAAAAACCGCACCCAAAATTCCAGTGTAATACAATTCTACTTTATCCTCGGCTTCCTGAGCAGATAAGCAATTAGGAGCCAGTTATATAAAAGAGCAATATTTGAATAACTAGATAGTTCAGAACTAAGGTCCTACAGCTCAGACATAATAAAATTATATCTGAATTAGTTTGCAAATGAGCTGCGTCCTTTTGTCAAGTAATCTAACAATCTCAGAACACAATTTCTCTTAATTGCCAATAAAACTTCAGAAAAAAAACACAAATGAAGGTTACACTTCACCAAAGCAACACAGGGAAAATAAAATTTCAAAACAGGGGAGAATATCTGCAGACATTTACCTGTATCTTCATAGAATATTCAAACAAAAAGCACACAACAATATCATAAGCAGATGATAAATCCCCATTTATCCAAATCCTATCAATAAAACAATATCATCTTATGGGATCAGGGAAGTATTTTTCCTAACACTGTACTTGCCTTTGGTATAGCATCACCTTCAAGATCTGTATGGTCTCAACTCTGCTATCCTTTAGGAACCTTTGAAAACCTGGTTCTTCATTTAGGCACTAGAGTGAAATTACTTATGATTCTAATAGGAAGTCATAACTTTACATTCTGTCTAATTCTGGAACTGCTATTTTATCATCTTGATTTCTTTAATTTAGAGTCTTCGAGAATGGGTGTCATATAAATAAAGTAAGCCACCTTGGATAGCTTGCAAGCCAATGCAAATGAATGAATATGATCAGTTTACAGATAGGAATCCAAACATATTGTGAAACTATTAAGTAGTGGAACATTCTTCATGTTAAAGTTGTAGGTGCTCCATCATTGGAGATTATCAAATAAAGATTGGAGAACCATATATCTAGAATGATCTGAGGCAGGTGTAGGATTCTATCTGTTTGGACTGGTTCGGGTGAAGCGGTAGCTCTGAAGATCAGCTGGAAGCGAACCGGTTTGCTCCCACTAGCAAGTGGGCCCGCCCGCCCGCCCCTGTGCTTTACCTACCTTTATCTTCACAGCTAAGTCACGCAGCAGAGTGGATTGCCACGCCTCAGCTGTTTTCCTTTTCAAGCAGTAATCCAGAAGGTAAGTCTTCTCTAAACTGTTCACACACGCACAGCGAACCGGTTGTTAAACCAGTAGGATCCCACCCCTGACCTGAGAGTTCCTGTCTGGGCTAGAAGAGGTTCCTTCCAACCCTGTGATTATATGATTTTCTGAATCTCCAGGAATATTGTTTATTCTACAGTTCATCATAAAAACATGAAATCAATAAAGAAAGTTGAAACAAAAACTATTTGCTTTATTCTCTAAGGGGAAATTGATCTAGTCTGTTTTCTTAGCAATTTCCAGTACCATTAACTACAATGTTCTTCTCGGCTAGTTATTAGTAGTGGGATATTAAGGCAATATATTACAATGGTGCCATTCCAAGTAAATAATGGATTGCAGAAGATGATATTGGGGAATTATTGCACTGCTCTTTGACAACTAACTATCTTATCAGGTTCATTAGGATTCTATTTTATCCCTAGAGATTTTAAATATTTCTGTGAAACGACCTGAAGAGGCTATCTGAGAATATGCGCTTTTGTCATCAATATCAAGATTACAGTCAGTCCTATCTTCTTTTTTCAACTAACACAAGCAAAACAGTTGATGCTCCAAACTGATGTGTGAGCAGTTAATAGACCGGATGACAGATAATAAACAAAACAGCTACCGTTTATAAATTGTTCCCTAGTTCACCACAATTACATAATGTTTTCTCTGTTCAGGAGGGGCTTTGATGCCTAAGCATTCCATTTTACTGGAATGGTAGGCTTAGATAAATGTTTTTCAAATTTGGCAACTTCAAGATGCATGCTAGCTGAGGAATTTCGGAATTTGAAGTCTCTGCATCTGAAAGTTGCCAGGCTTGAAAAACATTGGCTTAAATCTATCATATAGTATTTATCTTAGACCCACATTTTTTCAGTGCTTCAAAATGTCTTTTAACACCTTAGGCGGATACACTTGGACAAAGGCAGTCTCAATTATTGTCACTAAATACAGTGTTAGAAGGGCCAGCTTGGGGACAGAGCTCCACAAAATCTGTATGTAGCCAAATCAACACCGATGATGGCATAGAATCAGTAAATCATCAATAAATAATTAATCAACCAGTGTGCCCATGAACAATTCCTTTGAGATTCACTCATCTTCCTGCCTCTCTACAATCTCCAATATTAACATATCATTTAGAATACCTACACAAATTCCAAATCTATATCATCTATATCACAAGTCCTACACATCCTTGAGTGAATTCCAATGTATCTTTTGCATATGAACATGACAATACTAATATTTCATTTATTATTTCTTGGAGTTTACATGACACTTCGATGCATCAGGAGTTTGACCAGCTTATATTCCCTTCTTATAATAATAATATTAAATAGGAAAATCAATATGACAAAATAACAATACTAACAAAAACTAAATTACAGGTGACTATACCGACCAAGGAAAATTATTGTTCGCTATTTAAGAAAAAAACACTTTATAGTAGCTATTAGAATGAGTCTGATTAAAATTTTAAATTTAGCTTGAAATTATATTACAAACTACAGTATTACCAAAGTGTATACTGTTCTGTTTTTCTTAACATTTTATTTCAGCTGCTCTTCCTTAAATAATTCACTATGTTAAGTAGCAATTTGAAAAGCTGATAAATCTTGATAAATTTATTTTAAAAATTCTGCCAGTCTGCCTGTACATACTGGACCATAATACTGAAACCAGTTTGAGAAATTCTCTCCTTCTTTCATGATCTCCAATTTCCATTTGCAACACTGCAGCATCACAAAACATTTTTTCTCAAATATAATATGCCTATCATATTCATTACATACATTAATATTTGAGCTTCAAAAATCCAGGAAGTCATTAGATAGCAGCAAACTGATATAAAAAGCGTTAACTCTTGTGATCATCCATCTTTGTAACCCACATATGTACACCTACAATAGGCCCCAAGTGATCTTGATATTGTAGTTAAACAGAGATAAACAACAAAATGGTTTTTATAGTACCTATTTTAAGCCGTTCTCTTGCTATATGTAAGAATAATTTTAAAATAATTTAAAGAGAATTTAGAACAATTATATTTTAATTTTTAGTTCCAAATATTAGGAAAAAAAGCACTTTGTTGTCTAAATTTCTGCTTCTCTTTTACATTACAGTGTATCTTGGAGGAAGAAAAGTGTCAATTTTTTCTTACGAATCTTTTCTTCTGCAACTCCTAAAAATCTATCTCAATTTTTCCAAGGTGGATTTCAAGAACATAGGGGACACCCAAGAGAATGATGAGTATGGACCATCTCATCAATCTACCTGTAAGAACAAATATTATAGTTTGTAACATTTTGCTCCATGTAACATTAAATCTAATCAAGGATGTTACAAAACATTACAGGATTTCTGCAAATCTCTGCTGGTCTATGGCCGAATAAAGATTGATCGACTATCAGCAAACCTACCTGAAACTATCCTATCATTCATTGTACTATATTCCAAGGAAATGTGGTATATTTTATTACTTTTCATTTCATATTTTTATTTTTACTCTTTCTTATACTTTACTAATCTTTATATACAGTGTTATAATATACTCAACTACATAGTCCTAGTCTTTGTCTTACAATCCTAATTAGGACCATAATTGGTATTGCTAACTGACATGGCCATAAAGCATGACATTATGTGATCATGTTACCTGTGCAATGGTAATTCTGGCAATCCCAGTTGCCATTTTTAAACAAGGACCACACAGGTTGCTAAGAGAGGATCTCATGTGATTACTACTTCAAACTCATTCCTGCTGGTTTCCCCATTGACTTTGCTTGTCAGAAGCCAGCAAGGAACATGGGAAATTGTGATCATATGACGACAGGAATATTGTGGTGTCCATAATTACAAGGACCTATCCTAAGTATCCTTCGTTCAATGCTGTCGGAACTTTGAACAGTAACTGAATAATTGTCATAAGTCAAGGACTACCTGTATAAGCATTAACCTACAGTTTTAGTGGCCTAGCCTGGTTCAATAAACCAGGATATTTGTGTTTCATGCAGTGATATGCAGTCCTTTAACACTTTCTATGATCAGGCTGAACAAACTATGCAAACTATAAATTGTAGCTGACAAGGCACTATAGTGTGACACTCTCCAGCCACCCATAGCTCTCCAACTTTTGTAACATATAAACAAATAGACATGTTGTTCTTTGTAACTTTTATAGGACATTATTCTTCTTACTAGACAGCATATTCTCCATTAGGAAAAAGATACTGCTGAGCTTAACAGAGAAAGGAGACAGATAAAAGAGAAATGAAGGAAGATGGAGGTATAATGCTAGCAAACCAAAGATGGACACAGAATTTGGTAGTTAAAGGTTTGTTCATGGGGACAGGCAGGTACAATCCAGGGAAGAGTGCTAAAGAAGAAAACCTTTCGCGGAATGTTTCTACCTAGGCTGAAGAACAATGGCCAACATTCTGCTAGAAATGTAAGAGCAAATGGAGTTCAAGAGAGAAAAAGAATGGCAGCTAGAGTAACTATTTCTTACTTGCCTTTAAGTGGGAATTAGGATAGAATTTGCTAAATGAAAAGGGGAAAAATACAAAAGAGTTGCTGATCTGCTGTGTCTTAAATTAAAATCTCAAAAACTCAGAACCTGTGAAATATGGATAATTGTTTCCAGATTAATTAGGATTCAGAAATTGAAATTAAACCATGGCTTCATATCCTTTTTTAGAAAACATTAATCTTAACTTTCCATTCTAACTAGACCAGAAAATGCTGATAATTGCAGTTAAGGCGTTTCACTTATGCAGAGCAAAGAGCGAAGCAAGAGAAAATGGAAGGCAGCCAGGTGCTTGAAAGATATTTTACATATCAATTTTTATCTTAATATATCATTTGTTAGAGACATGGTGGCTCAATGGCTAAGACACTGAGCTTGTCGATCAGAAGGTTGGCATTTTGAATCCCTAGTGCCGCATAATGGAGTGAGCTCCCATTACTTGTCCCAGCTTCTGCCAACCTAGCAGTTCAAAAGCATGTTAAAATGCAAGTAGAAAAATAGGGACTACCTTTGGTGGGAAGGTAACAGCATTCTGTGTGCCTTCATGCCAGCCACATGACCACAAAGACGCCTTTGAACCATGCTCTTTGGATTTGAAACAGAGATGAGCACCGCCCCCTAGAGTCAAGAACGACTAGCATATATGTGCGAGGGCAACCTTTACATTTATCATTTGTTGCCTCAAGAATGTCCACAAATTATGGTGTATGTTTTTAATGGCCAAAAATCCAGGATCCAAAACTTGACAGCCTTCAAAGATCAAAATTAAGTAACCCCGTAATGGGACATGATACGTAACTCCTTTAAAGGACAAGGACAGTATATAGTAAATCTTATTTCCTGTATGTGTGTGTGTGTGTGTGTGTGTGTGTGTGTGTGTGTGTGTGTGTGTGTGTTATATATACATACATACATACACACACATATACATATATATATATATATATATATATATATATATATATATATATATATATATATATATATACACACACACACACACACACACATACATACATATACATATACATATACATATACATACATACATAAACAAACCTACATTTACTGTCTTCCAATTTCCTTTAAGTTAATTTTAAGAGATTATATCAGGTATAAAGATCAGAACTACATGTGAAGTTCTAATTAAACTGATTTATTACTATTCATGTCGATGCACAGATATCTTATTCAATTAACTGTTAGCAGGAGTGGGTTGCTGGGGGTTCGCAGGAGTTCGGGAGAACCTCTAGTTAAGATTCTGTGCAGTTCAGAGAACCCCCAAATCCCACTCCTGGCTGGCCCTGCCCACCCTGCCCGGCCCCTCCCAGGAGTCCCCATATGGTGGGTGCCATTGTCCTTGGTCTCATGGATCTCTCAATGGCTTTTGATACCATCAACTTTGATATCCTTCTGAGCCAGCATTGGGATTTGGAGGGGAAAGTACAGTTTTGCAGTCACTTTCCTCCTATTTCTGCAGCTAGTCAATATTAATAAGAGGGGAGAGGTCAAACTGTAGGTTCCTGTACTGCAAGGTTCCTCAGGCATCCGGTTTGTGTCCTAATCCTATCCTCATTACCATTTAAATGAAACTCATGCAATTGGTACAAGGGCCATATTGAAGACCGTTTATTACTGGCTAAGAATAATCGAGATGGAGGAAGGGAAGTTAGTAAAAATAGCGCTAATGGAACAGATTATCTCAAGTAATAAAAATAATTGGTTATCAAGAATTTGGTATTCCTTTAAACTGGCAGTAGCACGATCTTAGGCAGATCAGAACTTGGATTACACAGAGATTTAAGAACATAAGTGCACAATCAGACATTACACAAGTGTCAGCAGCAAAAGTTTGCCCCTGGTTATCAGTAAATTTTAAAATAGAAAAATATTTAACTTCGCCTTTATCTCCCGTCATAAGGAGATTTTTTTTTTCCAAATTGAGATTGGACCAACTTCAAACAAACATGCTTTGGGGCAGGTATACGGGGGGATCCCTGCAAGTGAAAGAGTCTATTTATGTGGGACGCGGGAAATAGAAACAATGTCCCACGTACTCAGATTTGAGGGAACACCAGTTGGGTAGGATCTTTTATACCAGCACCGCTAAGTCTAAAGAGCGCTTTTTGCAACATTGTTTGTTAGGTATTAATTTGCAGTTGGTGAAATGAATTGCCAAACTTACTGTAAAGTTGATGGAAATAAGGACAAAGTTGGTGCAGCAGAATGTGATAGACTGCAGGAAAGACCCCTTGATGGGGTAGACAAAGGGGTGACATTGTAATATAATTTCAAGCATATTTAATTTGTATCTTAAATTATTGCATTCTATTCTGATTGTATTTTAAATTGTATTTTATTCCATTTACATATTAAATTGTTGTTTATTTCAATCTCATTTTAAATTGCAGTTTTTGTCTCTGGAACTTGGTATTTTGATATGGCCCAAGGGCTAATCAATGAAGATTGATTGATTGATTTAAATGAAACCTCTGGGTGAAGTAATTTGCTGGCAACGTGTGGAATCTTCAGTGTGCTGATGATACCCAGTTATACTGTACATCTCCACCCTTCGCCAAGCAGCTAATGCTATCACAGTGTTCACCAAATGCCTGGATGCTAAGAGGGTCTGGATGGGGAAGAACCAAATTTGATTCGACCCTGGCAAGATGGAATAGCTTTTCCTCCTTCTCCCCATCCCCCATGCCTGATCTAATGATATGCCATCACTGACTCTGGACATGGTTGCATTCCCCTGCATGGAGCAGTTAAGCAATTTTGGGAGTGGGGTCATTCTAGACTTACAGCTATTGATCAATGAGCAGCTGGCAGCTGGGGCTAGAGGGGTCTTTGCATAGATTTATCTTTTACATCAATTACATCCTATCCTGGATTGGGAAGCTTTCCAGTCATGCCTTCATCATCTCCTACTTGATTACTGCAATGTGCTGTATATGGGGCTGCTCATGAGACCACCTGGTCCAGACTGCTGTAACGCATGCTATTCTGGGCATTCCTAGATTTGCGCTTATTATATCCCTGATGTATGAGCTGCACTGGTTCCTAGTTTTTTCCAGGTGCAATTCAAAGTGTTGGGTATCACCTTTAAAGCCATATCTAACATAGGACCAGATTGTCTGTGGGACCGCCTATCCCTGAAGGTATCTTCCCATCTTACAAAAGCTGATAGGGTAGCCATGCTCCAGATCTTGAATATTCCCTCTTGTAGTCCTTAGAAGCATGACTTTTCCATTGCAGCCTTTGCCCTATGGAATACACTCCCTCTTAAGAGGTGACAGATCCTCACTCTTTCAGTTTCCAGATGGTCAGAATATGATGAAAATGTGGTGGGTTGCATCAATGAAGTGTGGTTGTGATGCTAGGTTTTTCTGGATTTGGTTTTAGTTATTATTTAAATATAGTTGCATATATTGTTGCTACTGCTGGGTTGTAAGACACCCAGAGATTGTTTTTTATATTTGACCACTATATAAATGTTTTAATTAAATGAATAAAATGTACTTCAAAGAAGAAAGAAAGAACTCTTCATTATCTGTTTAGGATATTTAATAACATCAATAAATTGTTAAGATAGTATAGTAACTGATAACAGGGATTTTGTGGTATTTTTGACATTCATATACTTCACATCAAATTCCGCGTTCAGATTCTTTGAATTCTTTGAAAATGAAAGCTTATACCCCAGCATGCAACTTTTCATTTTTCATCCTAAACTCTTCAAAATGTATTACACATTGATATACAAATTAAAATGGGATGCACGAACGCATACGCTATAATACATCTGAATAATATTAACTTCAAAGTATAACTATGTAGAAGCAATTAACAAGTACATATTTTCAAGACAAACCTTCTGTTAGTACTCTATGCTTGCAAAATCTACTAATGAAATCTATTTTCACTGATTTCACTGAAGTAAATAAAGTATACTTCAATTTTGTAAGTCATGATGTTTCACTATGTTTTACTAGTGCTTAAGCAAAATCTTCTCTATTCAATTTTACCTGAAATTTAATTTAAAATTAGGCTACAGTGGATGATTTTACTTCTAATTAATAGAGCTTAGTATTGGCATATAAAGCAGAGAATGCATTATATAATATATTGTGCTCAAAAGAATTACTGCAAAATTACCACTTTTGGAAATTAAAAGATTTTTTTGTTTGCTTGACTGCCTGCATTTGCCAATTCAGTATTGTTTCTGCAAATCAAATATTTAATCATATTATACATTAGTATAACTTTTAAATGTTTAATGATACTTGAGATATAAGACTATGATATGAAAAATTAGATAGAGTTGCAATGGCTATATTATGCCTGTTGATGCAAAATGTTATCTATGCTCTCTTTTCTCCCATATTTAAAACCAATGAAGAATCAGATGTTTCAATACTTTACTGAAATGAAATAAACTTCTGGAATAATTATGAACCCCAGAATCCAAATATCCAAATGTATCACAAAGCTTCTCACAACAGAAATCACAACTGAAATGGATAACTTTGGTATTACTGTGTTTTCCCAAAAATAAGACCCAACCTGAAAATAAACCCTAGAATGATTTTTCAGGATGTTCATCAAATAAACCCTACCCCCCCAAATAAGCTCATTAAAATCATCAACCAGATGGACGCATTTAGCACCATATTTCCTCAAAAATAAGATCTAACTGGAAAATAAGCCCTAATGCATCTTTTGGAGCAAAAATTAATATAAGACCCAGTCTTGTTTTTGAGGACACATGGGTAGGTACTTATCTTGATAATTTCAATGTCTGAAAATTTTTGGAAGATTCAGTCTTAACATGTCTAGAGAATGCTATACTGTTACACCGTGGTTACACTGTCCCACCAGAAATTTTAATCCCATTTTATATATCATTCTAGAGTTTCTTCTACCTCAATATATGTTTATTGCTTTATACATAGAATACACTAAATACTTGCATGCACTATAGGTATTTATTGCAACAAAATGATGAAATTGTAAGGTAAAACGAATTGTGACTGTTAGCTACTCAAAAGCCAGCTAATGTATCATCCAGTGGTAGATTTGCAGCATCTACTCCTTATTGGAAACACTGGGTTCTCTTTTACTTAGGTTGTACTCAGGTTTAACCAAATAACAGAAATGTTAGGATCTATGTGACTGTGAAATAATGGTTCCAGGGCAAGTCATGTTAGAGAATGGCAGCATAGAATAAAAAAAAACTGCACTCACATGTAGAATAACAGGAGGCATGCTTGTTACTTTCACCAAAGAGGTCAGTCATCCTCTACTCTCCATACTGTAATGAACTGATAATTTGACCTGTGCTACCTATATCACCACCTCAGATCACCAAACATTGTACTGCAGTGAAATACAGGAAATACAGGTGAAATAAATTCAGGTCTAAAACATAAAACATATTTCCCATTAAATATATTACATTTATTTTTATCAAGATTTTAAGCACATGTATCTCTTTAGCCAAAATTAACATAGAATTTAACAATTGACATAATTAAATATAATTAATATTGTTTGGAGTTGGGGTTGGGGCTAAGACTAAAGGGAAAATGAACTGACCAAGCAAGTGTGTGTCTGTCTGTGTGTGTGTGTGTGTGTGTGTGTGTGTGTGTGTGTGTGTGTTTAGATCATGCTAACTAAGCATGAAACCATTTATGCTTAAACCTGTTACAAAAGTAGAAAAACAAAATACCTCTATTTTGAAAACATTCTTCTAAACCATCTTGATTTCTCTAAATATATCTAATAATGTTAACTGTCTCTTACTGGAACAGCTGAACATTTGTTTTCTGGCATGGTTTGGGTATTTTATATAGTTAAATTGATGGAATATTTGAAGCTATGAAGAATTTATTTCCTATTTTTTTAAATGTCAAAAATGTATTCCTTTAGAGATAATATTCCAATGCTTCCAAACTGACACCTGTTTGATTCTATAAATCAAAAGAAATGAGTGTCTATCATCAAATGCAAATTTGTATTCACATAGGAACAATGCACTGGCAATGAAGATGCCACTGCTGAAGTCTGATATAGCATATAACTAAAATTGGAATTCAGTACTTCTTATTCTAGAAATACCTATTGAACATGATGAAATTTATTTTTGAATAGACTTGTAAAATGGCTATAATAATTTACATCATATTATCACTCATTGAATATTGTCTCTCTTGCTTTGCATCATTAGCAGTTCTGAATGCATAAAATATTTTCCTCATTTTATAAGTAGATCAAGCAAGCTATATGAATTAACAATTTAATTCAATAACCAAAGTATTTTATTGGTAGTTTTAAGAGAGTCTAGAATAGTGCTGTATTGAGTCAAAATATCAGTTAAAATGCATCGTTTCCTAAACTTTCAATTTTACAATAATATTTCCAATTTTTAAAAACTACCATTGCTAATTGCTTCCTATTTGTGAATCTAAACCTGATTTTGAACTATAGCGGTATCTAAATTGAAATATATTCATCTTATAAGCATCACTGAGCTCTTTTGATTCATCATCAGGAAAATTGGACCCATTGTTTCCACACATTATATTTAAAGAAATGCCAGAATTATATTTCAAGAAATAAAAAATCATGATCCCAAAATTCAAATTAATTCAGTAAGGTTTGATAAATTGTACAAATCAGTATACAATCTGTTTTTAATATGCAAAAGTTCAGAAATATTTGGCTTAACTGTGCTTAAACATCTGAAGGCTTACACATTTCAAATACTTGAAACATTTGACATTAAAAGCTCAAGAACTAGTTTCCAAATAGAATAAATCAATTTATTAATCAAATTTATATTGTATCTTTTCCTCAGGATGGCATAAACAGCTCTGCCTCTTCCTCCATTTTTTCTCACAAGAACAATCCTTCCAGGCAGCTTATATTAAGAATGACTACCTCAAAGCCACCACATCATTTTCTATGGCTGAGGATCTCTTTCATCTCTGACTAACACCTTTACTATTACATTTCATGATATGTCATGGAAAACCGATCACTTTTCAAAAGTGGCAGTACACCATTAAGTTATCACACCTTTTTTTCCATTGAAAACCATCTAGTTCCTTGTTCCACACTGAGAGCTGATCAGTATCCCCAGGGGATATAGTACAAAAAGAGGTAGCAATATTTAAAAGCCTTATTCTAGACCCAATCTGGTGTATTTCAGATAAATTGGATTACATCTCTCAAATTTCCAACCAGCATACTTTAGACCAATCTTCTCTGATGTGGTGCCTTCTGATGAGTTGGACTATAACCAGGAATGTACAAAACAACCGCAAAAATGTTCTCACCTCAAAATACCTATTTTGAGTGTTCCAGTCCTGAATTAAAACTCATGTGTTTTGTGTCAAAATAATTTGCAGAGCATACTGTTTTCCAAGAGTGAAATAAAACTTCAGTGTCTTGGCTTGCCAAGAATGACAGTTATGATTGGACCCCTTTTTTCCAAATGTTTTCCTGCTTAGCCAATACAGCAGCTAGAATTGCATTAAACACAGAATTAGATTCAAGAAGAAAGTTGGTCAAAGCTGCATGTCCACTAAATTATTGCTGTTTTATAATAACAACAAAAACTTTCTAAAGGGAAACTAGAGACAAAATGAGTGTTCTTATTATTGTGCTGTATTTCTTTTGCAGACAGGCAATACAAAAGTATAAGTAGAAGTCCTTGGTGCTCTCTGAGCTTGGTTGTTTTCTTACAGATATTTCATTACTCACACTAGGGAACATCATCAGTGCTAGTCAAAATTATGCATACATGTCCTTCATAATCTCTTTCATAAACAAGTATTGCCAATATTCTAAGGTTGTATAAATAGAAAGACTAGTACTGTAGTACTGTACTATACAGGTACTTGACTTACAACAGTTCATTTAGAGACAGTTCGAAGTTACAACAGCACTGAAAAAAGTGATGACCATTTTTCACACTTATGACCATTGCAGCATCCCCATGGTCACGTGATTTACATTCGGATGTTTCACAATTGGTTCATATTTATGATGGTTGCAGTGTTCCAGGAACATGTGATCATCTTTTGTAACCTTCTGACAAAGTCAATGGGGAAGCCAGATTCACTGAAAGACCATGTTCCTAACTTAACAACTGCAGTGATTCACTTAACAAATGTGGGGAGAAAAATCGTAAAACAGGGCAAAATTTCTCACTTAGCAATGTAAAGTTTGGCTCAATTGTGGTCCTAAGTCAAAGACTACATGTATTGCCTTGATATATTGAATTTTGATGTGCACATGCACTGTATGCATTTTCTCATGTCTCTTTGAAAGTTAATGTTATTAAGGAGTTAAAAAGAATCAGGAGATCTCTTTTTTCAGCCAGCAGTCACTGCTATATGCCAGCAAAAACATCAGGAAACAAAACATAATTTGCACCTGTCAGGCAGACTGAGAAAAACAACAGTATCTACCAAAAGTTGGCCAAGGATTTTAAAAACCAAACATTAACACTGATCCCTAATTCAAGGGAATGTTGAAGAGTTTAGCTGCTGTCTTATCCTGTACTCTATGGGCTGAAAAATCTAGAGGCTTTATTTAAAGAGACTGAAAATACCTTCAATTCCCCTGACAGCTTTTTTTAAAGACATGTTAATCTAACTACATTTGTCAGGGAAGAGAAATGTTCCAATTGTTCTCTTGGGGACTCCCCCCCCCAAAAAAAAGTGTTTAAAATCACACCTTTGACTAAATTTCATCCCCACTGTGAGGAGTAAGGTTGAACATTCGCTAAGGTAACTTTCTAGCTACTCTTCTCTGAGATCAGTCAAGCCATTCCAAAATTCGGTGCGACTGAAGAGAAAGAGAAGGCTAAACATTTGGACTGAATGTTTCACGTTGAGCTGTTTGCGCTGCGTTTAAAATTAAAGACATTTTCTGCTTCAAGCACACCCGAACTAATTCGGCAGCCTTTCCAGCGCCAGCTACGCAACTCGGAGGAGTTTATATCACAACTCACCCAGAAGGTTAAATAACAGAATTAACAGAGTTGGAAGGGACCGTGGAGGTCTTCTAATCCAACCCCCTGCTCAAGCAGGAATCCTTTATACAACTTCAGACAGGTTGAGAGAAGCTAGCCGAGAGCTCAAACTTGCAAGCTCAGGAAGAGCCAAACCTCCGTGGGCAGAGCAGCACATATCCCCACCTGCCTTACGACCTCCTTTCCTCCTCCTCCTCCTTTACCCAAAGCGAGAACTTCAGCGGAGAAGACCCCGCGGTGGCCCAGGGCCAAGGCGCCCCGTTTTAAAGTTGAGCCCCTTTTCTGTGCCAACGTCCCCTGACGGGAAGGGAGCCTAAGCAAAGGAGGAGACGGAGAGCCGGGCGGAGGAAGGGGGGAAACCCTAGCGAGGGCGGGGCCGCTACCTGCTTCTCCAGCGCCGAGTCCTTCACGCTGGAGGCGGATGCGCTCTTTGGAGCGAGCGCCCTCTCGCAGCTGCAGCCTTCCAGCATGTAGACGCCGGCGGGCCGGGTGCTCTGCTCGCTTTCGAAATAGAAGAGCATGTTCTGGTACAGGGCGAACCATTTGTCGTGCCAGCGGCTGGTCTCGGCGGTCTTTTTGCTCAGGTAGCCGCGCCTGGTGCCCTCCTTGCGAGCCAGCACGGCGAGGTACAAGGCGTGCCCTTCGTTGTAGCGCACGCTTTTCTGCATGGTGCCTCCACAGCGCCGACGGCGAACCGTCTCGGATCAACGGGGGGGAAGGAGCCCCTGCCGTCAGCAGCGCGTCGTCGAAGAGCAGCGCGGCTTCTCCGGACAGGCGAGGCGAAAACAGACGGAACCCAGAGCCATCAGCCTTTCGGCGGTGGCGCACACCACTGCAAAGCCTCGCGCCGGCGCGCTCCTCCGTCCTGGTGGGGGGTGTCGCCACCTTGGACGCTATTGGAGTCCGGGGCTGTAGCTGAGCTCCTTCGCCTCGGCCGGCGGCTGCTCCGAGCGCTTCAGCCCGCCCAGGGGCGCCGGCAGCATCCTTGTTCTGGGCGCCTTGCGCTTCTTTTCGCCCGGGAAAGTTCTGCGCTTTCCCCGACTACAGCCGCGCCGCGCTCGCTGAGGCGTCCGGACCTGTCCTCCTCTTCCTCCTTCTCCGGCAGCTGATGCCCATTCAATCTCTCCACCCCGACCCCAGCCCTCTCCTCCACCGGGAGCCAGAAAGGAAAATAATCACTCGGGAGATGAGCCGTAATCGGCTTTGAGACCAATTTAAAGCACAAAGTCGCCACCGCGGCCAGTGCCAGAGCGCGGAATAACAACCCTCCCTCGGAGTGGGCGCGCGTTCCCGCTTCTAGAAAGCTTAAACCTCCCTCCTCCTCTTTTTCCTTTTTTTTTTTTTTTTTTTTTTTGCCGCCCGCCTCCGAGAACGAGGGCGTTATCTCCAGACGGTCGAGCCAAGGGAAGGGCTGGGGAGGGTGTGTTGTGGGGCGGGGGTGAAAAAGACGAGGCGAGCCGTGGGTTTTGTCGGACAAAATGCTCGAGGCGGCGTATGGCAGCGGCCGCTTTTCCTGTAGGGAAAGGTCGGTGCGGGCGGGTCCGCGAAGCTTTAGAATGAGGACCTATAAAGTTAAGCGGAGTGCTTTACCCGCTCCTACGGTCCTTTCCCAGCTGCGAGTTTAGTTGGAGCGAGAATGAAGTATCTTCAGATTCTCTCTCACGACACGCCAGTTGAGTGGAGGAGTTGTTCTCTAGCGTAACAAGCGTTCGTTCCTGACTGTTTGTAACTCCCATAGACAGAACATTTCCCTCCGCTCTTTCCTCGCGTCACCTTCAAGGCTGTTGACACAAAATCTGCTATACGGGTTGAACGTTTACTGAGCTCAAAGAACAAGTGCTGGGCCTGGATGCTGAAAAGCAAAACGAACCTGCAGTCCAGAGTTTAATAATAGTTATATTAGGAATGGGCAACACGTCATCCAATCATGTACAAGCTTCTGAGTTCTCCAAAAATCCCCTCAGTAACTTGCATGGCACAGGTAGCAGACAGACAGGAAGATCTAAAATTAACTTTGGAAGAATTTCCACTCAAAAAATTGGGATTTCTTCCTGCAGGTGTCCTTGAAACCTTAAGGGAAAATTCTATTATCAAATAGGTTTTCATTGGTTAAAAAAATGATTTTTATGAGCATATAAATATAGGTAAATGTAGCATCTTACCATTTTTCCCCAAAGCACAGAAGGCTGTGGCCTTTCAGATTTTTCAACTGGTGAAAAAAACCCTCATAGAATCATAGCATTGGCATCCATAAGACCATCAACTCCAACCTGAAATTCCATATATGCCTTTATCTGGGAGTCAAAAGCAATTAAAGCAAGAGTCATGTCTGAATAGACCCACATGGAACTGCCTGATCAATTGTAGGTCAGTCACATTTGCAAATTATCTGCCATAAGACTGGCAGATCACTTGGCAAATTGGCAAAATCTGAATTAACCAAAATCTGTAATTGGAATCTCTCAGGCATAATAGACATTCCTCATCACTAATCACTATGCAGACTTCCATCTACTATAATACTGCATCATTTTAAACAGGATATATAATTTATAATCTGATTTACCTGCTGACATCAAGCAACAGGTTAACAATTTATCTCCTATGCTAGATAATGCTTCCTTTTTGTCTCTCTCTCTATATATATAAAATGGCAAATACGTTTGTAAAGCTTTTCCATTTTAAAAGATCACATCTTTCTTCTCTGAGGATTCAGTCAATTTGGAAAGTTAATACTCAGTAAAACTGGTTTATTCTTAATATCATTTTATTCCTTGCTTCCTACTGTTATTCATTTAATATATTTGATATGTTTCAGAAATAAAAATTATTATTTCAATTTGGCATCATCAGCTGCCTTGTCATAAAAATCCAGAATAATCATTACAATAAAATTAGATATTGATGAGTCTCAGTGTATATAACTAGGCAAAACATTGTTTGCAATTGCTATTCCTTTTTTCATTGGGACTCATAATCGCAAAACTATTTTCAACACCACTTAATTTTTTTAATGTCTGCAAACATGACCAAGTTCAAGGCACTATTTTGTAGCTTGCAGCATAGTATAAGGCATTTGTTGCGTGGGTAGTCCTGAGAGTAATTTTTATTTTATACCTGTACATCAAATGAACTGCGAGTTGATCCTAATAAGCACATTGAACTTTTGCCAAATCTTATTCATTAATAGTGTTAAATGTAATAAAACAAGGATAAGTTATTTTGCATACATGCTGAAGTATTGATTTAAGATTCATTTCTAAGACTTTATTTTGCTTCCTGATTTATAACATGCCAGATGAAGGAGTAAGCTGATTTCCAATTAACATTTTAGATAATCAGCTCTGACTGAGTGGCTATTGATGCTCCCTCCCAAAGATTGGCCATGTACTCCATCTCTCAGGCTGGGGGGTGAAATTATATGCCCCTCAGAAAGGGTTCGCAATTTGAGAGTCCTCCTGGACCCACAGCTGACTTTAGAACATCATCTGTCAGCTGTGACCAGGGAGGCATTTGCCCAGGTTCGCCTGGTGCACCAATTGCGACCCTACCTGGACAGGGTAGCTGACTTTAGAACATCATCTGTCAGCTGTGACCAGGGAGGCATTTGCCCAGGTTCGCCTGGTGCACCAATTGCGACCCTACCTGGACAGGGAGGCCCTTCGAATAGTCTCTCACGCCCTTGTGACGTCAAGACTGGACTACTGTAATGCGCTCTACATGGGGCTGCCCTTGAAGAGTATTTGGAGACTTCAGCTTGTCCAGAATGCAACCGCGCGAGCGATTGTGGGTGCACCTCGGTACACCCACGTTATACCTATCCTCCACGAGCTGCACTGGCTGCCTATTGGGCTCCGGACACGCTTCAAGGTGCTAGTCGTTACTTTAAAAGCCCTACATGGTATCGGACCTGGGTACTTGAGAGACCTCCTCCTGCCAATTACCTCCCTACGACCGATCAGATCCCACAGATTAGGCCTCCTCCGAATTCCATCTGCCAGCCAGTGCCGACTGGCAAATCCCCAAAGGAGGGCCTTCTCTGTGGCTGCTCTGGAATGATCTCCCTGTGGAGATCCGGACCCACACCACCCTCCAGGCTTTCCGCAAAGCCATGAAGACCTGGTTGTTCCGGCAGGCCTGGGGCTGATGAATTTCCAGCCCCACTTGAAATTTGTCACTGCTGTTGTTTTTACTCTGTTTGTCTTTTGTCTTATTTGTATCCCCTTCTCCCCTTTGGTTGTTAGCCCCCCGAGTCCCTCGGGAGTGGGGCGGCATACAAATTAAATAAACATAAACAAACATTGACTTATGTCTTGAATGCTACAGTTCTAGATACATGCAAATCATGGGGATATGAGGTGGGGAATACTTGTCAGTAGAGATGTATGAATGGTGCTCATTTAAATCCAAACATTGTTAGATAGGTTCCTACAGATGCCGTCTGCTAAAAGGAAGCAAGGCTATGGTATCCACTTGAAAGAAAAGTGGGGTGCCTGTAATTGTGGAGTCTGTCTGGCAAGAACAAAGAATGTTTATTCACAGAGAATATGCCAGTGCAACACTTGTATCAATTTTAGGTGGTTAGAGGACTGATAACAGGAACAAAGAGACATCTTGCATACCTCAGCTAGAAGTTAGAAATAGGGAGGGCCTGGAGCAAACAGAATGTGTATTAGATAAATAGAAATGGAGATAGAATAACAGAGTTTGAAGGAACCTTGGAGGTCTTCTAGTCCAACCCCCTGCTTACATCACTTCAGACAAATGGATATCCAGCGTCTTCTTAAAACTTTCCAGTGTTGGAGCATTTACAACTTCTGGAGGCAAATTGTTCCACTGATTAATTGTTCTGTGAGGAAATTTCTTCTTAGTTCTAGGTTGCTTCTCTCCTTGATTAATTTCCACCCATCACTTCTTGTCCTGTCCTCAGGTGCTTTGGGGAATAGTTTGACTCCCTCTTCTTTGTGGCAGCCACTGAGATATTGGAACACTGCT